>NC_056436.1:7760350-7835350 GCF_018296145.1 Oncorhynchus tshawytscha | reverse complement strand
GTGTGTGTGTGTGTGTGTAGGTCTCCCGACCTGGAGAAGTTGTACCAGCAGCATGCATCAAGCCAGAGGATAACCTCTCTGGTTTTCACTAATGTTATCGACATCATCACCAAACTACACATCCTGGGTCTGACCCTATGGGCGGGGCCTCAGAGCCTGGACACAGCCAATGGTTGGCTGGTCGGCCTGTTCATCGCTCTGGGGGCTGGACTCTGCGTGCTGGTGCTCTGTTCTAAGGGAATGATGTCATCGCCAGAGTGGTTAAGGTAAGACAGATCTTTAGGATGGTCATCTACTTGAGCATCGGGACCCCGATTTTATATTGTTCCAATTCCAGACATTCAGTTACATAGCATTGTTTAAATATTCCATGTTATGTTAATGAAGAGCCAACATGGCTGCCATAGAATGTTGTAGTGTCATGTTAATGAGGAGCCAACATGGCTGCCATAGAATGTTGTAGTGTCATATAAATGCATCATTTATAGCTCAATGTCCCTACACTCTAAATATATGAGTCTGTTGGGAATTCTTTTGAATGTTGGGAAAGTTAGATTTTGCAACCATGCTTTGTGTTCCTGTATGTATGTATGTTTGTATGTATGTATGTATGTATGTATGTATGTATGTATGTATGTATGTATGTATGTATGTATGTATGTGTGTGTGTGTGTATGTATGTATGTATGTATGTATGTATGTATGTATGTATGTGTGTGTGTGTGTGTGTGTGTGTGTATGTATGTATGTATGTATGTATGTATGTATGTATGTATGTATGTATGTATGTATGTATGTATGTATGTATGTATGCACGTATGTATGTATGTATGTATGCACGTACGTACTTACAGTGGGGCAAAAAAGTATTTAGTCAGCCACCAATTGTGCAAGTTCTCCCACTTAAAAATATGAGAGAGGCCTGTAATTTTCATCATAGGTACAGTACACTTCAACTATAACAGACAAAATGAGAAAAAAAATCCAGAAAATCACATTGTAGGATTTTAAATAATTTATTTGTATGTATGTATGTATGTATGTATGTATGTATGTATGTATGTATGTATGTATGTATGTATGTATGTATGTATGTATGTATGTATGTATGTATGTACATGGCTTGCGAAGTTTTTCAACCACCTTGGCATTTTATCCTATTTTGTTGCCTTATAACCTGGAATTAAAATTGATTTTTTTGGGGGGGTTTGTATCATTTGATTTACACAACATGCCTACTACTTTGAAGATGCTAAATATTTTTTATTGTGAAACAAACAACATATAAGACAAAAAAAACTGAACTTGAACGTGCATAACTATTCACCACCTCCCCCTCCCCCAAAGTCAATACTTTGTAGAGACACCTTTTGCAGAAATTACAGTTGCAAGTCTCTTGGGGTATGTCTCTATAATCTTGGCACATCTAGCCACTGAGATTTCTGCCCATCTTCAAGGCAAAACTGCTCCAGCTCCTTCAATTTTGATGGGTTCCGCTGGTATACAGCAATCTTTAAGTCATACCACAGATTCTCAATTGGATTGAGGTCTTGGCTTTGACTAGGCCATTCCAAGACATTTAAATGTTTCCCCTTAAACCACTCAAGTGTTGCTTTAGCAGTATGCTTGGGGTCATTATCCTGCTAAAAGGTGAACCTCCGTCCCAGTCTCAAATCTTTGGAAGACTGAAACAGGTTTCCCTAAAGAATTACCCTGTATTTAGCGCCATCCATCATTCCTTCAATTCTGACCAGTTTTCCAGTCCCTGCCAAAGAAAAACACCTTCCACAGCATGAAGCTGCCACCACCATGCTTCACTGTGGGGATGGTGTTTTCGGGGTGATGTGAGGTGTTGGGTTTGCACCAGACATAGCGTTTTCCTTGATGGGCAAAAAAATATATATATATATCATCTGACCAGAGTACCTTCTTCCATATGTTTGGGGAGTCTCCCACATGCCTTTTGGCGAACACTTTAAGCAATGGCTTTTTTTCAGGCCACTCTTTCGTAAAGCCCAGCTCTGTGGATTGTACGGCTTAAACTGATCCCATGGACAGATACTCTAATATCCGTTGTGGAGCTTTGCAGCCCCTTCAGGGTTATCTTTGGTCTCTTTGTTGCCTCTCTGATTAATGCCCTCCTTGCCTGGTCCGTGAGTTTTGGTGGGCAGTCCTCTCTTGGCAGGTTTGTTGAGGTGCTATATTCTTTCCATTTTTTAATAATGGATTGAAGACTGCTTTGTGGGATGTTCAAAGTTTCAGATATGTTTTTATAGCCCAACCCTGATCTGTACTTCTCCACAACTTTGTCCCTGACCTGTTTGGAGAGCTCATTGGTCTTTCTTGGTGGTGCCCCTTGCTTAGTGGTGTTGCAGACACTGGAGCCTTTCAGAACAGGTGTATTATATACTGAGATCATGTGACAGATCATGTGAAACTTAGATTGCACACAGGTGGACTTTATTTAACTAATAATATGACTTATGAAGGTAATTGGTTGCACCAGATCTTATTTAGGGGCTTCATAGCAAAAGGGCTGAATACATATGCACTTTTCCGTTTTACATTATTTATTTATTTTTAAATTTCTCTTCACCAATTTGGACTATTTTGTGTTTGTCCATTACATGAAATCCAAATAAAAATCCATTTAAATTACAGGTTGTAATGCAACAAAATAGAAAAAACGCCAAGGAGGATGAATACTTTTGCAAGGCACATGAAACGTCATAACCTTGATTTGGTCAATCAATGCATCAATGCATCCATCATAATTAAGATGTATTAAGTGTACCCTAGTGAAACGGCCTATGTTAAACACATACAGTTGAAGTTGGAAGACACCTGTGTCTTTATAACATAAACATCCCGCAGTGTTTGTGATTACACCCTGATGAAGACAGCTTTCGAAACGTTGGTAATTCAATTTTTTGCATCTGAGCTCCTAGAGTGTGCGGCTCTCTTTTATTCTTATTTGGAAGTTTACACCTTAGCCGAATACATTTAATCTCAGTTTTTCACAATTCCTGACATTTAATCCTAGTAAAAAAATATAGCAAACTAAAATACTATTTGGCCCTAAACAGAGAGTACACAGTGGCAGAATACCTGACCACTGTGACTGACCCAAACTTAAGGAAAGCTTTGACTATGTACAGACTCAGTGAGCATAGCCTTGCTATTGAGAAAGGTCGGCAATTTCTCAAATGGAATAGCCTTCATTTCTGTCAGAAGATTACATACACATACAAGATTACATTACATACACCTTAGCCAAATAGTTTTTCACAATTCCTGACATTTAATCCAAGTCAAAATTCCCGGTCTTAGGTCAGTTAGAATCCCCACTTTATTTTAAGAATGTGAAATGTCAGAATAATAGTAGAGAGAGTGATTTATTTCAGCTTTTATTTCTTTCATCACATTCCCAGTGGGTCAGAAGTTTACATACACTCAATTAGTATTTGGTAGCATTGCCTTTAAATTGTTTATCTTGGGTCAAACGTTTCAGGTGGCCTTCCACAAGCTTCCCACAATAAGTTGGGTGAGTTTTGGCCCATTCCTCCTGACAGAGCTGGTGTAACTGAGTCAGGTTTGTAGGCCTCCTTGCTCACACATGTTTTTTCAGTTCTGCCCACACATTTTCTATAGGATTGAGGTTTGGGCTTTGTGATGGCCACTCCAATACCTTGACTTTGTTGTCCTTAAGCCATTTTGCTATAACTTTGGAAGTATGTTTGGGGTCATTGCCCATTTGGAAGACCCATTTGCAACCAAGCTTTAACTTCCAAACTGATATCTTGAGATGTTGCTTCAATATATCCACATAATTTTCCTCCCTCATGATGCCATGTATTTTGTGAAGTGCACCAGTCCCTCCTGCAGCAAAGCACCCCCACAACATGATGCTACCACCCCCGTGCTTCACGGTTGGGATGGTGTTCTTCGGCTTGCAAACATAACGATGGTCATTATGGCAAAACTGTTGTATTTTTGTTTCATCAGACCAGAGGACATTTCTCCAAAAAGTACGATGTTTGTACCGTGGTCAAGCTTTTTTATGGCAGTTTTGGAGCAGGGGGTTTTTCCTTGCTGAGCGGCCTTTCGGGTTGTCGATATAGGACTCGTTTTACTGTGGATATGGTAACTTTTGTACCTGTTTTCTCCAGCATCTTCAGAAGGTCCTTTGCTGTTGTTCTGGGATTGACTTGCACTTTTCACACCAAAGTACTTTCATCTCTAGGAGACAGAATGTGTCTCCTCCCTGAGCAGTATGACGGCTTCTTGGTCCCATGGTGTTTATACTTGCATACTATTGTTTGTACAGATGAACGTGGTACCTTCAGGCGTTTGGAAATTGCTCCCAAGGATGAACCAGACTTGTGGAGGTCTACAACTTGTTTTCTGAGATCTTGGCTGATTTATTTTTATTTTCCCATGATTTCAAGCAGAGGCACTGAGTTTGAAGGTCGGCCTTGAAATACATCCACAGGTACACCTCAAATGATGTCAATTAGCCTAGCAGAAGCTTCTAAAGCATGACATCATTTTCTGGAATTTTCCAAGCTGTTTAAAGGCACAGTCAACTTAGTGTATATAAACTTCTAACCCACTGGAATTGTGATACAGTGATTTATAAGTGAAATAATCTGTCTGTAAACAATTGTTGGAAAAATTACTTGTGTCATGCACAAAGTAGATGTCCTAACCGACTTGCCAAAACTGTAGTTTGTTAACAAGAAATGTGTTGAGTTGTTGAAAAAACGAGTTTTAATGACTCCAACCTAAGTGTATGTTAACTTCTGACTTCAACCGTATATGGTCCTAGGTACATGGCTCTAGCCAGCTGGTTGTCCCAGACAGTGCAGGTGTTGGGTGGTGTTGTGGGGGGTTTGGAGAAGGACCAGGCCTGGTACGTCCTCTTCACGCTGTTCTCCACCTACACCCTCCTGCCCCTCCCCTTGCTCTGGTCCCTCTCCACCGGCCTGCTCACCGCTATGCTGCACCTCCTGGTGGAAACTGTTCACCACTACGACGACACCGCGCTCTACAGAAAGGTCAGAGGTCAACTTACACTCCCTTCCTGACTCTCTTTCATGCTTCTCCTCCTCCTCATCTTCCTCCTCATTTCCCTCTTACTCCTCCTCCTTTGTGTGTGTGTGTTTTGGTCTCAGGTGTGTTTAGTGTGTACTAACCGTGTGTGTGTGTGTGTGTGTGTGTGTGTGTGTGTAGGTTCTGGCGAAGGGCTTGTTGTACCTGGGTATGAACACAGCAGGGTTGTTCATCCACTACCTGTCAGACCACACACAGAGACAGGCCTTCCTGGAGACACGACGCTGCATTGAGGGACGAGTACGCCTGGAGAGGGAGAACCAGAGACAGGTAGAGACAGGTGGAGACAGGTAGAGACAGGTAGAGACAGGTAGAGACAGGTGGAGACAGGTGGAGACAGGTAGAGACAGGTGGAGAGAGACAGGTGGAGACAGGTGGAGACAGGTAGAGACAGGTGGAGACAGGTGGAGACAGGTAGAGACAGGTGGAGACAGGTGGAGACAGGTGAGACAGACAGGTGGAGACAGGTAGAGACAGGTAGAGACAGGTGGAGACAGGTGGAGACAGGTGGAGACAGAGACAGGTAGAGACAGGTGGAGAGGTGGAGACAGGTGGAGACAGGTGGAGAGAGACAGGTAGAGACAGGTAGAGACAGGTGGAGACAGAGACAGGTAGAGACAGGTGAGACAGGTGGAGACAGGTGGAGACAGGTGGAGACAGGTAGAGACAGGTGGAGACAGGTGGAGACAGGTAGAGACAGGTGGAGACAGGTGGAGACAGGTAGAGACAGGTAGAGACAGGTGGGTAGAGACAGGTGGAGACAGGTGGGAGACAGGTGGAGACAGGTGGAGACAGGTGGAGACAGGTAGAGACAGGTGGAGACAGGTGAGACAGGTAGAGACAGGTGGAGACAGGTGAGACAGGTAGAGACAGGTAGAGACAGGTGGAGACAGGTGGAGACAGGTAGAGAGACAGGTGGAGACAGGTGGAGACAGGTAGAGACAGGTAGAGACAGGTAGAGAGACAGGTGGAGACAGGTGGAGACAGAGAGACAGGTAGAGACAGGTGGAGACAGGTGGAGACAGGTGGAGACAGGTAGAGACAGAGACAGGTAGTGACAGGTAGAGAGGTGGAGACAGGTGGACAGGTAGAGACAGGTGGAGACAGGTGGAGACAGGTGGAGACAGGTGGAGACAGGTAGAGACAGGTAGAGACAGGTAGAGACAGGTGGAGACAGGTAGAGACAGGTAGAGACAGGTGGAGACAGGTGGAGACAGGTGGAGACAGGTGGAGACAGGTAGAGACAGGTGGAGACAGGTAGAGACAGGTAGAGACAGGTGGAGACAGGTAGAGACAGACAGGTGGAGACAGGTGGAGACAGGTGGAGACAGGAGACAGAGAGACAGGTAGAGAGACAGGTGGAGACAGGTAGAGACAGGTAGAGACAGGTGGAGAGAGACAGGTGGAGACAGGTGGAGACAGGTGGAGACAGGTGGAGACAGGTGGAGACAGGTAGAGACAGGTGGTGGAGACAGGTGGAGACAGGTAGAGACAGGTGGAGACAGGTGGAGACAGGTAGAGACAGGTAGAGACAGGTAGAGACAGGTAGAGACAGGTGGAGACAGGTGGAGACAGGTAGACAGACAGGTGGAGACAGGTGGAGACAGGTAGAGACAGGTGGAGACAGGTGGAGACAGGTGGTGGAGACAGGTAGAGACAGGTGGAGACAGGTGGAGACAGGTAGAGACAGGTGGAGACAGGAGACAGGTAGAGACAGGTGGAGACAGGTAGAGACAGGTGGAGACAGGTGGAGACAGGTGGGTGGAGACAGGTGGAGACAGGTGGAGACAGGTAGAGACAGACAGGTAGAGACAGGTAGAGACAGGTGGAGACAGGTGGACAGGTGAGACAGACACAGGTGGAGACAGGTAGAGACAGGTAGAGACAGGTGGAGACAGGACAGGTGGAGACAGGTGGAGACAGGTGGAGACAGGTGGAGACAGGTGAGAGACAGGTGGAGACAGGTGGAGACAGGTAGAGACAGGTGGAGACAGGTGGAGACAGGTAGAGACAGGTAGAGACAGGTGGAGACAGGTGGAGACAGGTAGAGACAGGTAGAGACAGGTAGAGACAGGTAGAGACAGGTGGAGACAGGTAGAGACAGGTAGAGACAGGTGGAGACAGGTAGAACAGGAGACAGGTAGGACAGGTGGAGACAGGTAGAGACAGAGTGGAGACAGGTAGAGACAGGTGGAGACAGGAGACAGGTAGAGACAGGTGGAGACAGGTGGAGACAGGTAGAGACAGGTAGAGACAGGTGGAGACAGGTAGAGACAGGTGGAGACAGGTGGAGACAGGTAGAGACAGGTGGAGACAGGTGGAGACAGGTGGAGACAGGTAGAGACAGAGAGACAGGTGGAGACAGGTGGGTGGAGAGACAGGTAGAGACAGGTAGAGACAGGTAGAGACAGGTGGAGACAGGTAGAGACAGGTAGAGACAGGTGAGACAGGTGGAGACAGGTAGGACAGGTGGAGACAGGTAGAGACAGGTAGAGACAGGTGGAGACAGGTGGAGACAGGTAGAGACAGGTAGAGACAGGTGGAGACAGGTGGAGACAGGAGAGACAGGTAGAGACAGGTGGAGACAGAGTGGAGACAGGTAGAGACAGGTAGAGACAGGTGGAGACAGGTGGTAGAGACAGGTAGAGACAGAGACAGGTGGAGACAGGTGGAGACAGGTAGAGACAGGTAGAGACAGGTGGAGACAGGTGGAGACAGGTAGAGACAGGTGGAGACAGGTGGAGACAGGTAGAGACAGGTAGAGACAGGTAGAGACAGGTAGAGACAGGTAGAGACAGGTGGAGACAGGTGGAGACAGGTAGAGACAGGTAGAGACAGGTGGAGACAGGTGGAGACAGGTAGAGACAGGTGGAGACAGGAGAGGTGGAGACAGGTGGAGACAGGTAGAGACAGGTGGAGACAGGTGGAGACAGGTAGAGACAGGTAGAGACAGGTGGAGACAGGTAGAGACACAGGTAGAGACAGGTGGAGACAGGTAGAGACAGGTAGAGACAGGTGGAGACAGGTAGAGACAGGTAGAGACAGGTAGAGACAGGTGGAGACAGGTAGAGACAGAGTAGAGACAGGTGGAGACAGGTGGAGACAGGTAGAGACAGGTGGAGACAGGTGGAGACAGGTGGAGACAGGTAGAGACAGGGTAGAGACAGACAGGTGGAGACAGGTGGAGACAGGTAGAGACAGGTAGGTGGAGACAGGTGGAGACAGGTGGACAGGTGGAGACAGGTGAGACAGAGACAGGTGGAGACAGGTGGAGACAGGTGGAGACAGGTAGAGACAGGTGGAGACAGGTGGAGACAGGTAGAGACAGGTGGAGACAGGTGGAGTAGAGACAGGTAGAGACAGGTGGAGACAGGTGGAGACAGGTGGAGACAGGTAGAGACAGGTAGAGACAGGTAGAGACAGGTGGAGACAGGTGGAGACAGGTGGAGACAGGTAGAGACAGGTAGAGACAGAGACAGGTGGAGACAGACAGGTGGGACAGGTAGAGACAGGTGGAGACAGGTGGAGACAGTAGAGACAGGTAGAGACAGGTAGAGAGACAGGTGGGTGGAACAGGTAGAACAGGTAGAGACAGGTGGAGACAGGTAGAGACAGGTGGAGACAGGTAGAGACAGGTGGAGACAGGTGGAGACAGGTAGAGACAGGTAGAGACAGGTAGAACAGAGTAGACAGGTAGAGACAGGTAGAGACAGGTAACAGAGACAGGTAGAGACAGGTAGAGACAGGTGGAGACAGGTAGAGACAGAGAGAGACAGGTAGAGACAGAGAACAGGTAGAGACAGAGTAGAACAGGTAGAGACAGGTGGAGACAGGTAGAGACAGACAGGTGGGAGACAGGTAGAGACAGGTAGAGACAGGTGGAGACAGGTAGAGACAGGTAGAGACAGACAGGTAGAGACAGGTAGAGACAGGTGGAACAGGTAGACAGGTAGAGACAGAGTAGAGACAGGTAGAACAGGTAGAGACAGGTGGAGACAGGTAGAGACAGGTGGAGACAGGTAGAGACAGGTGGAGACAGGTGGAGAACAGACAGGTGGGAACAGAGTAGACAGGTGGAGACAGGTAGAGACAGGTAGAGACAGGTGGGGAGACAGGTAGAGACAGGTGGAGAACAGGTGGAGACAGGTGGAACAGGTAGAGACAGGTAGAGACAGGTGGAGACAGAGTAGAGACAGGTGGAACAGAGTGGAGACAGGTGGAGACAGGTGGAGACAGGTAGAGACAGGTAGAGACAGGGTAGAGACAGGTGGAGACAGGTGGAGACAGGTAGAGACAGGTGGTGGAACAAGTAGACAGGTAGAGACAGGTGGAGACAGGTAGAGACAGAGTGGAGACAGGTGGAGACAGGTAGAGACAGGTAGACAGGTGGAGACAGGTGGAGACAGACAGGTGGAGAACAGAGACAGGTGGAGACAGGTGGAGACAGGTGGAGACAGGTAGAGACAGGTGGAGACAGGTGGAGACAGGTAGAGACAGGTGGAGACAGGTGGAGACAGGTGGAGAGAGACAGGTAGAACAGAGACAGGTAGAGACAGGTGGAGACAGGTAGAGACAGAGAGACAGGTGGAGACAGGTGGAGACAGGTAGAGACAGGTGGAGACAGGTAGAGACAGGTGGAGACAGGTAGAGACAGGTGGAGACAGGTGGAGACAGGTAGAGACAGGTGGAGACAGGTGGACAGACAGGTAGAGACAGGTGGAGACAGGTGGAGACAGGTGAGACAGAGTGGTGGACAGAGACAGGTAGAGACAGGTAGAACAGGTAGAACAGGTAGAGACAGGTGGAGACAGGTAGAGACAGGTAGAACAGGTGGAGACAGGTGGAACAGAGACAGGTAGAGACAGGTGGAGACAGGTAGAGACAGGTGAACAGAGTAGAGACAGGTGGAGACAGGTAGAGACAGGTGGAGACAGAGTGGAGACAGGTGGAACAGGTAGAGACAGGTGGAGACAGGTGGAGACAGGTGGAGACAGGTGGAGACAGGTAGAGACAGGTGGAGACAGATGGAGACAGGTGGAGACAGGTGGAGACAGATGGAGACAGAGTAGAGACAGGTGGAACAGGTAGAGACAGGTGGAGACAGGTGGAGACAGGTAGAGACAGGTGGAGACAGGTAGAGACAGGTGGAGACAGGTAGAGACAGGTAGAACAGGTAGAACAGAGTAGAACAGGTAGAACAGGTGGAGAACAGGTAGAGACAGGTAAGACAGAGTAGAACAGAGTAGAGTAGAACAGGTGGAGACAGGTAGAACAGGTAGAACAGGTGGAGACACAGAGGTAGAGACAGGTAGAACAGAGTAGAACAGAGTAGAGACAGGTAGAGACAGAGTAGAGACAGAGTGGAACAGGTGGGACAGGTAGAGACAGGTAGAGACAGGTAGAGACAGGTGGAACAGGTAGAGACAGGTAGAACAGGTAGAGACAGGTAGAGACAGGTGGAGACAGGTGGAACAGGTAGACAGAGTGGAGACAGGTAGAGACAGAGTAGAGACAGGTGGAGACAGGTGGAGACAGGTGGAGACAGGTGGAGACAGGTGGAGACAGGTGGAGACAGGTAGAGACAGGTAGAGACAGGTGGAGACAGGTGGAGACAGGTAGAGACAGGTGGAGACAGGTAGAGACAGGTAGGGACAGGTGGAGACAGAGTGGAGACAAGTGGAGACAGAGTAGAGACAGGTAGAACAGGTAGAGACAGAGTAGAACAGGTGGAACAGGTAGAGACAGGTAGAACAGGTAGAACAGAGTGGGGAACAGAGTGGAACAGAGTAGAACAGGTGGAGAACAGAGTGGGGACAGGTAGAGACAGAGTAGAACAGAGTGGAACAGGTGAGACAGGTGGAGACAGAGTAGAGACAGGTGGAACAGGTGGAACAGGTAGAGACAGGTGGAGACAGAGTAGAGACAGAGTAGAACAGGTAGAGACAGGTAGGGAACAGGTAGAGACAGAGTAGAGACAGGTGGAGACAGAGTAGAACAGAGTGGAGACAGGTGGAACAGTGGAACAGGTAGAGACAGGTGGAGACAGAGTAGAGACAGTGAGACAGGTGGAGACAGAGTAGAACAGGTAGAGACAGGTGGAGACAGAGTAGAGACAGGTAGAACAGAGTAGAGACAGGTGGAGACAGGTAGAGACAGGTGGAGACAGGTGGAGACAGGTGGAGACAGGTAGAGACAGGTGGAACAGGTGGAGACAGGTAGAACAGACAGGTAGAACAGGTGGAGACAGAGTGGAGACAGGTGGAGACAGGTGAGACAGATGGAACAGGTAGAGACAGGTGGAACAGAGTAGAGACAGAGTAGAGACAGGTGGAGACAGTTAGAGACAGGTGGAGACAGGTAGAACAGAGTAGAGACAGGTAGAGACAGAGTGGAGACAGAGTGGAACAGGTGGAGACAGGTAGAGACAGGTAGAGACAGAGTAGAACAGAGTGGAACAGGTGACAACAGGTAGAACAGAGTGGGACAGAGTAGAACAGGTGGAGAACAGAGTGGAGACAGGTAGAACAAGTAAAAGACAGGTAGAGACAGAGTGGAACAGAGTAGAGACAGAGTGGAGACAGGTAGAGACAGGTGGAACAGAGTAGAACAGGTGGAGACAGGTGGAGACAGGTAGAGACAGGTGGAGACAGAGTAGAGACAGGTAGAGACAGGTAGAGACAGGTGGGAGACAGAGTAGAGACAGGTAGAGACAGAGTAGAGACAGGTGGAACAGGTAGAGACAGGTAGAGACAGGTGGAGACAGAGTAGAGACAGGTAGAGACAGGTGGAACAGGTAGAGACAGGTAGAGACAGGTGGAGACAGGTGGAGACAGGTAGAGACAGGTGGAGACAGGTGGGGAGACAGAGTGGAGACAGGTGGAGACAGGTGGAGACAGGTAGAGACAGAGTAGAGACAGGTAGAACAGAGTAGAACAAGTGGAACAGAGTAGAACAGAGTGGAACAGGTAAGAACAGAGTAGAACAGGTAGAACAGAGTAGAACAGGTGGAGACAGGTAGAACAAGTAGAACAGAGTAGAACAGACAGGTAGAACAGGTAGAACAGGTAAGAACAGAGTGGAACAGAGTAGAACAGAGTAGAACAAAATGGAACAGGTAGAACAAGTAAGACAGGTGAACAGAGTAGAACAGGTAGAACAAGTGGAGACAGGTGGAACAGGTAGAGACAGGTAGAGACAGGTGGAACAGGTAGAACAGGTGAGACAGGTGGAGACAGGTGGAGACAGGTAGAGACAGGTGGAGACAGAGTGAACAGGTAGAACAGGTAGAGACAGAGTAGAACAGAGTAGAGACAGGTGAACAGGTAGAGACAGGTGGAGACAGGTGGAACAGGTAGAACAGGTAGAACAGAGTAGAACAGGTAGAGAGTACAGAGTAGAACAGGTAGTAGAACAGAGACAGGTGAACAGGTGAGACAGAGTAGAACAGGTAGAGACAGAGTGGGAGTGGGACAGGTAGAACAGAGTGGAGACAGAGTAGAACAAGTAGACAGAGTGAACAGAGTGGGACAGAGTAGAACAGGTAGAACAGGTGGAACAAGTAGGGACAGGTGGAACAAGTGGGAACAGAGTAGAGACAGAGTAGAGACAGGTAAGAACAGAGTAGAACAGAGTAGAACAGAGTAGAACAGGTAGAGACAGGTAGAGACAGGTGGAGACAGAGTAGAACAGAGTAGAGACAAGTGGAGACAGGTGGAACAGGTGGAACAGGTGGAGACAGGTGGAGAACAGAGTAGAGACAGGTGGAACAGGTGGAACAGAGTAGAACAAGTAGAACAGAGTAGAACAGAGTAGAGACAGGTAGAACAGGTGGAGACAGGTGGAGACAGGTAGAGACAGGTAGAGACAGGTGGAGACAGGTAGAGACAGGTAGAGACAGGTGGAGACAGGTGGAGACAGGTGGAGACAGGTAGAGACAGGTGGAGACAGGTGGAGACAGGTAGAGACAGGTAGAACAGAGTAGAACAGAGTGGAGACAGAGTAGAACAGGTGAACAGAGTAGAACAGGTGGAACAGAGTAGAACAGGTAGAGACAGAGTAGAGACAGGTAGAACAGGTAGAACAGGTAGAACAGGTGGGAACAGTGGAGAACAGGTAGAGACAGGTAGAACAGATGGAGACAGGTGGAACAGAGTAGAGACAGGTGGAACAGGTAGAGACAGGTGGAGACAGGTGGAACAGGTAGAACAGTAGAGACAGGTAGAGACAGGTGGAACAGGTGGAGACAGAGTAGAGACAGGTAGAGACAGGTAGAACAGGTGGAACAGAGTAGAACAGAGTAGAGACAGGTGGAGAACAGGTAGAGACAGGTAGAGACAGAGACAGGTAGAACAGGTAGAACAGAGTAGAACAGAGTGGGAACAGAGTGGAACAGGTAGAACAGGTAGAGAACAGGTAAGACAGAGTAGAACAGGTGGAGAACAGAGTAGAACAAGTAGAACAGGTAGAACAGAGTAGAACAGGTAGAACAGAGTGGGAACAGGTAGAACAGAGTAGAACAGAGTAGAACAGGTAGAACAGAGTGGGAACAGGTAGAACAGAGTAGAACAGGTAGAACAGAGTGGAGACAGAGTAGAACAGAGTAGAACAGAGTGGAGAACAGAGTAGAACAGAGTAGAGACAGAGTGGAACAGAGTAGAACAGAGTAGAACAGAGTAGAACAGAGTGGTAGAACAGGTGGAACAGAGTAGGAGTAGAACAGAGTAGAACAAGTAGAGACAGGTAGAACAGAGTAGAGACAGGTAGAACAGAGTAGAACAGAGTAGAACAAGTAGAACAGAGTAGAACAGAGTAGAACAGAGTGGAGACAGAGTGGAACAGAGTAGAGACAGGTAGAGACAGGTGGAACAGGTAGAACAGAGTGGGACAGAGTAGAACAGAGTGGAACAGGTAGAACAGGTACAGGTAGAGACAGGTAGGAACAGAGTAGGAACAGGTAGACAGGTAGAACAGAGTAGAACAGGTAGAACAGGTAAGAACAGAGTGGAACAGAGTAGAGACAGGTAGAACAGGTAGAACAGAGTAGAACAGGTAGAACAGGTGGGAGAACAGAGTAGAACACAGAGTAGTAGAACAGAGTGGAGACAGGTGGAACAGGTGGGAGACAGGTAGACAGAGTAGAGACAGGTGAACAGGTAGAGACAGAGTGGGAACAGGTGACAGGTGGGACAGGTAGAACAGGTAGAACAGGTGGGGAACAGAGTGGTGACAGGTGGAACAGAGTAGAGACAGAGTGGGAACAGAGTAGAACAGGTAGAACAGGTAGAACAGAGTGGAACAGGTAGAACAGGTAGAACAGGTAGAACAGGTGGGAACAGAGTAGAGACAGGTAGAACAGAGTGGAGACAGGTAGAACAGGTAGAACAGAGTAGAACAGAGTGGGAACAGAGTAGAACAGGTGTGGAACAGGTAGAACAGAGTGGAACAGGTAGAACAGAGTAGAGACAGGTGGAACAGAGTGGAACAGAGTAGAACAGAGTAGAGACAGGTAGAGAACAGGTAGAACAGGTAGAACAGAGTAGAACAGAGTAGAACAGAGTAGAACAGAGTAGAACAGGTAGAACAGAGTAGAACAGAGTAGGAGTAGAACAGAGTAGAACAGAGTAGAAGAACAGGTGAACAGGTAGAACAGAGTAGAACAGAGTACAGAGTAGAACAGAGTAGAGACAGGTAGGGACAGAGTAGAGACAGAGTAGAGACAGGTAGAGACAGAGTAGAGACAGAGTGGAGACAGGTAGAACAGGTAGAACAGGTAGAACAGAGTAGAGACAGGTGGAACAGAGTAGAGACAGAGTAGAACAGAGTAGAGACAGGTAGAACAGAGTGGAACAGAGTAGAACAGAGTAGAACAGGTAGAACAGGTAGAGACAGGTAGAACAGAGTAGAGACAGGTGGAACAGAGTAGGAACAGGTGGAGACAGGTAGAGACAGGTAGAACAGGTGGAACAGGTGGAACAGAGTAGAGACAGGTGGAACAGAGTAGAGACAGGTGGAACAGAACAGGTGGAACAGAGTAGAACAGGTGGAACAGAGTGAACAGGTGGAACAGAGACAGAGTGAACAGGTGGAACAGGTGGAGACAGGTAGAGACAGGTAGAACAGAGTGGAGACAGGTAGAGACAGAGTGGAACAGGTGGAACAGAGTGGAGACAGGTAGAGACAGAGTGGAGACAGGTGGAGACAGGTGGAGACAGGTGGAGACAGGTAGAGACAGGTGGAGACAGGTAGAGACAGGTGGAACAGGTGGTAGAGACAGGTGGAGACAGGTGGAGACAGACAGTGGAGACAGAGTGGAGACAGGTGGAGACAGAGTGGAACAGGTAGAGACAGGTAGAGACAGGTAGAGACAGGTAGAACAGAGTAGAGACAGGTGGAACAGGTAGAGACAGGTAGAGACAGGTGGAGACAGGTGGAGACAGGTGGAGTAGAGACAGAACAGGTAGAACAGGTAGAGACAGGTAGAGACAGGTAGAGACAGGTGGAGAACAGAGTAGAGACAGGTAGAACAGAGTAGAGACAGGTGGAGACAGAGTAGAGACAGGTAGAGACAGGTAGAGACAGGTGAGAGACAGGTAGAACAGGTAGAGACAGAGTGGAACAGAGTGGAGACAGGTGGAGACAGAGTAGAGACAGGTGGAGACAGGTAGAGACAGGTAGAGACAGGTGGAGACAGGTAGAGACAGGTAGAGACAGGTGGAGACAGGTGGAGACAGGTAGAGACAGGTGGAGACAGGTGGAGACAGGTGGAGACAGGTGGAGACAGGTAGAGACAGGTGGAGACAGGTGGAGACAGGTGGAGACAGGTGGAGACAGGTAGAGACAGAGTGGAGACAGGTGGAGACAGGTAGAGACAGGTGGAGTGGAGACAGGTGGAGACAGGTGGAGACAGGTAGAGACAGGTGGAGACAGGTAGAGACAGGTAGAGACAGGTGGAGAGACAGGTGGAGACAGGTGGAGAGACAGGTGGAGACAGGTGGAGACAGGTGGAGACAGGTAGAGACAGGTGGAGACAGGTGGAGACAGGTGGAGACAGGTAGAGACAGGTGGAGACAGGTAGTGGAGACAGGTAGAGACAGGTGGACAGTGGAGACAGGTGGAGACAGGTGGAGACAGGTAGAACAGGTAGAGACAGAGTAGAGACAGGTAGACAGGTAGAGACAGGTGGAGACAGGTAGAGACAGGTGGAGACAGGTGGAGACAGGTGGAGACAGGTGGAGACAGGTGAGACAGGTGGAGACAGGTAGAGACAGGTGGAGACAGGTAGAGACAGGTGGAGAGACAGGTGGAGACAGGTGGAGACAGGTAGAGACAGGTGGAGACAGGTGGAGACAGGTGGAACAGGTAGTAGAGACAGGTGGAGACAGGTAGAGACAGGTGGAGACAGGTAGAGACAGGTGGAGACAGGTGGAGACAGGTAGAGACAGAGTGGAGACAGGTGGAGACAGGTAGAGACAGGTGGAGACAGGTGGACAGGTAGAACAGGTGGAACAGGTGGAGACAGGTGGAGACAGGTAGAGACAGGTGGAACAGGTAGAGACAGGTAGAGACAGGTGGAGAAGGTAGACAGGTAGACAGAGTAGAGACAGGTGGAGACAGGTGGAACAGGTGAACAGGTAGAGACAGGTGGAGACAGGTGGAGAGTGGAGACAGGTGGAGACAGGTAGAGACAGGTAGAGACAGGTAGAGACAGGTGGAGACAGGTAGAGACAGGTAGTGGAACAGGTAGAGACAGGTGGAGACAGGTGGAGACAGGTGGAGACAGGTGGAGACAGAGTGAGACAGGTGGACAGGTAGAGACAGGTGGAGACAGGTGGAGACAGGTAGAGACAGGTGGAGACAGGTGGAGACAGGTGGAGACAGGTAGTAGAGACAGGTGGGTAGAGACAGGTGGAGACAGGTGGAGACAGGTGGTGGAGACAGGTGGAGACAGAGTGGAGACAGGTGGAGACAGGTAGAGACAGGTAGAGACAGAGTAGAGACAGGTAGAGACAGAGTAGAGACAGGTGGAGACAGGAGACAGGTAGAGACAGGTGGAGACAGGTAGAGACAGGTAGAGACAGGTAGAGACAGGTGGAGACAGGTGGAGACAGGTAGAGACAGGTGGAGACAGGTGGAGACAGGTGGAGACAGGTGGAGACAGGTGGAGACAGGTGGAGACAGGTGGAGACAGGTGGAGACAGGTGGAGACAGAGTGGAGACAGGTGGAGAGACAGGTAGAGACAGGTGGAGACAGAGTGGAGACAGAGTAGAGACAGGTGGAGACAGGTAGAGACAGGTGGAGACAGGTGGAGACAGGTGAGACAGGTGGAGACAGGTGGAGACAGGTAGAGACAGGTGGAGACAGGTAGAGACAGGTGGAACAGGTGGAGACAGGTAGAGACAGAGACAGGTAGAGACAGGTAGAGACAGGTGGAGAGACAGGTAGAGACAGGTGGAGACAGGTGGAGACAGTAGAGACAGGTAGAGACAGAGTGGAGACAGGTGGAGACAGGTGGAGGTGGACAGGTAGAGACAGGTGGAGACAGGTAGAGACAGGTGGAGACAGGTAGACAGACAGGTGGAGACAGGTAGAGACAGGTGGAGACAGGTGGAGACAGGTGGAGACAGGTAGAGACAGGTAGAACAGGTGGAGACAGGTGGAACAGGTGGAGACAGGTGGAGACAGGTGGAGACAGGTAGAGACAGGTAGAGACAGAGTAGAGACAGGTAGAGACAGGTGATAGTAGAGACAGGTAGAGACAGGTGGAGACAGGTGGAGACAGGTGGACAGGTGGAGACAGGTGGAGACAGGTAGTAGACAGACAGGTAGAGACAGAGTAGAGACAGGTGGAGACAGGTGGAGACAGGTGGAGACAGGTGGAGACAGGTAGAGACAGGTGGAGACAGGTGGAGACAGGTGGAGACAGGTGGAGACAGGTGGAGACAGGTAGAGACAGAGACAGGTGGAGACAGGTGGAGACAGGTAGAGACAGGTAGAGACAGGTAGAGACAGGAGTGGAGACAGGTGGAGAGACAGGTGGAGACAGGTGGAGACAGGTAGAGACAGGTGGAGACAGGTGGAGACAGGTGGAGACAGGTGGAGACAGAGTGACAGACAGTAGAGACAGGTGGAGACAGGTGGAGACAGGTAGAGACAGGTGGAGGAGAGACAGGTGGAGACAGGTGGAGACAGGTGGAGACAGGTAGAGACAGGTGGAGACAGGTGGAGACAGGTGGAGACAGGTGGAGACAGGTAGAGACAGGTGGAGACAGGTGGAGACAGGTGGAGACAGGTGGAGACAGGTGGAGACAGGTAGAGACAGGTGGAGACAGGTGGAGACAGGTGGTGACAGGTGGAGACAGGTAGAGACAGGTGGAGACAGGTAGAGACAGGTGGAGACAGGTGGAGACAGGTGGAGACAGGTGAGACAGGTGGAGACAGGTGAGACAGGTGAGACAGAGACAGGTAGAGACAGGTGGAGACAGGTGGAGACAGGTGGAGACAGGTGGAGACAGGTAGAGACAGGTGGAGACAGGTAGAGACAGGTGGAGACAGGTGGAGACAGGTGGTGGAGACAGGTGGACAGGTGGAGACAGGTGAGACAGGTGAGACAGGTAGAGACAGGTAGAGACAGGTGGAGACAGGTAGAACAGAGACAGGTGAGACAGAGACAGGTGGAGACAGGTGGAGACAGGTGGAGACAGGTAGAGACAGGTAGACAGACAGGTGGAGACAGGTGGAGACAGGTAGAGACAGGTGGAGACAGGTGGAGACAGGTGGAGACAGGTGGAGACAGGTAGAGACAGGTGGAGACAGGTAGAGACAGGTGGAGACAGGTGGAGACAGGTGGAGACAGGTAGAGACAGGTGGAGACAGGTGGAGACAGGTGGAGACAGGTGGAGACAGGTAGAGACAGGTGGAGACAGGTGGAGACAGGTGGAGACAGGTGGAGACAGGTGGAGACAGGTGGAGACAGGTGGAGACAGGTGGAGACAGTAGAGACAGGTGGAGACAGGTAGAGACAGGTGGAGACAGGTGGAGACAGGTGGAGACAGGTAGAGACAGGTGGAGACAGGTGGAGACAGGTGGAGACAGGTAGAGACAGGTGGAGACAGGTGGAGACAGGTAGAGACAGGTGGAGACAGGTAGAGACAGGTGGAGACAGGTAGAGACAGGTGGAGACAGGTGGAGACAGGTAGAGACAGGTGGAGACAGGTGGAGACAGGTGGAGACAGGTGGAGGAGACAGGTGGAGACAGGTGGAGACAGGTGGAGACAGGTGGAGACAGGTGGAGACAGGTGGAGACAGGTGGAGACAGGTGGAGACAGGTAGAGACAGGTAGAGACAGGTGGAGACAGGTAGAGACAGGTGGAGACAGGTAGAGACAGGTGGAGACAGGTGGAGACAGGTGGAGACAGGTGGAGACAGGTGAGACAGGTAGAGACAGGTGGAGACAGGTGGAGACAGGTGGAGACAGGTGGAGACAGGTGGAGACAGGTAGAGACAGGTGGAGACAGGTAGAGACAGGTGGAGACAGGTAGAGACAGGTGGAGACAGGTGGAGTGGAGACAGGTGGAGACAGGTAGAGACAGGTGGAGACAGGTAGAGACAGGTGGAGACAGGTGGAGACAGGTGGAGACAGGTAGAGACAGGTGGAGACAGGTGGAAACAGGCACAGGTAGAGACAGGTGGAGACAGGTAGAGACAGGTGGAGACAGGTGGAGACAGGTAGAGACAGGTGGAGACAGGTGGAGACAGGTGGAGACAGGTAGAGACAGGTGGAGACAGACAGGTAGAGACAGGTGGAGACAGGTGGAGACAGGTAGGAGACAGGTGGAGACAGGTGGAGACAGGTGGAGACAGGTGGAGACAGGTGGAGACAGGTAGAGACAGGTGGAGACAGGTAGAGACAGGTGGAGACAGGTAGAGACAGGTGGAGACAGGTGGAGACAGGTGGAGACAGGTGGAGACAGGTGGAGACAGGTGGAGAGACAGGTGGAGACAGGTAGAGACAGGTGGAGACAGGTGGAGACAGGTGGAGACAGGTGGAGACAGGTGGAGACAGGTGGAGACAGGTAGAGACAGGTGGAGACAGGTGGAGACAGGTGGAGACAGGTGGAGACAGGTAGAGACAGGTGGAGACAGGTGGAGACAGGTGGAGACAGGTGGAGACAGGTAGAGACAGGTGGAGACAGGTGGAGACAGGTGGAGACAGGTGGAGACAGGTGGAGACAGGTGGAGACAGGTGGAGACAGGTGGAGACAGGTGGAGACAGGTGGAGACAGGTGGAGACAGGTGGAGACAGGTGGAGACAGGTAGAGACAGGTGGAGACAGGTGGAGACAGGTGGAGACAGGTAGAGACAGGTGGAGACAGGTGGAGACAGGTGGAGACAGGTGGGTGGAGACAGGTGGAGACAGGTAGAGACAGGTGGAGACAGGTAGAGACAGGTGGAGGTGAGACAGGTAGAGACAGGTGGAGACAGGTGGAGACAGGTGGAGACAGGTGGAGACAGGTAGAGACAGGTGGAGACAGGTGGAGAGACAGGTGGAGACAGACAGGTGGAGACAGGTGGAGACAGGTGGAGACAGGTAGAGACAGGTGGAGACAGGTGGAGACAGGTACAGGTAGAGACAGGTGGAGACAGGTGGAGACAGGTGGAGACAGGTGGAGACAGGTAGAGACAGGTGGAGACAGGTGAGAGACAGGTGGAGACAGGTGGAGGAGACAGGTGGAGACAGGTGGAGACAGGTGGAGACAGGTGGAGACAGGTGGAGACAGGTGGAGACAGGTGGAGACAGGTGGAGACAGACAGGTGGAGACAGGTGGAGACAGGTGGAGACAGGTGAGAGAGGTGGAGACAGGTAGAGACAGGTGGAGACAGGTAGAGACAGGTGGACAGGTAGACAGGTAGAGAGACAGGTAGAGACAGGTGGAGACAGGTGGAGACAGGTAGAGACAGGTGGACAGGTGGAGACAGGTGGAGACAGGTGGAGACAGGTGGAGACAGGTGGAGACAGGTGGAGACAGGTGAGACAGGTGGAGACAGGTAGAGACAGGTGGAGACAGGTGGAGACAGGTAGAGACAGGTGGAGACAGGTGGAGACAGGTAGAGACAGGTGGAGACAGGTAGAGACAGGTAGAGACAGGTGGAGACAGGTGGAGACAGGTGAGACAGGTGGAGACAGGTGGAGACAGGTGGAGACAGGTGGAGACAGGTGGAGACAGGTAGAGACAGGTGGAGACAGGTAGAGACAGGTGGAGACAGGTAGAGACAGGTGGAGACAGACAGGTGGAGACAGGTGGAGAGACAGGTGGAGACAGGTGGAGACAGGTGGAGACAGGTAGAGACAGGTGGAGACAGGTGGTGGAGACAGGTGGAGACAGGTGGAGACAGGTGGAGACAGGTGGAGACAGGTGGAGACAGGTGGAGACAGGTGGAGACAGGTGGAGACAGGTGAGAGACAGGTAGAGACAGGTGGAGACAGGTGGAGACAGGTAGAGACAGGTGGAGACAGGTGGAGACAGGTAGAGACAGGTAGACAGAGACAGGTGGAGTAGAGAGACAGGTGGAGACAGGTGGAGAGACAGGTGGAGACAGGTGGAGACAGGTAGAGACAGGTGGAGACAGGTAGAGACAGGTAGAGACAGAGACAGGTGAGACAGGTGGAGACAGGTAGAGACAGGTGGAGACAGGTGGAGACAGGTAGAGACAGGTGGGAGACAGGTGGAGACAGGTGGAGACAGGTGGAGACAGGTAGAGACAGGTGGAGAGACAGGTAGAGACAGGTGGAGACAGGTGGAGACAGGTGGAGACAGGTGGAGACAGGACAGGTGGAGACAGGTGGAGACAGGTGGAGACAGGTGGAGACAGGTGGAGACAGGTGAGACAGAGACAGAGACAGGTGGAGACAGGTAGACAGGTAGAGACAGGTAGAGACAGGTGGAGACAGGTGGAGACAGGTGGAGGTGGAGACAGGTGGAGACAGGTGGAGACAGGTGGAGACAGGTAGAGACAGGTAGAGACAGACAGGTGGAGACAGGTGAGACAGGTAGAGACAGGTGGAGACAGGTAGAGACAGGTGGAGACAGGTGGAGACAGGTAGAGACAGGTGGAGACAGGTGGAGACAGGTGGAGACAGACAGGTGGAGACAGGTGGACAGGTGGAGACAGGTAGAGACAGGTGGAGACAGGTGGAGACAGGTGGAGAGAGACAGGTGGAGACAGGTGGAGACAGGTGGAGACAGGTGGAGACAGGTGGAGACAGGTGGAGACAGAGAGACAGGTGGAGACAGGTGGAGACAGGTGGAGACAGGTGGAGACAGGTGGAGACAGGTAGAGACAGGTAGAGACAGGTGGAGACAGGTGGAGACAGGTGAGACAGGTGGAGACAGGTGGAGACAGGTGGAGAGACAGGTGGAGACAGGTAGGAGACAGGTGGAGACAGGTAGGACAGGTGGAGACAGGAGACAGGTGGAGACAGGTAGAGAGACAGGTGGAGAGGTACAGGTAGAGACAGGTGGAGACAGGTGGAGACAGGTGGAGACAGGTGGAGACAGGTGAGACAGGTGGAGACAGGTAGAGACAGGTGGAGACAGGTGGAGACAGGTGGAGACAGGTAGAGACAGGTGGAGACAGGTGGAGACAGGTGGAGACAGGTGGACAGACAGGTGAGAGAGAGAGACAGGTGGAGACAGGTGGAGACAGGTGGAGACAGGTGGAGACAGGTAGAGACAGGTAGAGACAGGTAGAGACAGGTGGAGACAGGTAGAGACAGGTAGAGACAGGTGGAGACAGGTGGAGACAGGTAGAGACAGGTAGAGACAGGTGGAGACAGGTGGAGACAGGTGGAGACAGGTGGAGACAGGTAGAGACAGGTAGAGACAGGTAGACAGGTGGAGACAGGTGGAGACAGGTAGAGACAGGTAGAGACAGGTAGACAGGTGAGAGACAGGTGGAGACAGGTGGAGACAGGTGGAGACAGAGACAGGTGGAGACAGGTGGAGACAGGTGGAGACAGGTGGAGACAGGTAGAGACAGGTGGAGACAGGTGGAGACAGGTGGAGACAGGTGGAGACAGGTAGAGACAGGTGGAGAC
The DNA here is from genome assembly GCF_018296145.1 of Oncorhynchus tshawytscha. Taxonomy (NCBI): domain Eukaryota; kingdom Metazoa; phylum Chordata; class Actinopteri; order Salmoniformes; family Salmonidae; genus Oncorhynchus; species Oncorhynchus tshawytscha. Next base: position 7,812,143 of record NC_056436.1, on the reverse strand, counting down.
AGGTGGAGACAGGTGGAGACAGGTGGAGACAGGTAGAGACAGGTGAGACAGACAGGAGACAGGTGGAGACAGGTAGAGACAGGTAGAGACAGGTGGAGACAGGTGGAGACAGGTGGAGACAGGTGGAGACAGGTGGAGACAGGTAGAGACAGGTGGAGACAGGTAGGTGGAGACAGGTGGAGACAGGTGGAGGTAGAGACAGGTGGAGACAGGTAGAGACAGGTGGAGACAGGTGGAGACAGGTAGGACAGGTGGAGACAGGTAGAGACAGGTAGACAGAGACAGGTGAGACAGACAGGTGGAGACAGGTGGAGACAGGTGGAGACAGGTGGAGACAGGTGGAGACAGGTGGAGACAGGTAGAGACAGGTGGAGACAGGTAGAGACAGGTGGAGACAGGTGGAGACAGGTGGAGACAGGTAGAGACAGGTGGAGACAGAGACAGTGGAGACAGGTAGAGACAGGTGGAGACAGGTGGAGACAGGTGGAGACAGGTAGAGAGGTGGAGACAGGTGGAGACAGGTGGAGACAGGTGGAGACAGGTGGAGACAGGTGGAGACAGGTGGAGACAGGTGGAGAGAGACAGGTGGAGACAGGTGGAGACAGGTGGAGACAGGTGGAGACAGGTGAGACAGGGTGGAGACAGGTGGAGACAGGTGGAGACAGGTGGAGACAGGTAGGAGACAGGTGGAGACAGGTGGAGACAGGTGGAGACAGGTGGAGACAGGTGGAGAGGTGGAGACAGGTGAGACAGGTGGAGACAGGTAGACAGGTGGAGACAGGTGGAGACAGGTGAGAGACAGGTGGAGACAGGTGGAGACAGGTGGAGACAGGTAGAGACAGGTGGAGACAGGTGGAGACAGGTGAGACAGGTGGAGACAGGTAGAGACAGGTAGAGACAGGTGGAGACAGGTGGAGACAGGTGGAGACAGGTGAGACAGGTGGAGACAGGTGGAGACAGGTGGAGACAGACAGGTGGAGACAGGTAGAGACAGGTGGAGACAGGTAGAGACAGGTAGAGACAGGTGGAGACAGGTGGACAGGTGGAGACAGGTAGAGACAGGTGAGACAGGTGGAGACAGGTGGAGAGAGGTGGAGACAGGTGGAGAGACAGGTAGAGACAGGTGGAGAGACAGGTGGAGACAGGTGGAGACAGGTGGAGACAGGTGGAGACAGGTAGAGACAGGTGGAGACAGGTGAGACAGGTGGAGACAGGTGGAGACAGGTGGAGGTGGAGACAGGTGGAGAGACAGGTAGAGACAGGTGGAGACAGGTGGAGACAGGTGGAGACAGGTAGAGACAGGTGGAGACAGGTGTGGAGACAGGTGGAGACAGGTGGAGACAGGTAGAGACAGGTGGAGACAGGTGAGACAGGTGGAGACAGGTGGAGACAGGTGGAGACAGGTGGAGACAGGTGGAGACAGGTGGAGACAGGTGGAGACAGGTGGAGACAGGTGGGAGACAGGTGGAGACAGGTGGAGACAGGTGGAGACAGGTGGAGACAGGTGGAGACAGGTGGAGACAGGTGGAGACAGGTGGAGACAGGTAGGAGACAGGTGGAGACAGGTAGAGACAGGTGGAGACAGGTGAGACAGGTGGAGACAGGTGGAGACAGGTGGAGACAGGTGGAGACAGGTGGAGACAGGTGGAGACAGGTGGAGACAGGTGGAGACAGGTAGAGACAGGTGGAGACAGGTAGAGACAGGTGGAGACAGGAGACAGGTGGAGACAGGTGGAGACAGGTGGAGACAGGTGGAGACAGGTGGAGACAGGTAGAGACAGGTGGAGACAGGTAGAGACAGGTGGAGACAGGTAGAGACAGGTGGAGACAGGTGGAGACAGGTGGAGACAGGTGGAGACAGGTGGAGACAGGTAGAGACAGGTGGAGACCGTGTGACTGACAGACAGACAAACAATATCACAGGGTGATTGACTGATTGTTGGGAAAGGGCCCGTTAGTTAGCATTTCACTGTTAGTTTCTACACCTGTTGAGAGAGTCACACGGTACCTGTCCTCCTCAGGAGCGCTTGGTGAACTCCATCATTCCGCGGTTCGTTGCCTTGGAGATGATCGCTGACATGTCCAACATGGATGATGACCTGATGTCACAGCAGTTCCACAAGATTTATATTCACCAGTACAAAAACGTCAGGTAAACACACACACACACACACATCTACAGTACACACACACACACACATCTACAGTACACACACACACACACACATCTACAGTACACACACACACACATCTACAGTACACACACACACACATCTACAGAACACACACACACACATCTACAGAACACACACACACACACACATCTACAGTACACACACACACACACATCTACAGTACACACACACACACACATCTACAGTACACACACACCTACAGTACACACACACACACACACACATCTACAGTACACACACACACACATCTACAGTACACACACACACACACACTACAGTACACACACACACACACACACACACACACACAGGCTTGATCCAGGGGCAGGAAGCTGGTTTTCAAGTCCTGGACTGAAAAGCATTGTCTCCATTGCAATCTGTTGTCATTCCAGTACTAGTCTGTGTTGTGTCTGTCCTGTGTAATATATTTCTCTCTTTCTTTGCAGTATTCTGTTTGCTGATATAAAAGGCTTCACGTCTCTGTCCATGGTCCTGTCGGCTCAGGAATTGGTCCGGACGCTCAATGAGCTGTTTGGACGCTTCGACCGCCTGGCTGAGGTGAGACCGTACGGTCATGTTATCCTGAACTCAGTAAGAAATTCATGAAATTCAATCAGAGTATGTTTCATTTGTGTGTGCGTGTGTATATGCGTGTGTGTTTGTGTATGTGTGTGTGTATGTGTGTGTGTGTGTATGTGTGTGTGTGTGTATGTGTGTGTGTGTGTGTGTGTGTGTGTGTAGGAGCACCACTGCATGCGTATCAAGATCCTTGGGGACTGTTACTACTGTGTGTCAGGAGTGCCAGAGCCAGAGACAGCTCACGCTCGCTGCTGTGTGGAGATGGGCCTCTCCATGATCAGCACTATAAAGTACCACACACACAACCACACACAACCACACACACACAACCAACTATGTACACACACAGACACACACACACAATCACACACACAACCACACACACACACAAGCACACAAAACCAACTATGTACACACACAGACACACACACACAATCACACACACACAACCACACACACACACAAGCACACACAACCAACTATGTACACACACAGACACACACACACACAATCACACACACAAGCACACACAACCAACTATGTACACACACACAACCAACTATGTACACACACAGACACACACAACTACACACACACAACCAACTATGTATACTATGTATACACACACACACACACACACACAAAACACACACAACCACACACACGCAACCAACTATGTATACACACTCACAAACACACTCACAAACACACACAACCACACACACACACACACACACACACACACACTAGTCATGATCAAAACCTTTCACCCCAACTTTAATCTGTAAATCATTAATATTGTTATAATATTGTATGTTCCTAGTAGATTGGGTTTCTCGACAGTCTGCCTCTCCTTGCTGACCTGTAGGTACGTGCGAAGGGAGCTGAAACATGAGATGGACATGCGTATCGGTGTCCACTCTGGCTCAGTGCTGTGTGGGGTGCTGGGGCTGCAGAAGTGGCAGTTTGACGTGTGGTCCTGGGATGTGGACATCGCTAACATGCTGGAGGTAGGAGGGGTGCCGGGCCGTATCCACATCTCCCGGGCAACGCTGGACTGTCTGGGCGGGGTCTACGAGACGGAAGAGGGGCGTGGCCACGAGAGGAACGAGTTTCTACGGAAACACAAAATCGACACGTTCCTGATTCGCCACACGCCCATGGAAGAGGCTCCTGCCAAGAAGGCTTGCCGGCCCAGTCGAGATGACACCCTTAATGTTGGCTGGAGTACTGAGCTGCCGTTTGGAAACATAATCGGAATGAACTGTGTAGGTGACCTCTAAACCCTGCCTCCTAACCTTTACCCTCTACCTCAGAGCGGAAGAGTGCGACCCAAAATCTGTCAGTGCGAAAATTAAGAGCTAAGAAGTTTGAATTGGGGATTGTTGGTATGGAGAACAATGAGAGAGTGTCGAATTTGGTCAACATATACTCGAATTGCTAATTATGTGAGGCTTATTTGATCAAATAGAAGTTTTATAATTCTTAGGTTATGACGACTGTACTGATATACTGTATGTGGACGCATGTGGCATCCTGGCAACTTTGAGAAAGGCAATTTTGTGCCTGAATGCTCATTGGCTAGAATTTTCCCGCCTGCCTTCCACCTGCCTCCAGCCTCCTCCCACCTGCCTTCCACCAGCCTCCAGCCTCCTCCCACCTGCCTCCACGTGCCTCCAGCCTCCTCCCACCTGCCTTCCACCTGCCTCCAGCCTCCTCCCACCTGCCTTCCGCCTGCCTCCAGCCTCCTCCCACCTGCCTCCAGCCTCCTCCCACCTGCCTTCCACCTGCCTTCCACCTGCCTCCACCTGCCTCCAGCTCCCCACCTGCCTTCCCACCTGCCTCCACCTGCCTCCAGCCTCCCCACCTGCCTTTCACCTGCCTCCAGCCTCCTCCCACCTGCCTTCCACCTGCCTCCAGCCTCCTCCCACCTGCCTTCTACCTTTGCTGACATTTATTCTTATTGTTAGAGAGTCTATTGTCAGTTATAGATCCTCTTTGTCTGGCCTCTACCTAACCTTTGACCTCTAACCTCTCACCCCTGACCAGATCCTGGCGACCTTCAGCAACGGCTCTCTGGCCCAGTTACCTAACCAGCTGGCGGCTCAGCGGACGGGGACGCGTGAAGTCAACAAGAGGATCCGCCGGGCCATCGAGGTCCGGAGCAGCGAACGCATGAGACAGGAACACATCACCACCTTCACACAGGAGTTCAAGGACACACACATCGAGGGCAAGGTAGGGGCCCACAACAGAAGCAGAGTCAGAGTTAGAGACCTGATTATGCTTTTGGGTCCCAAGGCACTACTGTGTCTCTAACTGACAGTGAATGAGCGACATAAACCAAATAGGACTGATAATTGTGCAGGACTTCAGTATTATTTACTTAAGCTGTTGTTCCACTAAGGTTTTTATTCTAAGAGAAACTTAGACTGCAATTAGGGTGTGGAATTAGTATGATTATTTTGCTCTTACTTTAGTCCTATAGCCTACTCCCGACCGGGTCGCGTTGTACAGTGCCCGAGTGGCACAGTGGTCTAAGACACTGCGTCGCAGAGCAAACTACAGATGCTGGTTCGATACCCGTGCCGGCCACCACTGGGAGACCCATAAGGTGGCTTTTGGTTTCTCTCCCTTTAAAAACAGAAATTTATAATTCTAAATAAAAAAACTAGCTTTTTTTTTTACAAATTAGTGAGAATGTCTCACCCCATGTTCAAGAATGATATTGTTCTCACTCACTCTAGGTGAATGAAAACGAAATCTCCAAAATATCATTTTTTTTTAAACAAAACGATTTATTATTAGAAAATAATTTAGAATTATATGAAATTATATAAAAGCCCCTTAGATATTCTCAGATATTCTCTCAGATCCTTATGGAAAATGCCCCTTCGATATGAATTTAGAATCCTCCAATCCTCTAAATGTAATTATTGGCAGAGAGTCACGTCATACTAGTGTTGAGTAATGTGCTGTAGGTCTTAAAGTGGTGTAGGTCTTATTTATTTAAAAAGCATATTGAAGTTAGAAGCAATAGCCTACAACTATTTTAGCACCATTTAGCGCTGCTCTGAGACAAGCATGGGGACTGATCTTGATAAATCAAAGAGATTTGTATTTTCACTGAATCGCCGTTTGGGTATTGGTTAGACTAGAATTATACAATTAGGGTGTGGAGATGTTATGCTCTTAGTACTGTATCCTACTCCCGACCGTCATGTTGTACAGCGACATATTTTCCGTTCAATCCTAATGGAAACCCTGAGGGTGTCGTTTCTCTTGGAATAGAGACATAATGTCAATCAAATTAATTATGCAACATTTCTTAAAATCAATCCCATATACTATATTCTTACAAAAAAGGTTTTAAATTCTCTAGTACAGCCACTATTGAAGGCTATCAAATGCTTCTCAAAGATGCTTCTCAAAGATTAACGCTAGTTAGTGCTAGTTTGAGAGAGGGGCACTAACACAAACTAGCACTAACTAGCGTTAATGGCAACAATGGCTGACATTTAAATAACTTGCCAAACTACTCTGCGGCAGTCCGCAAGGTGTGCTGCAGTATGACGCAACTTTTAAACTGTAGGGGCCCGCAACAGAACCACACACAGAGGACAAGGTAGGGGCCCGCAACAGAACCACACACAGAGGTCAAAGTAGGGGCCCGCAACAGAACCACACACAGAGGTCAAAGTAGGGGCCCGCAACAGAAACACACACAGAGGACAAGTTAAGGGCCACACACACTCAAACACACACAGTTGATTACTTGATATGTAGGCTACAGTGGCAAGAAAAAAATGTGAACCCTTTGGAAATACCTGGATTTCTGCATAAATATGTAAACGTTGTATCTGATCTTCATCTAGGTCACAACAATAGACAAACACAGTCTGCTGAAACTAATAACACAAAAACAACTGTACATTTTCATGTCTTTATTGAACACACCGTGTAAACATTCACAGTGCAGGGTGGGAAAAGTATGTGAACCCTTGGATTTAGTAACAGCGATAACCTCAACCAAATGTTTCCAGTAGTTGCAGATCAGACCTGCACAACGGTCAGGAGGAATTATGGACCATTCATCTTTACAAAACTGGTTCAGTTCAGCAATATTCTTGGGATGTCTGGTGTGAACCGCTCCAAACAACTCAACTGCATTTTCATCTGTCCACAGAACATTGTGGAACATCCAGTTGCACTTTTGTAAACTTCAGATGTGCAGCAATGTTTTTTTTGGACAGCAGTGGCTTCTTCCGTGGTGTCCTCCCATGAACACCATTCTTGTTTAGTGTTTTACGTATCGTAGATTCATCAACAGAGATGTTATCATGTTCCAGAGAGTTCTGTAAGTCTTGACCTCATTGAGCATTCTGCACAGTGCTCTTGCAGTCATTTTTGCAGGATGGCCACTCCTTTTTTATATTTTACCTTCATTTAAATTTAAATTTATTTTACCTTTATTTTACTAGGCAAGTCAGTTAAGAACAGATTTTCAATGACGGCCTAGGAACAGTGGGTTAACTGCCTGTTCAGGGGCAGAACGACAGATTTGTACCTTGTCAGCTCGGGGATTTGAACTTGCAACCTTCAGGTTACTAGTCCACCGCTCTAACCACTAGGCTACCCTGCCACTCCTAGGGAGAGTAGCAACTGCGCTGAACTTTCTCCATTTAAAGACAATTTGTCCGTGGACTGAAACCCTTTCCAGCGTTATGCTTGTCAACAATTCTTAATCGTAGGTCTTCTGAGATCTCTTTTTGTTTGAGGCATGGTTCACATCAGGCAATGCTTCTTGTGAATAGCAAACTCAGACTGTGTGAGTGTTTTTTATAGGGCAAGGCAGCTCTACCCTACATCTCCAATCTCGTCTCATTGATTGGACTCTGGGTTAACTGACTACTGATTCCAATTAGCTTTTGGAGAAGTCATTAGTCTAGGGGTTTACATACTTTTTCCAACCTATGTTTCAATGATGTATTCAATATAGACAAGAAAAATACAATAATTATGTCAGATCAAGATCAAATTTGATGACCAATTTATGCAGAAATCCAGGTAATTACAAAGGGCTCACATACTTTTACTTGCCGATGTATTTCACTCAATCATGTTGATTTAATGATGAATGGATGGGTGGGGAGGTGGGTGGGTGGATGGGGAGGTGGGTTGATGGGTGGGTAGATGGGTGGGTAGGGGGGTGGGTTGATGGATGGGGAGGTGGGTGGATGGGTTGATGGATGGTATAATTGAGGGATGTTTCTCTCTTCTCAGTTTTCCCAGATGCGTGATGAGATGTTCAAGTCAAACCTGGTCTGCTCCTTCATCATGCTCCTCTGCCTCATGGGTGCACAGACCCTCGTCCCTGCCGCAAGGTTTGTTCTTTATTTAATTAGAAGTATGATATTTTATTTTACTTCATTTATTAAAGATCTTTAGAGTAATCTTTCTCTACCACTCACATGCTTCTCTCTCTCTCTTCTTCATCTGATCCTCTCCTCCTCCTCCTCCTCCCTGTTTCTCTCTCTTCATCGTCTGATCCTCTCCTCCTCCTCCCTGTTTCTCTCTCTTCATTGTCTGATCCTCTCCTCCTCCTCCCTGTTTCTCTCTCTCTTCATCATCTGATCCTCTCTTCCTCCTCCCTGTTTCTCTCTCTTCATTGTCTGATCCTCTCCTCCTCCTCCCTGTTTCTCTCTCTTCGTCGTCTGATCCTCTCCTCCTCCTCCCTGTTTCTCTCTTCCCCTCTCCATCCTCAATCTCTCCAACTGACACACACACACACACACACACACCCACCCACCCACCTCTCAGACTGTGTCCTATGCTGGTTCAGTTTGGAGTGTGTGTGTGTGTGTATGTGTTGCTGCTGGTGGTGGTCCTAGCTGAAGAGTTTAAACAGAGCCCTCTAGCGCTGCAGTTCCTGTGTTGCTGGATCAACGAAACCAAGACTGTCAGAACACTACTCACGCTCACCGCTATTATCATCAACTTTGGAGTGGCCTCATCTGATATAGTGAGTTTATTGTTATACACAATGACCAGTATGTTCTGTACCCTCAACGATAACACACAATGACCAGTATGTTCTGTACCCTCAACGATAACACACAATGACCAGTATGTTCTGTACCCTCAACGATAACACACAATGACCAGTATGTTCTGTATCCTCAAACCATTATACAATCTGTTCTTTCATGAAGGTTTGCCTCTCGGCTGCACTATAAACTTGTTTTGAAGTAGCGGTATGATTGATTGTGTGTGTGTGTGTTTGTGTGTGTGTGTGTGTTCTAGCTGTGGTGTGTAGAGTCTGAGATGGACCCTAACAACAGAAGCAGCTCCCAGCAGCACACCTGGTCCTGGCCTGTCAACATCTGTACACACCCTGAGGTAACACACACACACACACACACATTTAGATTGGTCAAGAAGGTTTTAATCCCTTTTGTGACTGTCTCTGTCTCTGTCTTCTGTAGTTCCTGGTTTTCAGTGGGGTGGTTGCCATGGTGTCATGTGCTGTGTTCTTCAGGCTGCATTGTCTACTGAAGCTAGCTGTGTTACTTCTGGCTATAACTGTCTACACGTACCTCATAGAAGTCAGTTACCACACACTGTTTATACGCCAGACCTCTGAAAACACCAGGTACTGAATAAACACACACACTGGTGACCGCCTGGGTGGGTGGGTGGGTGGGTGTGTGTGTGGTGACTGTCTGGTTGTGTCTGTCCCTTGTAGGCAGCAGTACCTGAGGAGGAAGGATGTGTGTGTCCTGCTCATGGTCATGTTTGTGGTGGCTGTAATTTACAACAGTAGACAGGTAGGACATGGGCTCTCTCTTCCTCTGTCCTCTACTCCTCCTCTATCTTCCCTCTCTCCTCCCTACGCCTCTTCTCTCCTCCTGGCTACTCCTTCCTACTCGTCCCTCCTCTCTCCTCCTCTTGCCTCTCTACTAATCCCTCTCTCCTCCCTCCTCTCTATTACTCCTCTGTACTCCTCCTCCCTCTCTCTCCTCAATCCTCCCCCTCTCTCCTCCCTACTCCTCCTCTCTCCCCATACTCTTCTTCTCTCTTCCCTACTCCTCTTCTCTCTTCCTCCTCTTCTCTCTTCCTCCTCCTCTCTCCTCCCTACTCATCCTCTCTCCTTCTGTCTCCTCCCTACTCCTCCTCTCTTCCTCCTCCTCTCTCCCCATACTCTTCTCTCTTCCTCCTCCTCTCCTCCCTTCTCCTCCCTACTCCTCCTGGCTCCTCCCTACTCCTCCTCTCTCCTCCCTACACCTCCTCTCTCTCCCATACTCTTCTCTCTTCCTCCTCCTCTCTCCGCCCTACTCCTCCCCTCTCCTCCCTACGCGTCCCCTCTCCTCCATACCCCTCCCTTCACCAACACTACTGCATGTGATGGTTGTTTTTCCCCTCCTGTCCAGTTGGAGGCGACGGCGAGGCTGGACTTCCTGTGGCGTCTGCAGGCCAGACAGGAAGTGGAGGACATGAAGGAGCTGAGGGAACATAATGAGTGTTTACTCTTCAACATTCTGCCTTCACACGTTGCACAGCACTTCCTAGAGAGAGACCGCCACAATGAGGTGTGTGTGTGTGTGTAGGATCTGTACTCCCAGTCCTATGAGCGTGTGGGGGTGTTGTTTGGGTCTCCGTCTTCAGTTCTGGAGAAGGCCATCTTGATGTTAACTTGTGTGTGTTTGTGTGTAGGATCTGTACTCCCAGTCCTATGAGCGTGTGGGGGTGTTGTTTGCGTCCATCCCGGGGTTTACAGACTACTATGAACAGAAAGAGTTGATCCATCAGGATGTGGAGTGTCTAAGGCTTCTCAATGAGATCATAGCTGACTTCGACGAGGTTAGAATCATATCTACACACATCGTTTCTCTGTGATATGTTACCAGCATACAATTACTTTGTTTTCTAATATCCACCTCTCTCCTTCTCTCTCTCTCTCTCTCTCTCTTTCTCTTTCTCTTTCTCTTTCTCTTTCTCTTTCTCTTTCTCTCTCTCTCTCTCTCTGGTTCTGTCTCTCTCTGCCTCTCTCTCTCTCTCTGTTTCTCTCTCTCTCTCTCCCTCTGTGTTTGTCTCTCTCTCCATCTATCTCTGTTTCTCTCTCTGCCTCTCTCACTCTCTCTCTGTTTCTCTCTCTGTCTCTCTCTCCCTCTGTGTTTGTCTCTCTGTCTCTCTCTCTCCCTCTGTGTTTGTCTCTCTCTCCATCTATCTCTGTTTCTCTCTCTGCCTCTCTCTCTCTCTCTCTCTCTCTCTCTGTCTCTCACTGCCTCTCGCTGTTTGTCTGTCTCTGTATCTAGTTATTAGATGAGACATATTTCCAGGACATTGAGAAAATCAAAACCATTGGCAGCTGTTACATGGCTGCTTCTGGCCTCTCCCCTGATCAACAGGTCAGCCCTCTTAGTGTCACAGGGTTAGGCTCCTCTGGGTTGGGCTCCTCTGGGTTGGGCTCCTCTGGGTTGGGCTCCTCTGGGTTGGGCTCCCCTGGGTTGGGCTCCTTTGGGTTGGGCTCCCCTGGGTTGGGCTCCTCTGGGTTGGGCTCCTCTGGGTTGGGCTCCTCTGGGTTGGGCTCCCTGGGTTGGGCTCCTTTGGGTTGGACTCCTCTGGGTTGGGCTCCTCTGGGTTGGACTCCTCTGGGTTGGACTCCTCTGGGTTGGACTCCTCTGGGTTGGGCTCCGTTGGGTTGGGTTCCTGGTTTGGACTCCCCTGGGTTGGGCTCCTTTGGGTTGGACTCCTCTGGGTTGGGCTCCTCTGGGTTGGACTCCTCTGGGTTGGGCTCCTCTGGGTTGGACTCCTCTGGGTTGGACTCCTCTGGGTTGGACTCCTCAGGGTTGGGCTCCTCTGGGTTGGGCTCCTCTGGGTTGGACTCCTCTGGGTTGGACTCCTCCGGGTTGAGCTCCTCTGGGTTGGACTCCTCTGGGTTGGACTCCTCTGGGTTGGACTCCTGGTTTGGACTCCTCTGGGTTGGACTCCCCTGGGTTGGACTCCCCTGGGTTGGGCTCTTCTGGGTTGGACTCCTCTGGGTTGGACTCCTCTGGGTTGGACTCCTCTGGGTTGGGCTCCTCTGGGTTGGACTCCTCTGGGTTGGGCTCCTGGTTTGGACTCCTCTGGGTTGGGCTCCTTTGGGTTGGACTCCTCTGGGTTGGGCTCCTTTGGGTTGGACTCCTGGTTTGGACTCCTCTGGGTTGGGCTCCTCTGGGTTGTGCTCCTCTGGGTTGGACTCCTCTGGGTTGGGCTCAAAGTGATTTGAATTTAAAATACAAAAATAAAGTTTTCAGTTTATCGAATAGACATTAAACATAAATGCCCTTTTTTCAATTATCGAATTGGAATTTCAGTTTACTTCCTGAATTGTCGGCCTTCAATTCGACCCTGTTTAGTGTCTTCTATTCACCTGGCCTCATTCTGTTCAGAGTAGGACTTTGACTTTACATTTGAGTTGAATTTAGTATGAGTAGTAAAATGATCACTGTGTGTGTGTGTTTGTGTGTGTTGTAGGAGTGTGGTGATGAGTGGCGTCACCTCAGTGAGCTGGTGCTGTTTGCCCAGGAAATGCAGGAGACGCTCAAACGGATCAACACACACTCTGGAAACAGCTTTCAGCTCCGTGTTGGTGAGAACACACACACACACGCGCACACACACACACGCACATGCAAACACACAACTTGACCTCTGACCTGTGTTTGTAGGCGTAGCCCACGGTCCAGTGGTGGCTGGGGTGATAGGAGCCACTAAACCTCAGTATGACATCTGGGGAATGACCGTCAACCTGGCCAGCCGTATGGACAGCACCGGGGTCAGTGGACGTATACAGGTAGGACTGTGTGGGTGGGTGTGTAACAGAGGTTTGGCTTTGGCGTGTTAATATGTGGGTTAATGTGCTGTGTGTGTGGGTGTGTGTGCATGTGCCTGTGTGTGCGCGCGTGTCTATGTGTGTGTGTGCGCGTGTGTGCGTGTGCATGCGTGTGTGTGTGTGTGTGTGTGCGTGTGTGTATCCCAGGTCCCAGAAAGTACCAGTCATGTCCTGGCGGAGCGCGGCTTCGTTCGCGAGCTGAGGGGGGAGATCTACGTGAAAGGTGTGAGCGAGCGGCAGGGGAACGTCAAGACGTACTTCATGAGGAGCCGCGAATCGTGTTCCAGCTACATGGAGCGCAGTGTAACCCGCGGGGGTTTGGGCCTGGGAAGGAACACTCTGTCCGCTCTGGTCTTTACCCTGGTCCAGACCAGGAAGAGAGAGACACAACGAGAGGCTAACGGAGGGTTCCACCTGCTGGAGGTCTCATAGGCCTTGGGCTGTATATTATATAGGGAAAGAAAGGGAGAGAATTCAGGTTATCCTCTCCTCGTTTGTTGGATCAAAACCGCTTTCTATGGTGGATTACCTCAAATGGAGAACGGGGGGGTACAGGCTTCAAGAGAGACACTAGAGGAGGGGATCGGAAGCTCCTCTTCTGCAGAGTACTTTATAGCAGTGGTACCCAAACTTTCTAGGTTACAGTACCGACCAACTGTATCCTGCTCTGCCCCAAGTACCCTTATAGTATGTCATGGGTCTTCTCAAATACCCTCTGTGGATTGGCCAACTTCCCGCTGGTTGGGAATCACATGGACGACAGCACAGAGCAGAAAACTGACCAGTTGACAGTTGGATATACTGCTGTCTGACACCAACAGAAATACAGTGGATTATATACTGCTGTCTGACACCAACAGAAATACAGTGGATTATATACTGCTGTCTGACACCAACAGAAATACAGTGGATTATATACTGCTGTCTGACACCAACAGAAATACAGTGGATTATATACTGCTGTCTGACACCAACTGAAATACAGTGGATTATATACTGCTGTCTGACACCAACAGAAAAACAGTGGATTATATACTGCTGTCTGACACCAACAGAAATACAGTGGATTATATACTGCTGTCTGACACCAACAGAAATACAGTGGATTATATACTGCTGTCTGACACCAACAGAAATACAGTGGATTATATACTGCTGTCTGACACCAACAGAAATACAGTGGATTATATACTGCTGTCTGACACCAACAGAAATACAGTGGATTATATACTGCTGTCTGACACCAACAGAAATACAGTGGATTATATACTGCTGTCTGACACCAACAGCAATACAGTGGATTATATACTGCTGTCTGACACCAACAGAAATACAGTGGATTATATACTGCTGTCTGACACCAACAGAAATACAGTGGATTATATACTGCTGTCTGACACCAACAGAAATACAGTGGATTATATACTGCTGTCTGACACCAACAGAAATACAGTGGATTATATACTGCTGTCTGACACCAACAGAAAAACAGTGGATTATATATTTAGTGTACAAAACATTAGGAACACCTGCTCTTTCCATGACAGACTGACCAGGTGAAAGCTATGACTCTTTATTGATGTCTCCTGATAAATCCACAGACAGGTTAAAGACGGATTTTAAGCCATGAGACAATTGATACATGGATTTTGTATGTGTGTCATTCAGAGGGTGAATGGACAAGACAAAAGATTTAAGTGCCTTTGAACGGGGGTATGGTAGTAGATGCCAGAGCGCACCGGTTTGTGTCAAGAACTGCAACGCTGCTGGGTTTTTCACGCTCAACGGTTTCCCCGTGTGTATCAAGAATGGTCCATCACCCAAAGGACATCCAGACAACTTGACACAACTGTGGGAAGCATTGAAATTAACATGGACCAGCATCCCTGTGGAACGCTTTCGACACCTTGTAGAGTCCGTTCCCTGATGAATTGAGGCTGTTCTGAGGACAAACTCAATATTAGGAAGGTGTTCTTAATGTTTTGTACACCAACAGCAATACAGATTGAATTGACTTTTTAATTAACCTCAACAGTCATAAACTATCTCTAGCATTTACTCTGCATGGACTTTATTAACTCTGAGGGCTGATGGGACATATCTATTCCCCCCCATTTTCTGGTTACAGTCAGAGCTTTGCTGTGTATGTCTGTTAAGGATAGGATCTGGGGAAGGTCAACTGACCCTAATCTGTGTTTATGAGTAAATTAGGACCTGGGGAAAGTCAACTGTGCCTATATTCACAAAGCATCTTGGAGTAGAAGTTCTGATCTAGGATCTGTCCATATACACTCATTCATTCTGATCTAGGATCTGTCCATATACACTCATTCATTCTGATCTAGGTTCTGTCCATATACCCTCATTCATTCTGATCTAGGATCTGTCCATATACCCTCATTCATTATGATCTAGGATCTGTCCATATACCCTCATTCATTCTGATCTAGGATCTGTCCATATACCCTCATTCATTCTGATCTAGGATCTGTCCATATACCCTCATTCATTATGATCTAGGATCTGTCCATATACCCTCATTCATTATGATCTAGGATCTGTCCATATACCCTCATTCATTCTGATCTAGGATCTGTCCATATACCCTCATTCATTCTGATCTAGGATCTGTCCATATACCCTCATTCATTATGATCTAGGATCTGTCCATATACCCTCATTCATTATGATCTATGATCTGTCCATATACCCTCATTCATTATGATCTATGATCTGTCCATATACCCTCATTCATTATGATCTAGGATCTGTCCATATACCCTCATTCATTCTGATCTAGGATCTGTCCATATACCCTCATTGATTCTGATCTAGAATTTGTCCATAATCTTTAAAGTTAATATTTAAAAGGCTAAACTTGTCCTAGATCAGCACTCTTCCTCTGAGATGCTTTGTGGGATACGGTCCCTGATCCTAGACCTCTGTCTTTGAGTAACTAGTGGAATTGCATTGCCTGAGAAGGAACTAAAGTAAGCGTAATCTTAATTAGATTACCATGTTGTTGCAGGAAATGTCCTGCACAGCAGTAATGCTAACTTTTAGTGTATTTAAGGTTTAAAAAGTATTATTAGAATTTGTATTATCCACTTTAAAATATCATACTTGATTTGCCCTAACCAAAATAATGTATCAACCCCTACATAATAATGTCCATGAATTATAATCCACATAATAATGTCCATGAATTATAATCCACATAATAATGTCCATGAATTATAATCCACATAATAATGTCCATTAATTATAATCCACATAATAATGTCCATGAATTATAATCCACATAATAATGCCCATGAATTATAATCCACATAATAATGCCCATTAATTATAATCCACATAATAATGTCCATTAATTATAATCCACATAATAATGCCAATGAATTATAATCCACATAATAATGCCCATTAATTATAATCCACATAATAATGCCCATGAATTATAATCCACATAATAATGTCCATGAATTATAATCCACATAATAATGTCCATGAATTATAATCCACATAATAATGGCCATTAATTATAATCCACATAATAATGTCCATGAATTATAATCCACATAATAATGTCCATGAATTATAATCCACAAAATAATGTCCATTAATTATAATCCACATAATAATGTCCATTAATTATAATCCACATAATAATGTCCATGAATTATAATCCACATAATAATGTCCATGAATTATAATCCACATAATAATGCCCATTAATTATAATCCACATAATAATGTCCATTAATTATAATCCACATAATAATGTCCATGAATTATAATCCACATAATAATGTCCATGAATTATAATCCACATAATAATGTCCATTAATTATAATCCACATAATAATGTCCATTAATTATAATCCACATAATAATGTCCATTAATTATAATCCACATAATAATGCCAATTAATTATAATCCACATAATAATGTCCATGAATTATAATCCACATAATAATGTCCATGAATTATAATCCACATAATAATGTCCATGAATTATAATCCACATAATAATGTCCATTAATTCTAATCCACATAATAATGCCCATTAATTATAATCCACATAATAATGTCCATTAATTCTAATCCACATAATAATGCCCATTAATTCTAATCCACATAATAATGTCCATTAATTATAATCCACATAATAATGTCCAATAATTATAATCCACATAATAATGCCCATTAATTATAATCCACATAATAATGTCCATTAATTATAATCCACATAATAATGCCCATTAATTATAATCCACATAATAATGCCCATTAATTATAATCCACATAATAATGCCCATTAATTATAATCCACATAATAATGTCCATGAATTATAATCCACATAATAATGTCCATTAATTATACTCCACATAATAATGCCCATTAATTATAATCCACATAATAATGCCCATTAATTATAATCCACATAATAATGCCCATGAATTATAATCCACATAATAATGCCCATTAATTATAATCCACATAATAATGCCCATTAATTATAATCCACATAATAATGCCCATTAATTATAATCCACATAATAATGTCCATTAATTATAATCCACATAATAATGCCCATTAATTATAATCCACATAATAATGCCCATTAATTATAATCCACATAATAATGTCCATTAATTATAATCCACATAATAATGTCCATGAATTATAATCCACATAATAATGTCCATTAATTATAATCCACATAATAATGTCCATGAATTATAATCCACATAATAATGCCCATGAATTATAATCCACATAATAATGCCCATTAATTATAATCCACATAATAATGCCCATGAATTATAATCCACATAATAATGTCCATGAATTATAATCCACATAATAATGTCCATTAATTATAATCCACATAATAATGTCCATTAATTATAATCCACATAATAATGTCCATTAATTATAATCCACATAATAATGCCATTAATTATAATCCACATAATAATGTCCATGAATTATAATCCACATAATAATGTCCATTAATTATAATCCACATAATAATGTCCATGAATTATAATCCACATAATAATGTCCATTAATTATAATCCACATAATAATGCCCATTAATTATAATCCACATAATAATGTCCATTAATTATAATCCACATAATAATGTCCATTAATTATAATCCACATAATAATGTCCATTAATTATAATCCACATAATAATGTCCATTAATTATAATCCACATAATAATGCCCATTAATTATAATCCACATAATAATGTCCATTAATTATAATCCACATAATAATGCCCATTAATTATAATCCACATAATAATGCCCATTAATTATAATCCACATAATAATGCCCATTAATTATAATCCACATAATAATGTCCATGAATTATAATCCACATAATAATGTCCATTAATTATACTCCACATAATAATGCCCATTAATTATAATCCACATAATAATGCCCATTAATTATAATCCACATAATAATGCCCATGAATTATAATCCACATAATAATGCCCATTAATTATAATCCACATAATAATGCCCATTAATTATAATCCACATAATAATGCCCATTAATTATAATCCACATAATAATGTCCATTAATTATAATCCACATAATAATGCCCATTAATTATAATCCACATAATAATGCCCATTAATTATAATCCACATAATAATGTCCATTAATTATAATCCACATAATAATGTCCATGAATTATAATCCACATAATAATGTCCATTAATTATAATCCACATAATAATGTCCATGAATTATAATCCACATAATAATGCCCATGAATTATAATCCACATAGTAATGTCCATGAATTATAATCCACATAATAATGTCCATGAATTATAATCCACATAATAATGTCCATGAATTATAATCCACATAATAATGTCCATTAATTATAATCCACATAATAATGCCCATTAATTATAATCCACATAATAATGTCCATGAATTATAATCCACATAATAATGCCCATTTGGCTGCAGGATTATTTTCCTGCTGTGAGAAACTGGTCCAATTAAAACGTGTGTACTTATTTCCATTTTTTTGTATTTTTTTGTACATATGAACAGTAACTCTTGATACAACTACAAATCTATTAAATACCATTTTAAAACTATCACACTCTGTCCTGACAAACGATGTTGGCGTCGCTGACTCTCACGCTCTCTTTTTGCACATGACTCATTCACTCATTAATTAATTCATTCACTCATTAATGAATTAATTCACTCATTCACTCATTAATTAATTCACTCACTCGTTAATTAATTCACTCACTCATTCACTCATTAATTCACTCACTCATTCACTCATTAATTAATTCACCCACTCATTCCTTCACTCATTCATCCACTCACTCATTAATTCACTCACTCACTCATTAATTCATTCACACACTCATTCATCCACTCACTCATTCATTCATTCACTCACTCATTCACTCACTCATTAATTCATTCACTAAACTCATTCATCCACTTACTCATTAATTCATACCCTCATTAATTAATTAATTCACTCATTCATCCACTCATTAATTCATTCACTCACTCATATATAAGAATACGCCATGTTTTACTTCATCTTAATCTTACCATTGGCATCTCTCACCAAGCCTAGCTCTTTTCAGTGTTAGCCATAAGACTAAGCTGTCCCTAAAGTCAATTTAATTGCCAAAATGATAAAACCTAATTAGCCCACTCCTGTCCATACAGAAATATATAAAATCATTCCAAATAGGCTACTAAAAGCATGAGGACAGAGGATCATTAACTTGTTTTTATTTTTTTTAATTATGTTTGAAATTGCATTGCCTACATTCAGAAGGAAAGGCAGCATACCTACACTAGTCACCGTGCTTCTACACCTGCATTGCTTGCTGTTTGGGGTTTTAGGCTGGGTTCTGGCCTTTCTAGGGAGTTTTTCCTAGCCACCGTGCTTCTACACCTGCATTGCTTGCTGTTTGGGGTTTTAGGCTGGGTTTCTGTACAGCACTTTGAGATATCAGCTGATGTACGAAGGGCTATATAAATACATTTGATTTGATTTTGATTTGATTTGATGTGTCATTTGGGCCGTGCCGTGCTGCAAATACCAATGACCTTTTATGTCTTGAATCTTGCCTTGGAGGCAGAATTTTGCGATATCTGATAGATGAGCCAGCTACAAAGTCGAAAATCGGCTATATCATTAAACATTCAGAAGAATACGAGTTCGCAGTGTAGTGAGGGTCAAGGTTGGGTTTAAAATAAGATCGGATTACATGTCGGCTGTGCCATCTAGTGAGCACTCTGCAGAGCTGCCTCCAGGGAACGATTCATCCCAACCTATGTCCAGCGGAAGTAGACATTTCTCATTTTATGATGCTTATATCACCACAAGCATTGGCTTCTAGTCACAGACAGACAGAGATATAGAGGGACTATGCACGTGCTCAGACAGACAGAGATGTAGAGGGCCTATGCACGTGCACAGACAGAATGAAATAGAGGGACTATGCACGTGCTCAGACAGACAGAGATATAGAGGGACAGTGCACGTGCTCAGACAGACAGAGATATACAGTGCAGGCTCAGACAGACAGAGATATAGAGGGACAGTGCTGCAGACAGACAGAGATATAGAGGGACAGTGCACGTGCTCAGACAGACAGATATAGAGGGACCGTGCACGTGCTCAGACAGACAGAGATATAGAGGGACAGTGCATGTGCTCAGACAGACAGAGATATAGAGGGACCGTGCACGTGCTCAGACAGACAGAGATATAGAGGGACAGTGCACGTGCTCAGACAGACAGAGATATAGAGGGACTGTGCACGTGCTCAGACAGACAGAGATATAGAGGGACAGTGCACGTGCTCAGACAGACAGAGATATAGAGGGACAGTGCACGTGCTCAGACAGACAGAGATATAGAGGGACAGTGCACGTGCTCAGACAGACAGAGATATAGAGGGACAGTGCACGTGCTCAGACAGACAGAGATATAGAGGGACAGTGCACGTGCACAGACATGGCTCTACATGTGCAGACAGAGCACATGTCCCTTTGTTTCCAGTCTCCAAAGGGCCTTTGGTGTAATTAATTTGGTGTAACCCAGTGGTGTAATTTTGAAATATATTTTTTGTAATTATTGTTTGGAACCCACTGCCCGTAATTCCTCGGCAAATTCCCAGACGGACACGTTCTTCCTGGTTCATGGTTCCTGGTTCATGGTTCCTGGTTCCTGGTTCATGGTTCCTGGTTCATGGTTCCTGGTTCCTGGTTCATGGTTCCTGGTTCATGGTTCCTGGTTCATGGTTCCTGGTTCATGGTTCCTGGTTCATGGTTCCTGGTTCCTGGTTCATGGTTCCTGGTTCATGGTTCCTGGTTCATGGTTCATGGTTCGGGCCCCTTAGTTCCAGTGAAGGGAAATCTTAACCCTACAGCATACAACTACATTCTAGATAATTCTGTGCTTCCTACTTTGTGGAAGGCCCTATCCTGTTTCAGCAAGACAATGCCCCCGAGCACACAGCGAGGTCCATACAAAAATTGTTTGTCGAGATCCACTGTATCAGCAAAACATTTACATAATGTACTGACAAATCATATTAAAAAAATTATTACTCTAACTTGATTGATCTGCACAGAGCCCTGACCTTAACCCCATTGAACACCTTTGGGATGAATTGGAACGCCGACTGCGAGCCAGACCTAATCGCCCAAAATCAGTACCCGACCTCACTACTGCTCTTGTGGCTGAATGGAAGCAAGTCCCCCTGCAGCAAGTTTCCAACATCAAGTGGAAAGCCTTCCCAGAAGAGTGGAGGCTGTTATATTAATGCTGATTTTGAAATGAGATGTTTGATGAGCAGGTGATCCACATACTTTGTTTATATTATAACATATATATATATATATATAACACATACAGTACCTCCAGAAAGTGTTCATACCACTGCCTTATTCCATGTCTTACTACAGCCACATTCAAAATGAATTAAATCTGTTTTTTTTGTTCTCCCTCCCATCTACACACAACACCCCATAATGACAAAGTGAAAATGTTTTTGTTTTTTTGTGTGTGTGTGTGTTTGACGTCGACGACTCTGACTTTACTTTCATTAATCTGATGACTTATTTATTTCATCCACTAACTATGTTTAATTGTTACCCGATTAAATTAATCATGTAACAATTAACTCATTCAAAAATCCAAGATGGCGTAGCAGTCAGGCGTCTTTCTGTCTTCGTCTTGTCGTGTCCCGTGTATATATATCTTTTTATATATTTTTTCTTCACGTATATTTATTTATTTATTTTTCTTAACCTCAACTTCAACATACTTTCCCGCCACCCAATGTGGTATGGATCTGCTATTTTCTTTACTTTAGAACCGGAACCCCTACTAGCTAGTAGTCAGCAAGCCACTGCTAGCGGTTATCAGCTAACCTTTAGTTTTTCAACAGACTCCTTCGTCGCGACGTCCCCTGAATGCCCATCTGCTAGCCGCGGCCCGCTAGCTGTCTAGAGCTGAAGAGGTCCATCAGCCAATTTCTTGGGCTACTATACCTATTTTGCCAATTGGCTTGGACCCTTTTATTACACAGACCCCTGCTGATCCATCACGACTGGTTTCCCGACGTAACCGCACGAGGGGGCTATAGACTTCTTCCGTCGCGACGTCCCTCTAAGGCCCTTCTGCTAGCCCCGGCCCGCTAGCTGTCTGAATCACCGTGTCTCCAGCCCAGAAACAAGTCTCTCACCGTTGCCACTATAAAACCCCCTTCTGCCCTCAGCTGTGCCCTGGACACCATATGTATTTGTGATTTGATTGCCCCCCATCTATCTTCAGAGCTTGTGCTGTTAGGTGACCTAAACTGGGACATGATTAACACCCTGGCCATCCTACAATCTGAGCTTGGCGCCCTCAATCTCACACAAATTATCAATGAACCTACCAGGTACAACCTGCTTTAGGAAACAATGTCACCACCGATAAAGCCACAATAATTGAGAATTTCAATAAGCATTTTTCTACGGCTGGCCATGCTTCCACTTGGCTACCCCTACCCTGGTCAATAGCCCTGCACCCCCCACAGCAACTTGCCCAAGCCTCCATCACCCAAATCCAGATAGCTGATGTTCTGAAAGAGCTGCAAAATCTGGACACCTACAAATCAGCAGGGCTAGACAATCTGGACCCTCTCTTTCTAAAATGATCACCCGAAATTGTTGCAACCCCTATTACTAGCCTGTTCAACCTCTCTCTCTCGTATTGTCTGAGATCCCTAAAGATTGGAAAGCTGCCACGGTCATCCCCCTCTTCAAAGGGGGAGACATTCTAGACCCAAACTGCTAGAGACCTATATCCATCCTACCCTATCTTTCTAAAGTCTTCGAAAGCCAGGTTAACAAACAGATCACCGACCATTTCGAATCCCACCGTACCTTCTCCGCTATGCAATCTGGTTTCTGAGCTGGTCATTGTTGCACGTCAGCCACGCTCAAGGTCCTAAACGATATCATAACCACCATCAATAAGAGATGATACTGTGCAGCTGTATTCATCAACCTGGCCAGGGCTTTCGACTCTGTCAATCACCACATTCTTATCGGCAGACTCAACAGCCTTGGTTTCTCAAATGACTGCCTCGCCTGGTTCACCAACTACTTCTCTGATAGAGCTCAGTGTGTCAAATAGGAGGGCCTGTTGTCAGGACCTCTGGCAGTCTCTATGGGGGGGTAACACAGGGTTCAAATCTCAGGCCGACTCTTTTCTCTGTTTACATCAATGTCGCTCTTGCTGCTGGTGATTCTCTGATCCACCTCTACGCAGACGACAACATTCTGTATACTTCTGGCCCTTCTTTGGACACTGTGTTAACTAACCTCCAGATGAGCTTCAATGCCATACAACTCTCCTTCCGTGGCCTCCAAATGCTCTTAAATGCAAGTAAAACTAAATGCTCTTCAACCGATCACTGCCTGCGGTGGGGAAAAGAGAGAGGGAGAAAAAGGGAGACTTATTGTGGACACATTCTATAACTATTCTCCCATGAATCATATGCTTTGCACACGAACCGCTGACCCATTTGGTGTAAGAAATCATGAATATATTTACGTGTGAAAGGCCTTCGTTCGTCGTTTATCACTTTCGTAACCAATCCTTCTTGGAAAAGGGTTTTGGTGGGGTTTCCTGTGGGTGTAAGGCTCTGATTGTCCACAAGAGGTCACCATGTCCTCCTTCTTAGTTGTCTGGCCTCCATGGGTATTCATTCCTCAGAACAGCTAATGATTGTCTGAGGTGAGCTTCTCGCCTCTTCCTCCTCGTGGTCCGAATCGTGAATGCCTACACGATGGACATGAGCTGAAGCTCTTCGTCTCTCTGGTCCAAAGGAAGGTGAGTTAATTTCCAGAGGATGTTTTTGTGCAGGTCAGGAGTGAACCACGGGCTATACCTGTTCCTGGTTCTACATTAATTTCCTGAAGCTCTTCGTCTCTCTGGTCCAAAGGAAGGTGGGTTAATTTCCTCACCTCGTGTTGAGGTTCAAAGCGTCAACCCTTCTAATAAATGTGCAGCTCTCCGCCTCACGTTTCCTGGTCTAAGGTTCATTTCGTTGGCAATGCTTTTCATGTATTCTCATCAAAGGGGACGGCTCCGTCCATCCGTCTGACACGCTCTCCGACCTCACTTGGGGCACGGCTACTTACTTACGAACAGTTCATAGGAGATGGATTATCTTATACCTGATAAAATCACATTCCTATCTTAACGAAAATGCTTGAATCATTTTTCATATCCTATGCACAATGTATTGGATGGAAATTTGACAGATAAAGGGGTTTCCTTTCTAAGTTACAATATTTCATCCATATAGATATTAATGACATCACAAAATTAAAAGCAATATTTTATGTGTTTTCCTCATCTCCCCACTGACCATTCACCACATTCTTTATGTTAGAATTATTGTTCCATCATCCACTTTTTTTGACAAAGGGACATTCCTTGAGCCAATACTGGAGGGTAAAGAGAGAAAGTCTCCCTCACTTGTAATTTACGATAGGTGTGGATGGTCAAACATCCAGCTGCTCCCCCTCTCCCCTCTGTGGGGGAGAGAGAGGCCTGGTTACTGTCATTTCACACACAATTTTTTATTTATTCTTTATGCTCTGTCAAGTTGGTTGTTGATCATTGCAAGACAGCTATTTTCAAGTCTGGCCATAGATTTTCAAGCCGATTGTCAGGGCCGTCGAAAGAACTGGACCAAAGCACAGCGTGGTGAGAGTAAATATTCCTTTTATTTAGGATGACGCCGTCAAAAACAAACAATACAAACAACCGTGAAGCTTACAGGGCACAATGCCTCAAACAAAGTTAACTACCCACAAAGACAGGTGGGAAAATGGGCTGCCTAAGTATGGTTCCCAATCAGAGACAACGATAGACAGCTGTCCCTGATTGAGAACCCTACCCGGCCAAAACATAGAAATACAAAACATAGAAAATAGAACATAGAATGCCCACCCCACATCACACCCTGACCTAACCAAATAGAGAAATAAAACGGCTCTCTAAGATCAGGGCGTGACACAGATTTATGTTCAAAATGTAACTGGGTCACTCAGGAACATTCACTGTTTTCTTGGTAAGCAACTCCAGTGTATATTTGGCCTTGTGTTTTAGTTTATTGTGCTGCTGAAAGGTGCACAACCGTGTCTGTTGGAAAGCAGACTGAACCAGGTTTTCCTCTCTGATTTTTCCTGTGCTTAGCTCTATTCTGTTTCATTTCATGCTAAAAAAAACTCCCTAGTCCTTGCCGATGACAAACATTCCCATAACATGATGCAGCCCCCCATCGTCCTTGAAAATATGAAGAGTGGTACTCAGTGATGTGTTGTGTTTGCCCCAAATATAACGCTTTGTTTTCAGGACATAAAGTTAATTTCTTTGCCACAATTTTTGCAGTTTTACTTTAATGCCTTATTACAAACAGGATGCATGTTTTGTAATATTTTTATTCTGTACAGGCTTCCTCTTTTTCACTCTGTCACTTAGGTTAGTACTGTGGAGTAACTACAATGTTGTTGATCCATCCTCAGTTATCTCCTATCACAGCCATTAAACTCTGTAACTGGCCTCGTGGTGAAATCCCTGAGCGGTTTCCTTCCTCTCCGGAAACTGAGTTCGGAAGTACGCCTGTGTCTTGTAGTGACTGGGTGTATTGATACACCACTCAAAGTGTAATTAATAACTTCACCATAATTAAAGGGATACTCAATGTCTGCTTTTTTATTTTTACCCATCTACCAATAGGTGCCCTTCTTTGCGAGGCATTGGAAAACCTTCCTGGTCTTTGTGGTTGAAAGTCACTGCTCGACTGAGGGACCTTACAGATAATTAATTGTATGTGTGGGGTACAGAGATGAGGTAGTCCTTTAAAAATCACATTAAACACTATTATTGCACACAGAGTGAGTCCATGCAACTTATTATGTAACTTGTTAAGCAAATATTTACTCCTGAACTTATTTAGTTCGTGCTTCTACACCTGCATTGGGTTTTAGGCTGGATTTCTGTACAGCACTTTGAGATATCAGCTGATGTAAGAAGGACTTTATAAATAATAATATAAATAATTTATAAATAATAATATAAATAAATGTGATTTGATTTAGGCCATAACAAAAGGGTTGAATATTGAATTGACTCAAAACATTTCAGCTTTTCATTTTTAATACATTTTGTAAACATTTCTAAAAACTAAATTCCACTTTGACATTATAGTGTATTGTGTGTAGGCCAGTGACACAAAATCTCACTTTAATCCATTTTATATTTAGGCTGTAACACAACCCCCTATCCACATTGACGGGACAGCAGTGAAGAAGGTGGAATGTTTTAAGTTCCTCAGCGTACATATCACTGACAAACTGAAATGGTCCACCCACACAGACAGTGTGGTGATGAAGGCGCAACAGCACCTCTTCAACCTCAGGAGGCTGAAAGAATTTAGCTTGTCACCTAAAACCCTCACAAGCTTTAACAGATGCACAATTGAGAGCATTCTGTTTCACCGCCTGGTACGGCAACTGCACCGCCCACAACACAAAGCACACAGCCAAGACAATGCAGGAGTGGCTTCGGGACAAGTCTCTGAATGACCTTGAGTGGCCCAGCTAGAGCCCATACTTGAACCCAATTGAACATTTCTGGAGAGACCTAAAAATAGCTGTGCACCAACGCTCCCCATTCAACCTGACAGAGCTTGAGAGGATCTTGAAAGAAGAATGGCAGAGACTCCCCAAATACAGGTGTCCCCAGCTTATAGCGTCATACCCAAGCGTCATACCCAAGAAGACTCGAGGCTGTAATCTCTGCCAAAGGTGTTTCAACAAAGTACTAAGAAGGGTCTGAATTTTTTAAACATTTTTTAAAACATTTGCAAAAATGTCTAAAATCCTGTTTTGCTTTGTCATTATGGGGTATTGTGTGTAGATTGATGAGGATTTTTATTTAATTTAATACATTTTAGAATAAGGCTTTAACATAACAAAGTGTGGAAAAAGTCAAGGGGTCTGAAAACTTCCCAAATGCACTGTATATATACTGTATATCGTGTACATTTGACC
This sequence comes from Oncorhynchus tshawytscha, assembly GCF_018296145.1. Lineage (NCBI taxonomy): Eukaryota > Metazoa > Chordata > Actinopteri > Salmoniformes > Salmonidae > Oncorhynchus > Oncorhynchus tshawytscha. The sequence continues at coordinate 7,784,846 of NC_056436.1, read as the reverse complement.
TACCATCAATTCAATATCTGTAATGATGCCTGTCCTATCAAGTCCACATCTTGTATGTGTCTAATATACTGCTTAATTGAATATCAAAAATTATATATAGTTTTATTTATGCACAATAATTTCTGCATATTCATTTAATATGCCTCTTACTAACGGTTTTGTGATTTTACTTCGTGGTTATGGTGAGTTTTATCAGAATCATTCATTTTATCTATTTTATCTCAGGGTTTACTAAAACAGCACCATCTGGTGGTCGGAACTGTGTCTGCGGTGCTACTGTTTTTAGATCATTCAACTACTTGTTTATTACTACTTGACTAGCCTCATCGAGAACCAGCCGTGACAACGACGGGATTTTGACGGCATGGCAACGAGCGACTACTACTTGACCGACCCAGAATAATTCAACTAGTTTCACTACTTGATGAGACACAGAAACTAGAGAGTATGAAGCGTTGTTATTGAAGAATTTGCTGTTATTTGAATTTGCCATAATCTACAGAGTTTGTCTGCTAAACAAACATTACAATCCTCTGGATGAGATATCTGTTATGTTGTGTGTGTCAATAAGTGTGTGTCATTTTATTTATTTATTGAACCTTCATTAAACTAGGCAAGTCAGTTAAGAACAAATTGTTATTTTACAATGACGGCCTACACCGGCCAAACCCGGATGACGCTGAGCCAATTGTGCGCCGCCCTATGGGACTCCCAATCACGGCCGGATGTGATACAGCCTGGATTCAAACCAGGTACTGCAGTGATGCCTCTTGCACTGAGATGTAGTGTCTTAGACCACTGATCCACTCGGGGGCCCATATTGGGTCATGCAGTGTGTGTGTGTGTGTGTGTGTGTGTCAAGCAGTGTCGTGTCATGCAGTGTGTGTGTAGCAGAGCGCCCTCAGTGTGTGTGTGTATCATGCAGTGTGTGTGTGTGTGTGTGTCATGCAGTGTGTGTGCAGCAGAGCGCCCTCAGTGTGTGTCTGAAGGACCTCATGCGATAGGCGTAGAGCAGCGGGTTAAGGGCAGAGTTGGCGTGGGACAGCAGTATGGCTGCCAGGGTGAGGGGCAGGGGCACGTGGCAGCGCGGGCACATCAACGTAACACAGTTCAGGAAGTGGAGAGGCAGCCAGCACAGCATAAACAGGAACAACACCAGGAACAGAGAGGTGGCCTTCCTCACCTCACGGCGCATACGCACCACTCGCTTATACTCGCTGACGCCGGACCCACACCTGTCCTTCACTGGACCTCTGGATTCAGACTTGGATTCGCTGGCTACCACAGACCCAGAATCAGTTCTAACACAGCCACTAGTATGGCTAGTCATCTCCACAGCATTTCCACTCCAACTCTCACCCTCTGACCATTTATTCCCAGCTCCTCCCCACACTGCTACCCCACTAACACCCCAAGCCTCAATCCTAGCCCTCTTTCCAGCCCCAGCCTCAACCCAAGTTGTCTTTCCAGCCCCAGCCTCAACCCTAGCCCTCTTTCCATCCCCAGGCTCAACCCTAGTCGTCTTTCCATCCCCAGCCTCAACCCTAGTCGTCTTTCCATCCCCAGCCTCAACCCTAGTCGTCTTTCCATCCCCAGCCTCAACCCCAGTCGTCTTTCCAGCCCCAGCCTCAACCCTAGTCGTCTTTCCAGCCCCAGCCTCAAACCTAGTCGTCTTTCCAGCCCCAGCCTCAACCCTAGTCGTCTTTCCATCCCCAGCCTCAACCCTAGTCGTCTTTCCAGGCCCAGCCTCAACCCTAGTCGTCTTTCCAGCCCCAAACTCAACCCTAGTCCTCTTTCCAGCCCCAGCATCATCCTCTCTGCTCCCAGCCCCAGTCCCACAATCCCTGGTATCAGACCAGGCTGGTCCCATCTCTCCATCCCTGGTATCAGGCCTGGCTGATCCCCTCTCTCCATCCCTGGTATCAGGCCTGGCTGGTCCCCTCTCTCCATCCCTGGTATCAGACCTGGCTGGTCCCCTCTCTCCATCCCTGGTATCAGGCCTGGCTGGTCCCCTCTCTCCATCCCTGGTATCAGGCCTGGCTGGTCCCATCTCTCCATCCCTGGTATCAGACCTGGCTGGTCCCATCTCTCCATCCCTGGTATCAGACCTGGCTGGTCCCATCTCTCCATCCCTGGTATCAGACCTGGCTGGTCCCCTCTCTCCATCCCTGGTATCAGACCTGGCTGGTCCCATCTCTCCATCCCTGGTATCAGACCTGGCTGGTCCCATCTCTCCATCCCTGGTATCAGACCTGGCTGGTCCCATCTCTCCATCCCTGGTATCAGGTCTGGCTGGTCCCATCTCTCCATCCCTGGTATCAGGTCTGGCTGGTCCCCTCTCTCTATCCCTGGTATCAGACCTGGCTGGTCCCCTCTCTCCATCCCTGGTATCAGACCTGGCTGGTCCCCTCTCTCCATCCCTGGTCTGGCTGGTCCCATCTCTCCATCCCTGGTATCAGACCTGGCTGGTCCCATCTCTCCATCCCTGGTATCAGACCTGGCTGGTCCCATCTCTCCATCCCTGGTATCAGACCTGGCTGGTCCCCTCTCTCCATCCCTGGTATCAGACCTGGCTGGTCCCATCTCTCCCTCCCTGGTATCAGGTCTGGCTGGTCCCATCTCTCCATCCCTGGTATCAGGTCTGGCTGGTCCCCTCCCGGCTGCGATGCGTCTGAGCTGCTGTCGGACCGTGAGGAAGATGTGACTGTAGATGATAAACATGACCACCAGGGGAACCAGCACCCCGCCCAAGAAGTTGAAGTAGACCATATAACTCAAATTGACCACACAGGGGAAGAGACAGGCCCTGAAAATAAAAAGTGAAGAGATTACATTTTAATTTAATACGGGCATTATTTTTTTATAGAAATTAGTTAGCGTATAATTTACATTTGAAAGTTCAAGTAAACCATATACTGGTGACAACCAGGTAGTTACAGATTGTAAGATGAACATTTAAATACAGATTTAAAGATGGAAAAATTTTCAACAACGTCATGTTATGATACGTACCCAGAAGGTGGCAGTGATCCGTGCCAGCCCATCAGAGGGATGGAACCAGAGAGTAGGGCCAGACACCAGGTGAGGATCAGGGCCAGCCGGGCGTTCCTGATTGATTTTGATTTTTGGGGGTAAAACAATTAGAATGGTTTAAATATCGTTTTAAAAGTACAAACGGAACCCAGAAGATGACACATGAAAGCGTAAAAACATTTATTTCCAATGTGGTCCTGGGTGTCGGCCAATGCAGGACATAACACATACATGGAAATACACAGGAAAACACATGGCTAGCAGCTAACTAGTCTACATTCACCTGGCTGGACTATGATCAGCAGCTAACTAGCCTCATCCACCTGGCTGGACTATGATCAGCAGCTAACTAGTCTACATTCACCTGGCTGGACTATGATCAGCAGCTAACTAGCCTCATTCACCTGGCTGGACTATGATCAGCAGCTAACTAGCCTCATTCACCTGGGTGGACTATGATCAGCAGCTAACTAGCCTCATTCACCTGGCTGGACTATGATCAGCAGCTAACTAGCCTCATTCACCTGGCTGGACTATGATCAGCAGCTAACTAGCCTCATTCACCTGGCTGGACTATGATCAGCAGCTAACTAGCCTCATCCACCTGGCTGGACTATGATCAGCAGCTAACTAGTCTACATTCACCTGGCTGGACTATGATCAGCAGCTAACTAGCCTCATCCACCTGGCTGGACTATGATCAGCAGCTAACTAGCCTACATTCACCTGGCTGGACTATGATCAGCAGCTAACTAGCCTCATTCACCTGGCTGGACTATGATCAGCAGCTAACTAGCCTCATCCACCTGGCTGGACTATGATCAGCAGCTAACTAGTCTACATTCACCTGGCTGGACTATGATCAGCAGCTAACTAGCCTCATTCACCTGGCTGGACTATGATCAGCAGCTAACTAGCCTCATTCACCTGGGTGGACTATGATCAGCAGCTAACTAGCCTCATTCACCTGGCTGGACTATGATCAGCAGCTAACTAGCCTCATCCACCTGGCTGGACTATGATCAGCAGCTAACTAGCCTCATTCACCTGGCTGGACTATGATCAGCAGCTAACTAGCCTCATCCACCTGGCTGGACTATGATCAGCAGCTAACTAGCCTCATTCACCTGGCTGGACTATGATCAGCAGCTAACTAGCCTCATTCACCTGGCTGGACTATGATCAGCAGCTAACTAGCCTCATTCACCTGGCTGGACTATGATCAGCAGCTAACTAGCCTTATTCACCTGGCTGGACTATGATCAGCAGCTAACAGCCTCATCCACCTGGGTGGACTATGATCAGCAGCTAACTAGCCTCATTCACCTGGCTGGACTATGATCAGCAGCTAACTAGCCTCATTCACCTGGCTGGACTATGATCAGCAGCTAACTAGCCTCATTCACCTGGGTGGACTATGATCAGCAGCTAACTAGCCTCATTCACCTGGCTGGACTATGATCAGCAGCTAACTAGCCTCATTTACCTGGCTGGACTATGATCAGCAGCTAACTAGCCTCATTCACCTGGCTGGACTATGATCAGCAACTAACTAGTCTCATCCACCTGGGTGGCCTATTATCAGCAGCTAACTCGCCTCATCCACCTGGGTGGCCTATTATTAGCAGCTAACTCGCCTCATCCACCTGGGTGGCCTATTATTAGCAGCTAACTCGCCTCATCCACCTGGGTGGCCTATTATTAGCAGCTAACTCGCCTCATCCACCTGGGTGACATACCTGGGGCTCACGATCCTCTGGTACTGGAGCGGCAGCAGGATGGCCACGTAGCGCTCTGCGGCTACCGCTAGCAGGCTGAGGATGGAGCTCTGGGTTAGCACGATGAGCACGCTCAGGAGGAGCAGACACAGAGGCAGGTTGTGGCGCGGCTGGCCCAAGTCGGTCAACACGGCACACGGGATCGCCAGCACGCCCACAAAGATGTCGGCCACAGAAAGCGACACCTGGGAAAGGGGAATGGGGAGAGATAAGTTCCTTTTGAAGTTTCTTCCTGGGTTCCTTTGGTTCCTATTAGCTCATCTTCTCCACAGACTTCGATAGAGGACTCATATTTGTATGTGTGCCATCATGATATTTGTAGAGTAGTACATTTTCATCTCATGTTTGAAAAAAAGTGTACGGGTTTAATATTGGTGATTTACCCGCCACCTGCAGTACTGAACCAAATCTTGTCGTTAATTTATTGTGGCCACTAGGTGGCGGTGATATAGCGTCAAGCCATTTACTAATCATAAACAATCCAATTTGAAGAAGACAATCCTCAGACCATTGGCTGATCGCTCCCAACCATAGGAATCCCCACCCAGTTGACTACTTTGAAATGGTGGGAGTCCTGAATGGCAATGCTCATGCTAAAACAGGTTTTATCCATCCAGAGTCATCTATCTATCTCTTTGATCTTCCTTCTTCTCATAGGGACCTTTTTAACAGTGTAACACGTTTCTCAGCCTCTCACCAGGAAGTAGTTGGTGACGGTGCGTAGCTTCCGGTTTCGGTTCACGGCCAGACAGACCAGGAAATTCCCAGCGATAGCGAGGAGAGCGATGAGCAGCTCAGCGGCGATGTAGGGCCAAGTAATACTGGGGACGTGGACGTGGCTACTGGAGAGTTGGAATGCATCACAACTATCACTGGTACTGATGTTCATACTGATAATACTACCTGCTGATACACACACACACACACACACACACACACACACACACACACACACACACACACACACACACACACACACACACACACACACCACAGTGAAATACAGTTCATGTTCAAAGCATTTTATTATGACACCTTTTCCTTCAGCTAGCAGGCTTACGTTTACCTAGAGCTGGTTAAGAGGTTAGGCTATGTTAAAGAGGATAGAATTGAGACACAATGGTACCTGCGTACCTGACTGTTAAGATAGACCATCCTCCTCCCATTGTCACTCAGCTGTCTTCTGACCTGTCGTCTACAGACTGAAAACACCTCCTCATGATATTTAAAAATATGAATTGTTCACTCATTCTTTGATCTGCCTATTCCTTGTGCTCACCTGCTAAGCCGTGAAATCGACCCCGACTATTGACAAGCACACACACACACACACACACACACACAGACACACACACACACACACACACACACACACACACACACACACACACACACACACACACACACACAGACACACACAGACACACACACACACACACACACACACAGACACACACACACACACACACACAGACACACACAGACACACACACACACACACACACAGACACACACACACACACAGACACACACACACACACACACACACACACACATTGTGTACACACACACACAGACACACCTCCTCATGACACACACACACACACACACACACACACACACACACACACACACACACACACACACAGACACACACACACACAGACACACACACACACACACACACACACAGACACAGACACACACACACAGACACACACACACACACACACACACACACACACACACACACACACACACACACACACACACACAGACACACACACACATTGTGTGCTTTTCTATTTAACCAGTCTGATAGTGGATGTAAGTTCATTCAAACAGCAGCTGGTGATGAATAGATTCTTTCAACAGTTGATTGTATGTACAGTATGGACAAAGAACATTCATTGAAAACAATCCCTCTAATAACATCCCAGAAAACCAAAATTGGTTCTGTGAAAGTTTACAGAACATTTGTTAGGTCGCGGCAAATGTTCTCATAACACAACAACTGTCTAGTTGTGCTTATGATCATAGAATGTTTGTATTAAACATTTACCTGATGTTGCAAGAATGTTCCTAGAACACAATTTAATCTGTTATTTTAAAAGGTTCCCAGAACGTTTCATTAGGTCATGGGTACAGTCTGACGGGAACATTGTGGGGATGTCACAAAATATATGTTCCCAAAGCACAAAAACCTGTCCAGTTGTGTGGGTGATTCTACAATGTTTCTTTAAGGGTGCCAAAAACAGTCACCTGATGTTACAAGAACGTTCCCAGAAATATTATTTAGGTTGTGGGAAGATTGTGGAGATATGTTCCTAAAACACAAAAACATTCCAAGTTCTGCTGACATTCAGATAATATTTTTTTTATCAGGGTGCACAAACCATTCCTTTGATGTTGCTAGAACGTTGACAGAACAATCTTTCACTTCTTTATAGATTCCCCAGAACATTTAAAACCTCTTCTAGCTAGTGGGCACTATTTTCACATCCGGATGAAAAGCGTGCCCAAAGTAAACTGCCTGTTACTCAGGCCCAGAAGCTAGGATATGCATATGCATGGTAGTATTGGATAGAAAACACTCTACAGTTTCTAAAACTGTTACAATAATGTCTGTGAATATAACAGAACTGATTTGGCAGGCGAAACCCCAAGCACAATCCATCCAGGGAAATTTGTTTTTGAGGTCATTGTGTTTTCCAATAACTTTCTATGGGAAACCTGATTTATTAGGGCCCAGATTGCAGTTCCTATGGCTTCCACTAGATGTCAACAGTCGTTAGAAATTGTTCGATGTTTTTCTTTTGAGAAATGAAGAAGTAGTCCTATTCCTTCCATGTGTCACTCAGATAGACTCAAGTCTTTTGGTGCGCGTGAACAGGAGCGCGTGAACAGGTGCGCGCTCCTCGTTACTTTTCTCCGGTATTGGAAACTGTTTATCCCGTCTTAAATTTTATTGATTATTTACATTTTAGGGTACCTGAGGTTGGATTAGAAACGTTGTTTGAAATGTTTGGACCAAGTTTACAGGTAACTTATTAGATCATTTGTAGTCATGTTGGGTGAGTTGGAACCGGTGTATTTCTGAATCAAACTCGCCAAATAAATTGACATTTTGGGGATGTAAAGAAGGAATTTATCGAACAAAACGACCATTCATTGTGTCACTGAGACATTTGGGATTGCAAAAAGATGAAGATCTTCAAAGGTAAGGCATTTATTATATCGCTATTTCTGACTTTCGTGTTGCACCTGCCTGCCTGGTTGCAAAATGGTTTTCGTGTATTGTATGCGTGGCGCTGTCCTCAGATAAATCTATCCCGCTGACGGGATTCTAGCTCAAGGGATCCCTAAGAGGATCGCTTATCATTTAACTAGGTTGTGAGAACAGTGTGGGTACATCACAAAAGATCGGTTCTCAAAACACAAAATATGCTCAGTTGTGATGACATTAATAGAATGTTTAAGTTAAATTGCACAGGACATTCCTATAATGTTGTAAAAATGTTGACAGAACACCTGAACGTCTAAGTTATTTAAAAGGTTCCCAGAACGTTTAAATAAATTACGGGAGTAGCAATAATAATATTCACACAATGTTCCACAATTTCCAAACAAGTCAGTTTTTAGGACGTTCATGGCATATGTGTTTTAGGTTTAAAACCTCTTAAAGAGGCTGTGAATTTTTGCAGCTTTTTGTTAAAAATCGCGCAAAATTTCAACATCCTGCTACTCATGCCAGGAATATAGTATATGCATATGATTAGTATGTGTGGATAGAAAACACTCTGAAGTTTCTAAAACTGGTTAAATCATGTCTGCGATTATAACAGAACGTGTGTAGGAGGCAAAATCCCAAGGAAAACTGTTCAGAAAAAACACAAAAAAAATATCCCTCCGCCAGTCTCTGTATTGTCTATGGCAAGGGAAAATAGATAGCGTCTAGTTTACAATGCCTACAGCTTCCACACGATGTCGCCAGTACTGGCAATTGGGTTGAAGTTTATCCTTGGTGAAATGAGGAATAGGCACTTCCTGTCATCGGGTACACCGGAGGAAGTTATGAAAGGGAGAATATGGACCATGATTTCAAGACTTGCTGCTATTGAATACAGATCACCCCGTGATCAATTTGATCGATTATTAACGTTTACTAATACCTAAAGTTGGATTACAAAAGTAGTTTGAAGTGTTTTGTCAAAGTTTATAGGCAACTTTTTTAATTTTTAAAAATTACGTCGCGTTTTGGAAAGCAGTTTTTTCCTGGATCAGATGGGCTTCATAAATGGACATTTTGGGTATACATGGACGGATTTAATCGAAAAAAAGACCCAATTGTGATGTTTATGGGACATATAGGAGTGCCAACAAAGAAGCTCGTCAAAGGTAATGAATGTTTTATATTTTATTTCTGCGTTTTGTGTAGCGCCGGCTAAGCTAATTATTCTGTTTACGTCCCCTTTGGGTATTTCGGGGGTTGCATGCTATCAGATAATAGCTTCTCATGCTTTCGCCGAAAAGCATTTTAAAAATCTGACATGTTGGCTAGATTCACAACGAGTGTAGCTTTCATTGAGTACCCTGCATGTGTGTTTTAATGAAAGTTTGAGTTGTATCGAGTACTATTAGTTGTCACTCTGAAATTTCCGCTGAATTCCGCTGATGTTGATCCCTGTACAGGCATGCAGCCATAATATTCCATTGATGTTCACACAGTATACATTTTACCTGTCTTGGAGGTCCTCGAAACCTTTTGAAAATGCCATATGTAAGTTTTGCCTAATATTACCACAACATTCTCAGTATGCAAATGTGTAGCTTCTTTAAGCAGACTGGAATACATCCCCATTATGTTTCTCTACAGATTGCAATACATTCCCATTATGTTTCTCTACAGATTGCAATACATCCCCATTATGTTTCTCTATAGACTGCAATACATCCCCATTATGTTTCTCTATAGACTGGAATACATCCCCATTATGTTTCTCTATAGATTGGAATACATCCCCATTATGTTTCTCTACAGACTGGAATACATCCCCATTATGTTTCTCTATAGATTGGAATACATCCCCATTATGTTTCTCTATAGACTGGAATACATCCCCATTATGTTTCTCTACAGATTTAATGGTAATTCACATTTGCAGGTGATAGAGACACAATGTATTTTAATTTAATTCATAGGAAATTTGAACCGCATTTCATCGTACAAACACCACAATGTGTATACATTTAATATGTGATCAATATGACCATGTGTGGTTTGAAATAGAAATGTTTGGTTCTCAAGCGAAGTCTTTTATCCTCTGCTCCACCAGGGAAGCTCACTTACAGTTTATTTGTTCAGTATATAGCCATGTTGTCAATCAGGAATTCAATACTTCCTTTTTAGCATTCTCAAACATAACTAGCCCAGAGAAATACCGGTAACGGGGTTATTCACCATCTTTATATGTTGCGTATTCCTGGGCCCATATTTAAAAAGGGATCTGCTGATCTAGGATGACTTTTTGCTTTTCAGATCATGAAAAATAAGACACAAGGGATCATATCAGGCGTCTCAAAGTAGGAATTATATTGTGTGTTTTTTTTAGTTTGTCTAAATTCTGCATTTGCACACATACAACATGCATGAAATACACCTTCTGAAAAATGTGACAAATAATAAATATACAAAAACTAAATTCAGGAAAAATTTAAACAAATATTTTATTGATTTCAAAAAAGATTCAATGCCCGCCGTTTTTCAAATGATCAAATGATTTCTGGGTAAAAAAATGATCAATAACAAATGATTTCTGGGGTAAAAAATTATCAATAACAAATGATTTCTGGGTAAAAAATGATCAATAACAAATGATTTCTGGGTAAAAAGGATCAATAACAAATGATTTCTGGGTAAAAAAGGATCAATAACAAAGGATTTCTGGGTAAAAAAGGATCAATAACAAATGATTTCTGGGTAAAAATGAGGTCCTCACTGTGATGATTTTTAATTGAAATTGTCAACAACAACAAAAACACAATAACAAATCATTTCTGGGTAAAAATGAGGTCCTCCCTGAGATGGTTTTCAATTGAAATTGTCAACAACAACAAGAAAGCACAATAACAAAGAGCAAAATCCTAAAATAAAGTGTTACCGTAGAAACAGCATATGAAGAGGATGGGAACCCAAAGTCAGAATAGTGTTCGGCTTCCAGATTCACCCCTTAAGACTGAAACAACCCTGCAAGGCCACAGCTATCCCCTGGTAGAGCAGAGGGTTAATGATCTGGTTGTCGGTCTGGAGATTGAAGGTTTATTTTTGCGGGGGGGGAATCTTTATTTCATCCAGATTTACAAATCTAGTCAGAAATGCAGAATTTAGATGAACTGCAGCGGTATTGTATAACAGGGGTCTCCAACCTCTTCTAGCATGAGAGCTACTTTTAAATTAAATGTGAGCTAGTCATTTTTTTTCTAGCTTTCAAATAGGCACATTCTTCTCTTCTCCGCTGCAACTCTTCCTGGGTCCTGAGTGTACTATATTATCACCTCTTCCTGGGTCCTGAGTGTACTATATTATCACCTCTTCCTGGGTCCTGAGTGTACTATATTATCACCTCTTCCTGGGTCCTGAGTGTACTATATGACCAACTCTTCCTGGGTCCTGAGTGTACTATATGACCAACTCTTCCTGGGTCCTGAGTGTACTATATTATCACCTCTTCCTGGGTCCTGAGTGTACTATATTATCACCTCTTCCTGGGTCCTGAGTGTACAATATGACCAACTCTTCCTGGGTCCTGAGTGTACTATATTATCACCTCTTCCTGGGTCCTGAGTGTACTATATTATCACCTCTTCCTGGGTCCTGAGTGTACTATATTATCACCTCTTCCTGGGTCCTGAGTGTACTATATGACCAACTCTTCCTGGGTCCTGAGTGTACTATATTATCACCTCTTCCTGGGTCCTGAGTGTACTATATTATCACCTCTTCCTGGGTCCTGAGTGTACAATATGACCAACTCTTCCTGGGTCCTGAGTGTACTATATTATCACCTCTTCCTGGGTCCTGAGTGTACTATATTATCACCTCTTCCTGGGTCCTGAGTGTACAATATGACCAACTCTTCCTGGGTCCTGAGTGTACTATATGAAGAACTCTTCCTGGGTCCTGAGTATACTATATTATCACCTCTTCCTGGGTCCTGAGTGTACTATATTATCACCTCTTCCTGGGTCCTGAGTGTACTATATGACCAACTCTTCCTGGGTCCTGAGTGTACTATATTATCACCTCTTCCTGGGTCCTGAGTGTACTATATGACCAACTCTTCCTGGGTCCTGAGTGTACTATATGACCAACTCTTCCTGGGTCCTGAGTGTACTATATTATCACCTCTTCCTGGGTCCTGAGTGTACTATATTATCACCTCTTCCTGGGTCCTGAGTGTACTATATGACCAACTCTTCCTGGGTCCTGAGTGTACTATATTATCACCTCTTCCTGGGTCCTGAGTGTACTATATTATCACCTCTTCCTGGGTCCTGAGTGTACTATATTATCACCTCTTCCTGGGTCCTGAGTGTACTATATTATCACCTCTTCCAAGAGTGTGCAAAGCTGTCATCAAGGCAAAGAGTGGCTACTTTGAAAAATGTAAAATATATTTTGAATTGTTTCACACTTTTTTGGTTGCTACATTATTCCATACGAGTTATTTCATAGTCTTCACTATCTTCACTACTAGAAAATAGTACAAATAAAGATAAATCCTGGAATGAGTAGGTGTGTCCAAACTTTTGACTGGTACTGTAAGCTCATTCTAGTATTTCTACTACTGTATTTACTACTGTAGTTTTTTGGCTGGTTATGACAAGTGTGACAAAACCCTATTTTTTTTAAACGTGTTTTTTCCTTGCCAACAAGTTTCCTTATGTTTGAAAGTTTGTTTCTAGTTAGGGATAGGCGGGACACAAATGTCTCAACCGGCCAATTGCCAGAGAAAATGCAGAGTGCCAGATTCAAATAAAATACTATAAAATTCAAACTTTCATTAAATCACACATGTAAGATACTCAATTAAAGCTACACTCGTTGTGAATCCAGCCAACATGTCAGATTTTAAAAATGCTTTTCGGCGGTAGCATAAGAAGCTATTATCTGATAGCCTGCACCATCTGCACCAGCAGTAAACAAAGGTGGTAGCATATTTCAACCCTGCAGGCGCTACACAAAATGCTGAAATAAAATATAAAACATGCCTTACCTTTGACGAGCTTCTTTTGTTGGCACTCCAATATGTCCCATAAACATCACAATTGGTCCTTTTGTTCGATTAATTCCGTCCATATATATCCAAAATGTCCATTTATAAAGCTTGTTTGATCCAGAAAAAAAACTGCTTACAAAAAACACAACGTCACTACAAAATATTTCAAAAGTTGCCTATAAACTTTGCCAAAATATTTCAAACTACTTTTGTAATACAACAGGAATACAGGAATGAAAACAAACTTTTCACGTCTTGCGCAACTCACAAAAGTGTCCCCAGTTCCTAGTTGGCCTACTTCCTCATTGCACAAAGGAATAACCTCAACCAAATTCCAAAGACTGGTGACATCCAGTGGAAGCGGTGGGAACTGAAAACAGGTTCCTAAGAAATATCCCTCGGCAAAACAAGCCAGGGAACAGAGAGAGGGGAAAAATAATAATAATCTGAACAGTTAGTCCTCTGGGTTTTGCCTGCTACATAAGTTCTGTTCTACTCACAGACATGATTCAAACAGTTTTAGAAACTTCAGAGTGTTTTCTATCCAAATATATGAATAATATGCATATCTTATATTCTTGGCATGAGTAGCAGGAAGTTGAAATTGGGCACGCTATTTATCCAAGTGAAAATTCTGCCCCCTAGCCCCAAGAGGATTTATAAATCCTTTGTTGTTGTTGTTGTAATGAATTCTCTAAAGTCACGACTGAGTAGCTGTACCAACTTCTACTTGTACTGTATATTATAATTATTTTATATTTTTTTCACATTTCAATGAATGTGTATTTGGGTGTTTTTCACCATGCCTATTACTTCACACAAGACAAGGAGGATAGGAAAGAGAAAATCAATCATACGATATACAAGAAAATTAAATGTACTTACTTGAGTCACCTAGAGGTGTCGTCACGGCAGGAGCTGCGCACTGTCCAGTCCCCTCCCGTATTTCCAGTGTGGGGTGAAGACCATTCTAGAACACTCAAAAACACTAAGGCAACTCTAGAACACTCAGAACACTAAGGCAACTCTAGAACACTCAGACTGGATCTCAAAGATGACTGCAGAACACTCGGGATGGAACTAATTCTGGACACTAATTCGAAACTAGCAGATATCACTTGAGGATCAGTATGTCCACATCCCTGGTGTATGTTTCTCTCTCTCTGTGTGTGTGTGTGTGTGTGATTAGAGATTAATCACAAAGCACACTCCAACACAATGACTACTTCCTCTGTATAGTCCTAACAACCCTATCACCTGCTGCACCTGGGAGAACTGAGGAGAGAGAGAGAGAGGGGAGAGGGGCAGAGAGAGGGAAGGGGCAGAGAGACAAAGGGGGAACAGAGAGAGAATTGAATTGAGAGGGGGGGGGGACAGAGAGAAAGAGTAAGAGATCAAACTCTCAGTCCAATGGATGTTGGAGGAACAAAGAGACTTTTGGGATAGCTGATTCATTTCTTATTTATATATTTACTGTATATATGTCCCCAGAGAATAAAAACACTCTTTAATGGGACATAACTGGTCACATACAATATCATCACAAAATAAATTAACAAGGCAGACAGGTTATGACATGTTTAATGTTAACTAGTGATACAGAAGAAGTATGAAGCATACATAGAATACAGGAAGACAGTTAGGGACTACTCTCAGATCGTCACTATCTGGCCAAGTTACTCTCAGGAAGTCACTATCTTGCCATGGGAGTACTCTCAGGTCGTCACTATCTGGCCAAGTTACTCTCAGGAAGTCACTATCTGGCCAAGTTACTCTCAGGAAGTCACTATCTGGCCAAGTTACTCTCATGAAGTCAATATCTGTCCAAGTTACTCTCAGGAAGTCACTATCTGGCTAAGTTACTCACAGGTCGTCACTATCTGGCCAAGGTAGTACTCTCAGGTAGTCACTATCTGGCCAAGTTACTCTCAGGAAGTCACTATCTGGCCAAGGTAGTACTCTCAGGTCATCCCTATCTGGCCAAGTTACTCTCAGGATGTCACTATCTGGCCAAGTTACTCTCAGGAAGTCACTATCTGGCCAAGGTAGTACTCTCAGGTCTTCACTATCTGGCCAAGTTACTCTCAGCAAGTCACTATCTGGCCAAGGTAGTACTCTCAGGTCATCACTATCTGGCCAAGGTAGTACTCTCAGGTCTTCACTATATGGCCAAGTTACTCTCAGCAAGTCACTATCTGGCCAAGGTAGTACTCTCAGGTCATCACTATATAGCCTCTCAAGTCACTACTGGCTCTAGGTAGTCACTATCTGGCCTAGTTACTCTCAGGTCGTCACTATCTGGCCAAGGTAGTACTCTCAGGTCTTCACTATCTGGCCAAGTTACTCTCAGGTCGTCACTATCTGGCCAAGGTACTCTCAGGTCGTCAGTATCTGGCCAAGGTAGTACTCTCAGGTCGTCACTATCTGGCCAAGTTACTCTCAGGTCATCACTATCTGGCCAAGTTACTCTCAGGTCATCCCTATATTTTAGAACTCTGTCTAGTCAGAAACCCTGTGTAGTTCTACAATATGTTCTTAAAATGTGATTTTAACCTTAAACCTAAACACACTGCTAACCTTATATCAAGAACATGTTTTATATATTTTTTTCAATTCAGTCAAATTTAACCTTGGAGCTTGGCCATCTATGGGGACTCATACTATCTGGTTGCAGAAATCCTCTTTCCTACCACCTAGTGGTTGATTGAAGAATGACGGATTGTATCAAACCAGGAAGTCCCAATGAGGTCAAAACCCTCTTTTTCAAGTGTGATCTGGCTAAACTGTTGTGTGTGTGCGTGTGTGCGTGCATGCAAGTGAGTGAGTGAGAGAGACTACTTCCCTTGTCTATGGTGGTGTTCTCTACCCTAACTTTCTGTGATGGCAGTGTGTATGGCTGAACGCAGGGTGCAAAGGAACCTCTCCTTGTCCTCCTCTCTCTCTATAGCACAAACCCACACACGACTAGGACCCTCCAGGACAAACCCATGACACACATCTACAGGGAGACAGGGGGAGGGGGGAGAGAGGGAGGGATAGAGAGGGGAGAGAGAGGGATAGAGATGAAGGGGGAGAGAGAGGTAGGGAGAGAGAGAGGGGGGAGAAAGGGAGGGTGGAGAGAGGGAGGAGTGGAGAGAGAGAGAGAGGGAGAAGGGGAGAGAGAGAGAGGGTGGATCAAGGGAAGGGAGGAGAGACGAAGTGAGGAGAGAGAGGGATGAGGGAGGGAGAGGGAGTATGAATAAAGGGAGGAATGAAGAGGAAGATAAATGAATCTAATGCATTCATTGTGAGCACGTCTGTATGCACAGTGGATAGAAAAAAAAAAAAATCCCTTTGGAATTACCTGAATTTCTGCATAAATTAGTAATAAAATATGATCTGATCTTCAGCTTAGTCACAACAACAGACAAACAGTCTGCTTAAAACTAATGACACACAAATGATTGTATTTTTCTTGTCTATATGGAATACATAATTTAAACATTCACAGTGTAGGTTGGAAAAAGTATGTGAACCCCTCGGCTAATGACTTCAGGAGTCGGCTAACCTGGTGTCCAATCAATGAGACGAGATTGGAGATGTTGGTTAGAGCTGCCTTGTCCTTTAAAAAACACTCACACAGTCTGAGTTTTCTGTTCACAAGAAGCATTGCCTGGTGTGAACCATACTTCAAACAAAAAGAGATCTCAGAAGACCTACGATTAAGAATTGTTGACTTGCATAAAGCAGGAAAGGGTTACAAAAGTATCTCTAAAAGCCTTGATGTTCATCAGTCCACGGTAAGACAAATTGTCTATAAATTGGAGAAAGTTCAGCACTGTTGCTACTCTCCCTAGGAGTGGCCGTCCTGCAAAGATGACTGCAAGAGCACAGAGCAGAATGCTCAATGAGGTTAAGAAGAATCCCAGAGTGTCAACTAAAGACTTGCAGAAATCTCTGGAACATGATAACATCTCTGTTGATGAGTCTACGATACGTAAAACACTAAACAAGTATGGTGTTAAATGGGAGGACACCACGGAAGAAGCCACTGCTGTCCAAAAAAAACACATTTCTGCACATCTGAAGTTTGCAAAAGAGCACCTGGATGTTCCACAGCGCTACTGGAAAAATATTCTGTGGACGAAACTACAGTTACATTTTTTAGAAGGAAAACACAATACAGCGTGGGAAAAAAGGCACATCAACACCTACTGTAAAGTCTGGTGGAGGGAGCATCATGGTTTGGGGCTGCTTTGCTGCCTCAGGGCCTGGACAGCTTGCTATCATTGACGGAAAAATTAATTCCTAAGTTTATCAAGACATTTTGCAGGAGAATGTAAGGCTGTCTGTCCACTAATTGAAGCTCAACAGAAGTTGGGTGATGCAACAGGACAACGACCCAAAACACAGAAGTAAACCATCCAACAGAATGGCTTCAACAGAAGAAAATACGCCTTCTGGTGTGGCCCAGTCAGAGTCCTGACCTCAACCTGATTTAAAATGCTGTGGCATGACCTCGATAGACATCCTAAGAATATTGCTGAACTGAAACAGTTTTGTAAAGATAACTGATCCAAAATTCCTCCTGACCGTTGTGCAGGTCTGATCCGCAACTACTGGAAATGTTTGGTTGAGGTTATTGCTGCCAAAGGAGGGCCAACCAGTTATTAAATCCAGGGGTTCACATACTTTTCCCACCCTGCACTGTGAATGTTTACACGGTGGTTCAATAAAGAGACTGTGCAGACTGTGTTTGTCTATTGTTGTGACCTAGACGAAGATCAGATCAAATTTTATGACCAATTTATGCAGAAATTCAGGTCATTCCAAAGGGCTCACATACTTTTCCTTGAATCAAATCAAATCAAATCAAATGTATTTATATAGCCCTTCGTACATCAGCTGATATCTCAAAGTGCTGTACAGAAACCCAGCCTAAAACCGCAAACAGCAAGCAATGCAGGTGTAGAAGCACGGTATGTTGCCACTGTATGTATGTATGTATGTATGTATGTATGTATGTATGTACTGTATGTGTGTGTGTGTGTGTGTGTGTGTGTGTGTGTGTGTGTGTGTGTGTGTGTGTGTGTGTGTATATATATGTATGTGTGTGTGTGTGTGTGTATGTGTATATGTATGTATGTATGTATGGATGGATATACAGTACCAGTCAAAAGTTTGGACAAACCTACTCATTCCAGGGTTTTTCTTTATTTTTACTAATTTCTACATTGTAGAATAATAGTGAAGACATCAAAACTATGACATAACACACATGGAATCATGTAGTAACCAAAAAAAGTGTTAAACAAATCAAAATATATTTTATATTTGAGATTCTTCAAAGTAGCCACCCTTTGCCTCAACAGCTTTGCACAATCTTGGCATTCATAGTTTTGATGTCTTCACTATTATTCTACAATGCAGAAAATAGTAAAAACAAATATATAAAAAAATTAAGAAAAACCCTTGAATGAGTTTGTGTGTCCAAACTTTTGACTGGTACTGTATTTGTGTGTGTGTGTGTGTGCGTATGTGTGTGTGTACTCACAGCGCGTGTCTGTGATCTCTCTGAGGGTAAGGCTGTGCAGGGCGACAGAGGCCAGGAAGGTGTGTGTGTCGCAGTGTGTGTGTGTGAAGGGTCGGTGACACACATTCCTCTCGGTCAGAACCATTGCGTCGTTGAACAAGAACAGACCCACATCAGAAACGTGTTCATACATCCTGTCACAAGCAGACACTGTTAGTATCACACACAGATGAGAATACAGGCATATTCACATCAAACGCTATCGTCTTACCTGAGTGAGGCTGTGATGTCATCACTGGGGCATCTAAGCAGAGCCGCGTCCTGAGTGGTGATTAGCTGTCTGCCCCCTCACACAAGTTCTACACACACACACACACACACACACACACACACACACACACACATGAATATCTAGACAAAACATGATCAAATCCCAACATTATGGTTTGCTGAGACAGTGGATTCCCAAAATGCGGCCCCTCGGGACCCCCTATATATGATAAAGTGAAAATCTCACCATAACCCGCTAATATAGAAACTGTGCTGTGCAGTCAGACATGGCGGAGTGATTTTTGGACAAGCCTTCTGAGATAGTCCTATGTTTCTGCTTAGAATTTCCAACATTTTGGGAGGCTATTTGTTAGTCAACTTGTCTATAATTAGATACATGCAGATTCTCTTCTATCATAGGCTTTGCTTGAGTTTCACATTTGGGGGATAAAAAAATAAAAAATTCACCATAAAAACGCACCATCATCACATTTGCAGACTTAATGTGATGAGTAGATTGGATAGTCATAATTTAGGCTAACATTATAAACTGGGTGAGCCCTGAATGCTGATTGGCTGACAGACGTGGTATATCAGACCATATACCACAGGTATGACAAAAACATTTTTTTTTACTGCTCTAATTACGTTGGTAACCAGTTTATAATAGCAATAAGGCACCTCAGGGGTTTGTGGTATATGACCAAAATAACACGGCTAAGGGCTGTATACGGGCACTCCGTGTTGTGTCGTGCTTAAGAACAGCCCTTAGCCGTGGTATATTGGCCATATACCACACCCCCTCGTGCCTTATTGCTTATATATAACTCAATCACTGTTTGCAAAAAAGACCTGAGCACTATGCCTTAGGCTATAGGCCTGTACATTTAACATGTTATATTTTTACTCGTTATTGTTATTATTATTATTATTATTATTATTAAAGGACCCACTTCACTGTTAGTCTTCACCTGCTGTTTACAAAGTTAACAAATAACATTTACATGGATGTTTTATTTTTATATCAGATACGTTTCTTCTCCTTTCTTCGCAAGGGAAAATGTTGGTCTTTTAGCAACACATTTCATGCAATTCTACTTATATGCAGAGACATTAGTATAATCTTTTTTTTAATACGACCAAAATGTCAGGGAAACTCCGCTGACACTGACAGACAATATAAACAACGTTGTCTGATCCGTATAAAATGCCTACCAGATGGAGAGACACAAATACAATATGATGTCCATCTAACCAGAAGGGAGGAAATTATTATTCAAAAATAAACTTTCAACAATGACACGGCAACGATAAAGAGAGAATAGGCTCACCGGAGACTGTTAGTCTTCACCTGTTGTTTACAAAGTTAACAAATAACATTTACATCGATTTTTTTTATTTATTATTATTATTATTATATTATTATTTATTTATATTATTATATTTTTATTATTTATTTTTTTGTTTTTATTTTATATTAAAATACGATTCTTCTCCTTTCTTTTGGGAAAATTGGCCGATGCTTTAAGATAATTAGGAGAACAGTTTAAGATGATAATTTTGGCGAACTAAAAGACAGCTATGAGTATTTTAATTGTCTTCTCTTTACAGCAGGAGCCATTTGATTTCCAAACTATGTTTTTCCACGATTGTATTTTGAACTATTACGATATTTTGAATATATTACGATATGCCTGGCTGGAAGTCTCTACTTTTCACTGACAGTCAACAGTCACAACTTAATAATTATCTATTTGGTATTTTTGCCCTTCAGGCTGCCCAAATTTCAAACAATTCCCATTTTTTAAAGAAGCTAATGATCCACATCTCCTTCTCATAGAGTTGATCAGGCTGTTGATTGTGGCCTGTGGAATGTTGTCTCACTCCTCTTCAATGGCTGTGTGAAGTTGCTGGATATTGGCAGGAACTGGAACACGCTGTCGTACGCGACGATCCAAAGCATCCCAAACATGCTCATTGGGTGACATGTCTGGTGTGTATGTAGACCATGGAAGAACTGGGACATTTTTCAGCTTCCAGGAATTGTGTACAGATCCTTGAGCTTCCCTGAGACGATTTTCTGACAGGCTGTGCAGAAATTCTTCGGTTGTGCAAACCCACAGTTTTACCAGATGATCCCGCAAGTGAAGAAAGCCGGATGTGGATGTCTCAGAATTGTGTGGTTACACGTGGTCTGTCGTTGTGAGGCCAGTTGAATGCCAAATTCACTAAAATCGACATTGGTTTATGGTTGAGAAATGAACAATCAATTCTCTGGCAACACCTCTGGTGGACATTCCCGCAGTCAGCATGCCAATTCCACGCTCCCTCAAAACTTGAGACACCTGTGGCATTGTGTTGTGTGACAAACCTGCACATTTTAGAGTGGCCTTTTATTGTCCCCCCAGCACAAGGTGCACCTGTGTAATGGTAATGCTGTTTAATCAGCTTCTTGATAGGCCACACCTGTCAGGTGGATGGATTATCTTGGAAAAGGAGAAATGCTCACTAACAGGGATGTAAACAAATATGTTCAGAAAATTTGAGAGAAATAAACTTTTTGTACGTATGGAAAATTTCTATGATCTTTTATTTCAGCTCATGAAACATGGGACCAACACTTTACATGTTGCGCTTATATTACAGTTTATTAGGACAATTATGGTTGTAAGAGGGACGAGTGTTAGAGTCTTAACAAAGATTTTTATAACTAAACCAAGACAGATCACAGCCTGTCGTTTCCATTGGGAACAAAATGAGTCATAGTGGGTAAAACAAGCAAGGACGTGGGCAGAGCCAAGCTACCGATATCCTATTGGCGCGTACTAGTATACATCTGCATATTTCCATTAGGGAAACCTACTCTGGGGAGTGCGCATATGCAATAACTTAATTTGCCTTTCCACTTCTTCTAAACAACACGATTTTTTATAACTTTTGCAAAGGGTAAAATCAAAAAACAACTAAGTCCACTTAATCCACTGTTCGTAACAGATTCTAGTTTTGGGAACAGAAAACTGTCTTGAGATCAAATGTTTAATTGATGAGAAAATTTGCAGTGTCGGCCAAAATGCATCTGGTTACATCTTCTCCCACTGTCGGCCACTGGGCTTCCTCTCACCACCATATTTGGTAGTGGGTGGAAACACCATGCGGATGTCTCACATTTATGCATCAGGTGACATATCTGCCTCATTGTTCTATCTTTGTTCTTACTGGACAGCCCCGGATCTGTCGCTGGGTCTCCTGCATCCTTGTGGCTTTCTCTGAGTTCCTCTTCAGCTGAGAAAAAGAGAAAAAGACAGAGAGAGAGAGAAAGACAGAGAGAGAGAGAAAGACAGAGAGAGAGAGAAAGACAGAGAGAGAGATAGACAAAGAGAGAGAGACAGAGGGAGAGAGACATAGAGACAGAAAAAGAGAGAAAGACAGAGAGAGAGATAGACAAAGAGAGAGAGACAGAGGGAGAGAGACATAGAGACAGAAAAAGAGAGACAGACAGAGAGAGACAGAGAGAGAGAGACAGAGAGAGACAGAAGTTAATAATCAAATCAAATCAAATCAAATTTTATTTGTCACATACACATGGTTAGCAGATGTTAATGTGAGTGTAGCGAAATGCTTGTGCTTCTAGTTCCGACAATGCAGTAATAACGAACAAGTAATCTAACTAACAAATCCAAAAAAAAAACTACTGTCTTATACACAGTGTAAGGGGATAAAGAATATGTACATAAGGATATATGAATGAGTGATGGTACAGAGCAGCATAGGCAAGATACAGTAGATGATATCGAGTACAGTATATACATATGAGATGAGTATGTAAACCAAGTGGCATAGTTAAAGTGGCTAGTGATACATGTATTACATAAGGATGCAGTCGATGATATAGAGTGATATAGAGTACAGTATCTACGTATGCATATGAGATGAATAATGTAGGGTAAGTAACATTATATAAGGTAGCATTGTTTAAAGTGGCTAGTGATATATTTACATCATTTCCCAATAATATAATTCAGACTGGAGGGTTTGGTCAGGAGTGGTGTGTCTGTGTCAGTGGTTCCTCCTATAAAGGGTTGTGTTATACTGCGGCTCACCTTTCGTGCTGTTGCAGCATTCTGTGGCACGTTATCTAATTCTCAGCCATTTTTTCTGTTACTGTCCTTGTAAATAGGAATTTGTTCTTAACTGATTCCATATGTGTGATTTCATAGTTGCGATGTCTTCACTAAAATCCTGGAATGAGTAGGTGTGTCCAAACTTTTGACTGGTACGGAAAATGATGGTCGGCAGAGCTTTACGTATGGGCCTCACGGCCTTCGTCAGAGCTTTACATATCGGCCTCATGGCCTTCGTCAGAGCTTTACGTATCGGCCTCATGGCCTTCGTCAGAGCTTTACATATCGGCCTCACGGCCTTCGTCAGAGCTTTACGTATCGGCCTCACGGCCTTCGTCAGAGCTTTAGGTATCGGCCTCACGGCCTTCGTCAGAGCTTTACGTATCGGCCTCACGGCCTTCGTCAGAGCTTTACATATCGGCCTCATGGCCTTCGTCAGAGCTTTAGGTATCGGCCTCACGGCCTTCGTCAGGGCTTTAGGTATCGGCCTCACGGCCTTCGTCAGAGCTTTACGTATCGGCCTCACGGCCTTCGTCAGAGCTTTACGTATCGGCCTCACGGCCTTCGTCAGAGCTTTACGTATCGGCCTCACGGCCTTCGTCAGAGCTTTACGTATCGGCCTCACTGCCTTCGTCAGAGCTTTCGGGAGTTTTTTAAAATTAGTACCCTTATGTAGACCTGGCCCCACCCACATCCGTTCCACACATCAAAAGGGGTTGGAGTCGAGGGAGAACAAATAGGTGCTACTAAATATAACAATATACAGTTCATAAATATTTGAATAAAAAGTTTACATAAAACGTATTAAACACGTCTGTAAAACCACAATGAAGACATCGAACCTGTAGATGCTTATGTTTGTGTTCTACCTTGCGTATGAAGTCCCTGTAGTGTGTGAGTTTGTCCAATACGCCAGACAGCTGTGTGTGATCGGAGTGTTGAGAGACTGTGTGTAGAGACAGCGCCTGCAGCAGAGTTACATACTCCTCCATACGCCACACTGGACACAGCAACAGCTCCTGCAGACTACACCAACACACACCAACACACACACACACAACCCAGAGCTCTAGAGTCCCAGACTAACAATATACAGTTCAGAATAAAAGCTTACTAGAACGTCCCCTGTAAAACCACAATGAACAACCCAGAGCTTTAGAGTCCCAGACCCTAACAACCCAGAGCTCTAGAGTCCCCTGCACTAACAACCCAGAGCTCTAGAGTCCCAGACTAACAACCCAGAGCTCTAGAGTCCCCACACACTAACAACCCAGAGCTTTAGAGTCCCAGACTAACAACCCAGAGCTTTAGAGTCCCCACTAAGACCCAGAGCTTTAGAGTCCCAGACTAACAACCCAGAGCTTTAGAGTCCCAGACTAACAACCCAGAGCTCTAGAGTCCCCCACTAACAACCCAGAGCTCTAGAGTCCCAGACTAACAACCCAGAGCTCTAGAGTCCCCACTAACAACCCAGAGCTTTAGAGTCCCACACTAAGACCCAGA
>NC_056436.1:7745350-7757850 GCF_018296145.1 Oncorhynchus tshawytscha | reverse complement strand
ACCACGACCAACAACATTGGACACTCTATGGAACAAAAAGCCTTCACTATATTATCCTGGAATATCCAAGGCCTGAGGTCATCTGCCTTTGGCCTGAAGAGCAGAAACCCAGACTTCACCAAAGAAATCGGTAATACAGACATTGTCATCCTGCAAGAAACCTGGTATAGAGGAGATGGACCCACTGGTTGCCCTCTAGGTTACAGAGAGCTGGTAGTACCATCCACCAAACTACCAGGTGTGAAACAGGGAAGGGACTCAGGGGGTATTCTAATTTGGTATAGAGCAGACCTAACTCACTCCATTAAATTAATCAAAACAGGAACATTTTACATTTGGCTAGAAATTCAAAAGGAAATGATCCTAACAGAGAAAAATGTCCTCCTGTGTGCTACCTATATCCCCCCACTATAATCCCCATATTTTAATGAAGACAGCTTCTCCATTCTGGAGGGGGAAATCAATCATTTCCAGGCCCAGGGACATGTACTAGTCTGTGGTGACCTAAATGCCAGAACCGGACAAGAACCTGACACCCTCAGCACACAGGGGGACAAACACCTGCCTGGAGGTGACAGCATTCCCTCCCACATATGCCCCCCTAGGCACAACTATGACAACATAACCAACAAAAACGGGTCACAACTCCTGCAGCTCTGTCGCACGCTGGGTATGTACATAGTCAATGGTAGGCTTCGAGGGGACTCCTATGGTAGGTGTACACCTATGGCTCATCTCATCTCTTGGCAGTAGTACTGTAGACTACTTTATCACTGACCTCAACCCAGAGTCTCTCAGAGCGTTCACAGTCAGCCCACTGACACCCCTATCAGACCACAGCAAAATCACAGTCTACTTAAACACAGCAATACTCAATCATGAGGCATCAAAGCCAAAGGAACTGAGTAACATTAAGAAATGCTATAGATGGAAGGAATGCAGTTTGGAAACCTACCAAAAAACAATTAGGCAACAACAAATTCAATCCCCTTTAGACAATTTCCTGGGTAAAACCTTCCACTGTAATAGTGAAGGTGTAAACTTAGCAGTAGAAAATCTTAACAGTATATTTGACCTCTCAGCTTCCCTATCAAATCTAAAAATCTCAAATAGAAAACTGAAGAAAATTAACAACAATGACAAATGGTTTGATGAAGAATGCAAAAATCTAAGAAAGAAATTGAGAAACCTGTCCAACCAAAAACATAGAGACCCGGAAAACCTGAGTCTACGCCTTCACTATGGTGAATCACTAAAACAATACAGAAATACACTACGGAAAAAGAAGGAACAGCATGTCAGAAATCAGCTCAATGTAATTGAAGAATCCATAGACTCTAACCACTTCTGGGAAAATTGGAAAACACTAAACAAACAACAACACGAAGAATTATCTATCCAAAATGGAGATGTATGGGTAAACCACTTCTCCAATCTTTTTGGCTCTATAACAAAGAATAAAGAGCAAAAACATATACATGATCAAACACAGATCTTAGAATAAACTATTAAAGACTACCAGAACCCACTGGATTCTCCAATTACATTGAATGAGTTACAGGACAAAATAAAAACCCTCCAACCCAAAAAGGCCTGTGGTGTTGATGGTATCCTCAATGAAATGATCAAATATACAGACAACAAATTCCAATTGGCTATACTAAAACTCTTTAACATCATCCTTAGCTCTGGCATCTTCCCCAATATTTGGAACCAAGGACTGATCACCCCAATCCACAAAAATGGAGACAAATTTGACCCCAATAACTACCGTGGAATATGCGTCAACAGTAACCTTGGGAAAATCCTCTGCATTATCATTAACAGCAGACTCGTGTACTTCCTCAATGAAAACAATGTACTGAGCAAATGTCAAATTGGCTTTTTACCAAATTACCGCATAACAGACTGCACACCCTAATTGACAACCAAACAAACCAAAACAAAGGCATGTCAAATTGGCTTTAAAATCCATGCAAATGTCAAATTGGCTTTACCAAATTACCAACCACAACAGACCATGTATTCACCCTGCACACCCTAATTGACAACCAAACAAACCAAAACAACCTAGATCTTATGCAAATTCTGTCTTCTCATGCTTTGTTGATTTCAAAAAAATACAAATTCCATCTAGACACTGTTGCCCTAGAGCACACAAAAACTTTAACTAAACATCAGCACACAAGGTAACTGCTGAACGATCTGAGAGACAAGGCAAGAAGGGCATTCTATGCCATCAAAAGGAACATAAATTTCAACATACCAATTAGGATCTGGCTAAAAATACTTGAATCAGTCATAGAGCCCATTGCCCTTTATGGTTGTGAGGTCTGGGGTCCGCTCACCAACCAAGACTTCACAAAATGGGACAAACACCAAATTGAGACTCTGCACGCAGAATTCTGCAAAAATATCCTCCGTGTACAACATAGAACACCAAATAATGCATGCAGAGCAGAATTAGGCCGATACCCACTAATTATCAAAATCCAGAAAAGAGCTGTTAAATTCTATAACCACCTAAAAGGAAGCGATTCCCAAACCTTCCACAACAAAGCCATCACCTACAGAGAGATGAACCTGGAGAAGAGTCCCTTAATAAAATCCTCTTAAGGATAGGGCTGATTGCTGCCCCCTTTGGGGAGATTGGGTGCCCATGGTGAACAGAAAAAAATCTGTCAAAAATTGCTAATATATGCAAATAAAAATTATTATTCAATAGAAAACACTCTAAAGCTTCTAAAACCGTTTAAATTATGTCTCTAGGTAAAGCAGAACTCTCAGGGCACTCATTCTCCCAAAGTCTCTCTTGTCATCATCAAAGTTGGCCCAACTTTGACGTCATCGCCCCCACCCTTCCCAAGCACTTACAGTCCTGGGAACAGTCTCTATCTCTTCAGCGCGGTGTCAGCTTTCAATGGGGCTTCTCATTGTGAGAATCGGCGCTCACGAGGGTTTTGGCGGGCCGAAACCTTGCGGTCACGCGAGAAAACAGGCTACTCTCACGCGCGCTCTGTCTTTGTTCCAAGATTGATTGAACGACTCGTGTGTTTCTCTTCCTCCTGAAAATTGCTATGAAGCTAGATAACATGCTAATGCTGTGTTCTGAACATAGTTTTACAAGTTTAGTCGACATATAATATGTAATTTCGACGTTTTGGTGCGCACCCACTTGACTTTTGGCTGCATTTCAACCGAAATGTGTCGTGTTTGATCACCGAAAGACACAGACTTCCAAACTAAAGCTGTTTTTGGTAAGTATAAACCCTTCCAGGTCTACTGATGGAAGAACAGCAAAGGTAAGGGAAGATTTATGTGTTTATTATGGGTTTCTGTGGACTCCGAAGTAGAGGAGTAAAAATGCTAATTCCTGAGCGCCGACTCATATTATAGCCTAGTGAACGAAATCTGTAACGTTAAAAATAAAAGTAACACAGCGATTGCATTTAGAAGAAGTGTATCTTTCTATACATATGTAGAACATGCATATTTAGTCTAAGTTTATGTTGTGTATTCCATGTTAGCTGACGGCATATGGCGGAGCTATCGTCATTTCTCCGGACATTTGAGTAGCATTTTTTTGAACATGCCGTCATTGTAAACAGATTTATGGATATATATATATAGCATATTATTGAAAAAAAAAATGTACTGTGTAACATGTTATATTACTGTCATCTGATGAAGACTTCAAAAGGTTAGTGCAATTATTTTTCTTTTAATCCTGCGTTTGGTGATTGCATATTTTGTGGAATTTGGCTATGGAAATTAGCTTGGTCTTCGGTGTGTCTTCGGTGGTGGTTTGACATAAATATGTGCTATGTTTTCGCCGTAAAACATTTTAGAAATCTGACTTGCTGGCTAGATAAACAAGTTGTTTATCTTTCATTTGAGCTATTGGACTTGTTAATGTGTGGAGGTTAAATATTTTTAAGAATATTTTTTGCGTTCCATGCGCCACATTCCTGCTGACGGTGGGAGGGCTGGTTCCCAATTGGGACTCAACTGTCTCAACAGGCTAAGCAAGCTGGTCCTGGGGCTCTGTTCACAAACACACCCTACAGAGTCCCAGGACAGCAGCACAATTAGACCCAACCAAATCATGAGAAAACAAAAAGATAATTACTTGACACATTGGAAAGAATTAACAAAAAAACAGAGCAAACTGAAAAAAACAAAATTCCACAGTGTGACATCACAGCAGCAAGATTTGTGACCTGTTGCCACGAGAAAAGGGCAACCAGTGAAGAACACGCACCATTGTAAATACAACCCATATCTATGCTTATTTATTTTATCTTGTGTCCTTTACCATTTTTACATTGTTAAAACACTGTATATATATATATATATAATATGACATTTGTAATGTCTTTATTGTTTTGAAAATTCTGTATGTGTAATGTTTACTGTTAATTTTTATTGTTTATTTCACTTTATATATTATCTACCTCACTTGCTTTGGCAATGTTAACACATGTTTCCCATACCAATAAAGCCCTTGAATTGAATTGAATTGAATTGAGAGACGGAGAGAGACGGAGAGAGACAGACAGAGAGAGACAGACAGACAGAGAGACAGAGAGACAGAGAGACAGAGAGACAGACAGACAGACAGACAGACAGACAGACAGACAGACAGACAGACAGACAGACAGACAGACAGACAGAAAGATCTGAAGTATAAAGTCAAAAATTAAGGAACATACATACCCACACACACACACACACACACACACACACACACACACACACACACACACACACACACACACACACACACACACACACACACACACACACACACACACACACACACACACACACACACACACACCTGTTGTATCTCTGGGATAGGACTGAGGAGTCTGTGTGGACCCCTCTCTGTCAGAAACACAGAGCTCCTCTCTCCTCCTCCTGTCTCCTCTCCTCTTCTCTCCTCTCCTTCCTCCACTCCTCTCTTCTCTCCTCCGTTTATATCTTTCCTTTTCTCCCCCCAACGTCTCAGGAAGAGAGAGAGGAACTCCAGAGGTCTGGTCTGAGGCATGGAGGAGAGAGAGAGAGAGAGAGAGAGAGAGAGAGAGAGAGAGAGAGAGAACGAGAGAGAAAGAGAGAGAAAGAGAGAAAGAGAGAGAAAGAGAGAGAGAGAGAGAGAGACAAAGAGAGAGAGACAGAGAGAGAGAGAGAGAGAGGATAGGTCAAAGAAGAATTTTAAAAAGCCATTTGAAGGAAGTGTTTGCAGAACTCACCTCCTCTGCTGCCAGTGCTGTGAGACCCTCAGTCAGAGCTACAGTCACCTCCTTAGAGACACTCAGATTATCTAGAGCTACCGCCTCCCATAGAAACTGACCTAGGAACAGATCACACATAGAAACTGACCTAGGAACAGATCACACAGAGAAACGGACCTAGGAACAGATCACACAGAGAAACTGACCTAGGAACAGATCGCACATGCACACAGAGTTGACAGAACATTATGAACACCTGCTCTTTTCCATGACAGACTAATCAGGTGAATCCAGGTGAAAGATATGATCCCTTATTGATGTCACCTGTTAAATCCACTTCAATCAGTGCAGATGAAGGGGAGGAGACAGGTGGTTAAATAAGGATTTTTAAGCCTTGAGACAATTGGGACATGGATTGTGTGTGTGCCATTCAGAGGGTGAATGAGGAAGACAAAAGATTTAAGTGATTTGAACGGGGTACCTCGTTAACTCGTGCAATCAGGAAGGTGTTCCTAATGTTTTGTGCAGTCAGTGTATTCAGTCAATACACACTCAGCTGCTCTAGGACCAGAGTCCCACAGAAACTGACCTTGGGTGTGTGTGTGTGTGTGTGGGTGTTTTTCGTACCCAGTACTCGTCCCCTGGTGTCCAGACTCAGTCGTGGTAGTTGTGGCCCCAGATGGTCCCTAAGGGCTCCTAGAGCCTCCTCCAGCCACTGGGTCTGCCAGCTCCATCCCTGTAACACACCCTCACACACGTAGCGCTGGGCGGGGGGGGACGCACACACACTGCTAACCCCGGTCCAGTCACCACTGTTACATGACCACTCACTCAGGACTGGAGGGAGGAGGAGAGAGAAAGAGAGAAGAGGGGTGAGAGCCTTCATTCGAATTGGCCTCTATTAAACATGGTCAATTGATGTTCAAACTTGATATACAATAACTTGCTAGGTTAGGGTCAGGGCTTCCTCCCTCACTCACTGTTCTAGAAGCATCCCTTCCTCCTGACTCACTGTTCTAGAAGCATCCCTTCCTCCCTGACTCACTGTTCTAGAAGCATCCCTTCCTCCTGACTCACTGTTCTAGAAGCATCCCTTCCTCCTGACTCACTGTTCTAGAAGCATCCCTTCCTCCCTCACTCACTGTTCTAGAAGCATCCCTTCCTCCCTGACTCACTGTTCTAGAAGCATCCCTTCCTCCTGACTCACTGTTCTAGAAGCATCCCTTCCTCCCTGACTCACTGTTCTAGAAGCATCCCTTCCTCCCTCACTCACTGTTCTAGAAGCATCCCTTCCTCCCTCACTCACTGTTCTAGAAGCATCCCTTCCTCCCTGACTCACTGTTCTAGAAGCATCCCTTCCTCCTGACTCACTGTTCTAGAAGCATCCCTTCCTCCCTGACTCACTGTTCTAGAAGCATCCCTTCCCCCTCACTCACTGTTCTAGAAGCATCCCTTCCTCCCTGACTCACTGTTCTAGAAGCATCCCTTCCTCCTGACTCACTGTTCTAGAAGCATCCCTTCCTCCTGACTCACTGTTCTAGAAGCATCCCTTCCTCCTGACTCACTGTTCTAGAAGCATCCCTTCCTCCCTGACTCACTGTTCTAGAAGCATCCCTTCCTCCTGACTCACTGTTCTAGAAGCATCCCTTCCTCCTGACTCACTGTTCTAGAAGCATCCCTTCCTCCCTGACTCACTGTTCTAGAAGCATCCCTTCCTCCTGACTCACTGTTCTAGAAGCATCCCTTCCTCCTGACTCACTGTTCTAGAAGCATCCCTTCCTCCCTGACTCACTGTTCTAGAAGCATCCCTTCCCCCCTGACTCACTGTTCTAGAAGCATCCCTTCCTCCCTGACTCACTGTTCTAGAAGCATCCCTTCCTCCAGATTCACCGTTCTAGAAGCATCCCTTCCTCCTGACTCACTGTTCTAGAAGCATCCCTTCCTCCTGACTCACTGTTCTAGAAGCATCCCTTCCTCCCTGACTCACTGTTCTAGAAACATCCCTTCCTCCTGACTCACTGTTCTAGAAGCATCCCTTCCACCTGACTCACTGTTCTAGAAGCATCCCTTCCTCCCTGACTCACTGTTCTAGAAGCATCCCTTCCTCCTGACTCACTGTTCTAGAAGCATCCCTTCCTCCCTGACTCACTGTTCTAGAAGCATCCCTTCCTCCTGACTCACTGTTCTAGAAGCATCCCTTCCTCCCTGACTCACTGTTCTAGAAACATCCCTTCCTCCTGACTCACTGTTCTAGAAGCATCCCTTCCACCTGACTCACTGTTCTAGAAGCATCCCTTCCTCCCTGACTCACTGTTCTGGAAGCATCCGGTGGCCATCCCAGTAGGAGCTGAGACCTCTAGCCCTGTCAGATTAGACAGAGACTGGACCAGCAGCACTCCTCTGGCTGAGAGAGAAAGAGAGAGAGGGGGGAGGGAGAGGTGAAGAGAGAGAGAGAGACACAGAGAGACACAAAGAGAAGAATGCGAGTGTTAGTGCAGTCGGTTTGTAGTTTTTCTCTGTGCTTGAGTGACTGAGTGACTGAGTGACTGATTTGTAGATTTTATTGTCTGGATGTATGTATTTTGTATTGTGTTAGCTGCTATTGATACCATGTAATGTCGCCATTTCTGAATTTGAAAATAAACCATTCTCTCGATCTACACACCAGACGCTGCGAGGGGACAGAAGATGTCCACCCCTCCTCCCTCCTCAGGTAGAACGACCCAGCCACACAGCTTCTCCCAGAATTCCCTGTAGTCCGGGGTCAGCACACTCTTCTCTGTCACCTTGTAGCCTGGGGTCAAAGAGAGGTCAAAGGTCAAGCAGTGACTATGACCTTCAGTGAACTATGATCCCTGACCCAGTGTTCCATCCTCACCTTGCAGCAAAGTAATCTCCTCCGTACCTCCAGGAGCCAGCACCCCAAGTCTCTGAGCTCGCTGCCCACCCAGAGCCCTCTCTGCCTGGGATAACAGAGCCTGGAGGGTCCCTCTGTGGTCATATAGAACCACCACCACTCCTACTCTCACACCACACAGGACCAACTAGGAGAGGAGAGGAGAGAAACCATTCCAATTCTTGTCAATGCTTTTAAATTAGGAAAATTTGGAATTTGGTTTACTTTCTGAATTGACTGGAATTAAAATGTAATTGACCTGAACCCTGTAAGTAATTGACTCTCCCTGCTCTAAATGTGTCACCTCGTAGGCAGGTATCCTGTTGGACAGCAGCAGCAGAAGAGGTGGTGATGGAGAGAGAGAGGAAGAGGCTCTGGGTCTGCTACTGGTGGAAGTGGGCCAACCTCCTCTGTTCACACTGTCCCTGAAACCGTACAGAACCAAACACACACCTTATATATACTGGTCATGAACCAAACACACACCTTATATATACTGGTCATGAACCAAACACACACCTTATATATACTGGTCATGAACCAAACACACACCTTATATATACTGGTCATGAACCAAACACACACCTTATATATACTGGTCATGAACCAAACACACACCTTATATATACTGGTCATGAACCAAACACACACCTATATATACTGGTCCCAAACCACACCCACCCACCCACCCACCCACCAAACACCCATATATACTGGTCATGAACCAAACACACATTATATGCCCACCCACACACCCCCACCCACCCACACACACCCACCCACCCACCCACCCACACACACACACACACCCACACACACACACACACACACACACACACACACACACACACACACACGTTACATAGCAGGTATATTTCCAGCAAGTACATTTCACTGGTCACCCCCAAAGCCAATTCCTCCTTTGGCCGCCTTTCCTGCCAGTTCTCTGCTGCCAATGACTGGAACGAACTGCAAAAATCCCTGAAGCTGGAGACTCTTACCTCCCTCACTAGCTTTAAGCACCAGCTGTCAGAGCAGCTCACAGATCACTGCACCTGTACATAGCTCATCTGTAAATAGCCCACCCAACTACCTCATCCCCATATTGTATTTATTTATCTTGCTCCTTTGCACCCCAGTATCTCTACTTGCACATTCATCCCCTGCACATCTTTCATGCCAGTGTTAAATTGCTATATTGTATTTACTTCGCCAACATGGCCTAGTTTTTGCCTTTACCTCTCTTATCTCACCTCATTTGCACTCACTGTTTATACACTTTTTTTCTACTGTATTATTGATTGTATGTTTGTTTATTCCATGTGTAACTCTGTTGTTGTTGGTGTCGAACTACTTGGCTTTATCTTGGTCAGGTCGCAGTTGTAAATGAGAACTTGTTCTGAACTGGCCTACCTGGTTAAATGAAGGTGACATAAATACCAATAAAAAAACACACACTGTCCCATGAACCAAACAGGTGAGGTCTAAATCTATGATTGGGCAAGGAATCTCACCCCATGGCCTGGGACCTCACATGGCTGGAGAGCTGGCTCTTCTCCAGGGTCAGAGTGGGGGTCAAGTTAAGGCTGACGTCAGGGGTTAAACAGACACGTCCCGTCCTGTCTAACAACCAGGGGGGAGAGGGCTGAACGCTCCTCGTTCTCCCAGGCACCAGCCTCTCTCCCTGGGGACGGCTGACCACTATTCTCCCTGGTCTGTTGCTGTTGCTCCTCCAGGCTGGTCTGGACGTCAGCGAAGCTCCTGGGGAGAACACAGAGAAAAGAGATATCATCCAGCCTGGCTGTCACCTCTGACCCCAACTCTGTATCTAATCCAACACAGTAATAGAGATGCTTCTATCCAAAGCCACTATCCTGACCTCATGCTCTACCAACTGGGTCATACAGCACCACATAACTGATCCTCTCCTCTCCCTTCTGCTCCTCTCCTCCTCTCCTCCCCCTCTCATCCTCGCTCTCCTCATGTCCTCTCAGTCACTCTTCTGCTCCTCCTCTCCTCCACTCATCCTCTCCTCCACTCTCATCCTCTCCTCAACTCTCTCCTGTCCTCCACTCTCTCCTCCACTCTTCTCTCCTCTCTTCTCTCCTCTCCTCTTCTCAACACTCTCCTGTCCACTCTTTCCTCCACTCTTTTCCTCTCCTCCACTCTATCCTGTCCTCCACTCTCTTCTCTCCTCTCATCCACTCTCCTCAACTCTCTCCTATCCTCCACTCTCTCCTCCACTCTCAGCCACTCTTCTCCTCTCCTCTCCTCCACTCTCTTCTCTCCTCCACTCTCCTCTCCTCCACTCCTCTCCTCTCCTCAATTCTCTCCTGTCCTCCACTCTCTCCTGTCCTCCACTCTCTTCTCCACTCTTCAACTCTCTCCTCTCCTCTCCTCCACTCTCTTCTCTTCTCTCCTCTCCTCAACTCTCTCCTGTCCTCCACTCTCTCCTCCACTCTTCTCCTCTCCTCAACTCTCTCCTGTCCTCCACTCTCTCCTCCACTCTCCTCCACTCTCCTCAACTCGCTCCTGTCCTCCACTCCTCTCCTCAACTCTCTCCTCTCCTCCACTCTCTTCTCTCCTCTCCTCCACTCTCTCTTCTCCTCCACTCTCCTCCACTCTCTTCTCTCAACTCTCTCCTCTCCTCCTCTCACTCACTCTTCTGCTCCTCCACTCTCTCCCGGATGGTTTGTCTGATCCTCCTCTCCCTGAGTCTCTCCTCCTCCTCCTCCCTCTCTCCGGAGCAGAGCATGTTGAGGGTGCCGTACGTTTGTGCTGCCTCTCTGGGTGTCAGCCAGTCCAGAGTGGACACACAGGACACATAGTGGCTCTTCCACCCACCATACTCTCTGTCCCCTGGATTATAGGGCAGGAACCAGCCCCGGCGCACACACCTCGCCGACCAAAGACAGTCCTACGGAGAGAGGAGGTGTGTGTGTGTGTGTGTGGGGGGGGGGTGTAGAGGTCGGTTAACCTCACACACAGTACTAAAGGGAGAAAGAGGAATAGAGAGAGAGAGGGAGGGAGTGACGGAGAGAAAACAAGCCCTAACCTCGAACCCCTCACCCCTCACCTGTTCAGCCAGGACCCTCCAATGCCAGCTGACCTGTGCGGCAGAGCAGAGGTCACGAGGGGTCAGAAATGACATCACATAGAGAGACAGGAACCGTGGCAACACGGAGGTGAAGTCCACGCGCGTCACCGGCACGATCTGCATCAGCCAATCCCTGCAGGACCTAGGGTCACGGAGTCAGAGATTAGAGCCCCTCATGGAAAAAGTACTACTGAATTACTACACAAGATCTACAGCAAACTAACAAGGTTTTTACTACTGGATTGCTATTGAGATGTGTAGGAAACCAGTGGTGTTTTATGTAACGTTAGACATTAAAGTGGTAATGAGTGATACATTGGGACGTATCACAAATGGTATCACAAAAACAATATATTTCCTATTTCAATCCCTACATCATTCTTCCTTACCGAGCGTTTGGGTGTCAACTACTTAAAACCTACACAATTCCTACATGTTTTACTATTGAATGTATTAATATTATTAATTAATATTGGTAATGCCTACGCATTACCACTGTATCACACTCAATTCCTACATGTTCATATCACACAAGAAATAAACTTTCACAGACTTAATTGCAATTGTTTTTATTTAATTGATTACATGTAATAAATTAATTCATTACAACATTTTTTTAATCCATTTGAGGCCTTGTCTTCATTCAGCTTTGACTTAACTATCTTCAGATCCTCTTCCAACTCGTAACCTTTTAGAAAATAAAGACGAGCACAAGAGACAACCAATTAAAAGCCATTATCAATCGTCTGCTAACAAAGGTCAAAGTGCGTTTGGAAAGTATTCAGAACTCTAGACTTTTGTTACGTTACATCCTTATTCTAAAAATGGTTATGTTTTTAATTCATCAATCTACACACAATACCCCATAATGACATCACAATACCCCATAATGACATCACAACACCCCATAATGACATCACAATACCAAATAATGACATCACAATACCCCATAATGACAAATCAAAAACAGGTTTTTATATATTTTTGCTAATTTATCACATTTACGTAAGTATTCAGACCCTTTACTCAGTACTTTGTTGAAGCACCTTTGGCAGTGATCACAGCCAGGAGTCTTCTTGGGTAAGATGCTACAAGCTTGACACACCTGTATTTGGAGAGTTTGTCTCATTCTTCTCTACAAATCCTCTCACGCTCTGTCAGGTTGGATGGAGAGTGTCGCTGCACAGCTATTTTCAGGTTTCTCAAGAGATGTTCGATCGGGTTCAAGTCCGGGCTCTGGCTGGGCCACTCAAGGACATTC
The DNA here is from genome assembly GCF_018296145.1 of Oncorhynchus tshawytscha. Taxonomy (NCBI): domain Eukaryota; kingdom Metazoa; phylum Chordata; class Actinopteri; order Salmoniformes; family Salmonidae; genus Oncorhynchus; species Oncorhynchus tshawytscha. The sequence continues at coordinate 7,745,362 of NC_056436.1, read as the reverse complement.
ACAGTCTTGTCC
>NC_056436.1:7716627-7745250 GCF_018296145.1 Oncorhynchus tshawytscha | reverse complement strand
CCTGTTGGAAGATGAACCTTCACCCCAGTCTGAGGTCCTGAGCTCTCTGGAGCAGGTTTTCATCAAGGATCTCTCTGTATTTTTCTCCATTAATCTTTCCCTCGATCCTGACTAGTCTCCCAGTCCCTGCCGGTGAAAAACATCCCCACAACATGATGCTGCCACCACCATCCTTAGGCATGGTGCCAGGTTCGTGTCAGGTTGGTGCCAGGTTTCCTCCATTTGACGCTTGGCATTCAGGCCAAAGATTTCAATCTTGGTTTCATCAGACCAGAGAATCTTGTTTCTCAGAGTCCTTTAGGTGACTTTTGGCAAACTCTTTGCGGGCTGCCATGTGCATTTTACTGAGGAGTGTCTTCCATCTTGCCACTCTACCATAAAGGCATGATTGGTGGTGCTGCAGAGATGGTTGTCCTTCTGGAAGGTTCTCCCATATCTGGAGTTCTGTCAGAGTGACCATTGGGTTCTTGGTCACATCCCTGACCAAGGCCCTTCTCCCCCAATTGCTCAGTTTGGCCAGGCGGGCCGGCTCTAGGAAGAGTCTTGGTGGTTCCATCATTCTTAAATGGAAGAAATTTTGAGGCCACCGTGTTCTTCGGGACCTTCAATTATTGCAGAATTGTTTTTGTACCCTTCCCCAGATCTGTGCCTCGACACAATCCTGTCTCGGAGCTCTATGGACAATTCCTTCAACCTGATGGATTCTGTTAAATTATAACATGTTTCAAGGCAAACTGTAGTTTGTTTTGTATCCTGTTTAGTGAATGATTACTGTGAGTATTAATAAAGTTTAGACCACAAAACTGTGTGTATGCTAATTTTAAAAAGGTTGACCTAATGAGACAAGTGTGTGCCTTTCCAAATCTTGTCCAATCAATTTAATTTACCACAGGTGGTTTCCAATCAAGTTGAGGAAACATCTCAAGGATGATCAATGGAAACAGGATGCACCGGAGCTCAATTTAGAGTCTCATAGCAAGAGGTCTGAATACTTATGTAAATAAGGTATTTTTAAATATATATATATATATATATATATATATATATATATAAATTTGCAGACATTTCTGAAAACCTGTGTTTGAGATTATGGGGTATTGTGATGTCATTATGGGGTATTGTGATGTCATTATGGGGTATTGTGATGTCATTGTGGGGTATTGTGTGTAGATTGATGAGAAAATAAATAATTTAATTGATTTTAGAATAAGGCTGTAACGTAACAAAATGTGGAAAAAGTCAAGGGATCTGAATAATTTCCGAATGCACTGTAAGACAACACAGAAAAACATTTGATAAACAACGTTAATCTTACCAACAATAGCCTCCAGTCTTCTTATGTCGAGGGCCTCCTTGGCAACAGGTCAATAGAGGTAAGTAGAATGGGTAAGTATATTAATATGAAAATACTGTACATTTGCATTCAAACACACGCACACTTATTACATGCATGATGACAACAGAAGCTATACCACAGGAGGTTGGTGGCAAACTTAATTAAGGAGGACAGGTTTGTGGTAATGGCTGGAGTGGAACAGGTGGAATGGTATCAAATATATCAAACACATGAGTTCCATGTGTTCCATGAATTCCATGTGTTCCATGAGTTCCATGTGTTCCATGAGTTCCGTGTGTTCCATGAGTTCCGTGTGTTCCATGTGTTCCATGTGTTTGATGCCATTCCATACGCTAATTTCCAGCCATTATTTATGAGCCGTCCTCCACTCAGCAGCCTCCACTGCTACATTGGAACATTTCAATGGGGCTAGCAAACAGCTAGGCTAAACACAATACATCTCTATGAAAACAGCTAACGGCTAAGACCATTTTGGCTAGCAATCTTTTGATGTGGTAACAAGTTATATAAAAGGCTAAACAAATGACATGACAGAATTCATAAAACATAAAGGAAAGTTAAACTTACAGATGGTGCCAGCATAATAAGGATTATGAAAAGAGAGGATGACAAAGGATGGAAAATGATTTACATTCGGGATTGTCGAACAGTAGCTAGCTAACAACAACCAACTACTTCCCATTTTGTCTTCTTCTGTGGTAACGAGCACATGAAGTGCAACCACAAGCTGCCAAACTCTACTGATGACTACTGAAAAAGTCTGCCTGTAGTGTTTTGACTACTTATTCACAGAACAAACACATAGTAAAAATCTCTACCTGAATACCACTGGAAACACTACTATTTTCCTTCTGAAACCTACAAAACTCTACTTGTGTATCTTGACTACTGCATAAACTACACGTTCACTACAGAACCCCTACACATCTGTAATTAGTTACTACCGCATGAATAGGTTGTGTGCAGTAATTCAATAGTACTTTTACTTGAGGGAGATCAAAACACTAGGGATGTTTCTTAAAAGTGTGATATAACTTTAAGTGAGCTTGCTGATTCCCTTGTCCTCTGCATATACAGTGGGACAAAAAGTATTTAGTCAGCCACCAATTGTGCAAGTTCTCCCACCTAAAAGATGAGAGAGGCCTGTAATTTTCATCATAGGTACACTTCAACTATGACAGACAAAATGAGAAAAGAAAATATCCAGAAAATCACATTGTAGGATTTTTTATGAATTTATTTGCAAATTATGGTGGAAAATAAGTATTTGGTCAATAACAAAAGTTTATCACAATACTTTGTTATATACCCTTTGTTGGCAATGACAGAGGTCAAATGTTTTCTGTAAGTCTTCACAAGGTTTTCACACACTGTTGCTGGTATTTTGTTGCATTCCTCCATGCAGATCTCCTCTAGAGCAGTGATGTTTTGGGGCTGTTGCTGGGCAACACAGACTTTCAACTCCATCCAAAGATTTTCTATGGGGTTGAGATCTGGAGACTGGCTAGGCCACTCCAGGACCTTGAAATGCTTCTTACGAAGCCACTCCTTCGTTGCCTGGGCGGTGTGTTTGGGATCATTGTCATGCTGGGAGAAAGAGGAATAGAGAGAGAGAGGGCAGGAGTGACGGAGAGAAAATGAACCCTAACCTCTAACCCCTCACCTGTTCAGCCAGGACCCTCCATGTTCTCCCACTTTTTAAGTGGGAGAACTTGCACAATTGGTGGCTGATTAAATACTTTTTTGCCCCACTGTGTGTGTGTGTATATATATATATATATATATATATATATATATATATATATATATATATATATATATATATAGAGAGAGAGAGAGAGACACCATTGTAAATACAACCCATATTTATGCTTATTTATTTTATCTTGTGTCCTTTAACCATTTGTACATTGCTAAAACACTGTATATATATATAATATGACATTTGTAATGTCTTTACTGTTTTGAAACTTCTGTATGTGTAATGTTTACTGTTAATTTTTGTTGTTTTTCACTTTATATATTTACTTTGTATGTTGTCTACCTCACTTGCTTTGGCAATGTTAACACATGTTTCCCATGCCAATAAAGCCCTTGAATTGAATTGAATTGAGAGAGAGAGAGAGAGAGAGATATTTATTTAAGTTTTAACCAAGAACCGCACTTGTTCTTTGCTTTACTGTTTGAACTCCCATCATGGCTGTCATCTATATAAATGTTTATTTGTCTTCCTGTAAAACACATTGCTGTGTCGGAAATGTGCTGTGTAAATAAAGTTTGATTTGATTCGCAGATACATGGTTTCACAAGTAAAGTATTCAACGGTGGTGCTAACATACACAAACAAGTTTATAGCGGCGATAAAAGACTGCAGCACCGTGAACAGCAACAGAATAGAACCCCGATATTAGTAGACTTTCAGAAGCACAGGACAATGAAAAGCAACAACCTTCTGAGATGAAGTAACAATACTTAATGGTAAAGAAGAGAAGCCCCTGATATTGTCAATAATTTAAATTACTATTTCACTAAAGTGGAACAACTCAGAAGTTAAATGACAACATTGAACAGCGAACGAACCATCAAGCAGGAAAACGTCAATACAGGACTAAAATCCAATCCTACTATACCGGCTCTGGCGCTATTCGGATGTGGCAGTGCCAGAAAACTATTACGGACTACAAAGTGAAACCCAGCCGCAAGCTTCCCAGTTGTACAAGCCTACCAGACAAGCTAAATGTATTTTATGCTCGCGTGTCGAGGCAAGCAACACTGAAGCACGCACGAGAGCAACAGCTGTTCTACATGACTGTGTGATAACGCTCTTGGTAGCCGATGTGAACAAAACCTTTAAACAGGTCAACATTCACAAAGCCGCAGGGCCGGATGGATTACCAGGACGTGTACTCAAAGCATGAGCGGACCAACTGGCAAGTGTCTTCACTGACCTTTTCAACCTCTCCCTGACTGAGTCTGTAATACCTACATGTTTCAAGCAGACCACCATAGTCCCTGTGCCCAAGGAAGCGAAGGTAATCTGCCCAAATGATGACTGCCCCGTAGCACTCGGTAGCCATGAAGTGCTTTGAAAGGCTGGTAATGGCTCACATCAACAGCATCCTCCCGGATACCCTAGACTGACTCCAATTCGCATTCTGCACCAACAGAATCACAGATGACGCAATCTCAATCGCACTTCACACTGTCCTTTCCCACCTTGACAAAAGGAACACCTATGTGAGAATGCTGTTCATTGACTACAGCTCAGCGTTCAACACCATACTGCCCACAAAGCTTATCACTAAGCTAAGGACTCTGGGACTAAACACCTCCCTTTGCAACTGGATCCTAGAATTCCTGACAGGCCACCCCAGGTGGTAAGGGTAGGCAACAACATGTCTGCCACGCTGATCCTCAACACTGGGGCCCCTCAGGGGTGTGTACTTAGTCCCCTCCTGTACTCCCTGTTCACCCACAACTGCATTGCCAAACACGACTCCAACACCATCATTAAGTTTACTGACGTTGCAAAAGTGGTAGGCCTGTTCACAGACAATGAGACAGCCAATAGGGAGGAGGTCATAGAACTGGCTGTGTGGTGCCAGGATAACAACCTCTCCCTCAATGTGAGCAAGACCATGGAGCTGATCGTGTAATACAGAAAAAGGCAGGCCGAACAGACCCCATTAACATCAATGGAGCTGTAGTGGAGAAGGTCGAGAGTTTCAAGTTCCTTGGTGTCCAAAACACCAACAAACTATCATGGTCCAAACACACCAGGACAGTCGTGAAGAGGGCACAACAAAACCTTTTCCCCCTCCGGAGACTGAAAAGATTTGGCATGGGTCCCCAGATCCTCAAAAAGTTCTACAGCTGAACCATCGAGAGCATCCTGACCGGTTGCATCACCGCCTGGTATGGCAACTGCTCGGAATCTGACCGTAAGGCGCTACAGAGAGTAGTGCGTAAAGTCCAGTACATCACTGGGGCCAAGCCAGCACCTCTATACCAGGCAGTGTCAGAGGAAAGCCCATAAAATAGAGAGTCCAGTCATCCAAGTCATAGACTGTTTTCTCTGCTACCGCAAGACAAGCGGTACCGGAGCGCCAAGTCTAGGTCCAAAAGGCTCCTTAACAACTTCTACATCCAAGCCATCAGACTGCTGAACAATTAATCAAATGGCCACCGGACTATTTACATTGACCCCGCCCCTCCATTTGTTTTGTACACTGCTACTACTCGCTGTTTATTATCTATGCATAGTCACTCAGGCCCAGAATCTAATATATGCATATAATTAGTAGATTTGGATAGCAAACACTCTGACGTTTCTAAAACTGTTTGAATGATGTCTGTGAGTATAACAGAACTCATATGGCAGGCAAAAGTCTGAGAAAAAAATCAATCCAGGAAGTGGGAAATCTGAGGTTTGTAGTTTTTCAAGTCATTGCCTATCAAATATACAGTGTCTATGGGGTCATATAGCACTTCCTAAGGGTTCCACTAGATGGCAACAGTCTTTAGAACCTTGTTTAAGGTTTCTTCTGTGAAGGAGGAGGGAATGAGAGCTGATTGAGTCAGGGCTCTTCCAGAGTGGCATGAGCTGATCACGCGTGCTCACGTGAGAGTGACCTACATTCCATTGCATTTCTGAAGACAAAGGAATTCTCCGGTTGGAACATTATTGAAGATTTATGTTAAAAACATCCTAAAGATTGATTCTATATATCGTTTGACATGTTTCTATGGACTGTAACAGAACTTTTTGACTTTTCGTCTGGACCTAGTGATCGCGCCTCATGAATTTGGATTACTGGGCTAAACGTGCGAACGAAAGAGAGATATTTGGACATAAATGATGGACTTTATCGAACAAAACAAACATTTATTGTGGAACTGGGATTCCTGGGAGTGCATTCTGATGAAGATCAAAGGTAAGTGAATATTTATAATGCTATTTCTGACTTCTGTTGACTCCACAACGTGACAGATATCTGTATGGCTTGTTTTTGTGTCTGAGCGCTGTACTCAGATTATTGCATGGTGTGCTTTTTCCTTAAAGTTAAAAAAAAAATCTGACACAGTGGATGCATTAAGGAGAAGTGTATCTATAATTACATGCATAACACTTGTATCTTTTAGCAATGTTTATTATGAGTATTTCTGTAAATTGATGTGGCTCTCTGCAAAATCACTGGATGTTTTGGAACTACTGAACGTAACGCGCCAATGTAAACTGAGATTTTTGGATATAAATATGAACTTTATCGAACAAAACATACATGTATTGTGTAACATGAAGTCCTATGAGTGTCATCTCATGAAGATCATCAAAGGTTAGTGATTCATTTTCTCTCTATTTCTGCTTTTTGTGACTCCTCTCTTTGGCTGGAAAATTGTCTGTGTTTTTCTGTGACTATGTGCTAACTTGCTTTCGTCGTAAAGCCTTTTTGAAATCAGACACTGTGGCTGGATTTACAACAAATGTATCTTTAAAATGGTGTAAAATACTTGTATGTGTGAAGAATTTTAATTGTGGGATTTCTGTTGTTTTGAATTTGGCGCCCTGCAATTTCACTGGCTGTTGTCGAGGTGGGACGCTACCAGAGAGGTTTACGCAACATTTCATAGAAGGGCAAGGACTGTGAGGGGAACCACACACACAAACACACACACACTGAACACTAACACAATAAAAAAAAAAGTTTTAATTATTGTTTGTATATCATCGTATTTTAAATTTGTGCGACTGTCCTTGTCTATCAGTGTTTTGTTACTTGTCATGTTTTGTGTTTGTTTTGTTGTTGTTGTTTGTTTTTTGTGGACCCCAGGAAGAGTATCTGCTGCTTCTGCAAAAACTCATGGGGATCCAGATAAACCATAACAATAGGCCTGTCAGAGGCCCCTGTCTGTCAGAAGGGCTTACTTGAGCTGGGACCTGGTGCATTGTGACAGCAGCGCCTGCAGGAAGAGTTTTCTCTGGCGGTCAGTCCAAAGGTCAAACCAGTGAAGCACCAGGGTGGTCCGCTCCTCAAACAACTGACAGGTCATAGAACAAGACGTAGATTAACATGAATTTACATTAACTTACAGAGGAGGAGATGTATCTTAATGCTCACAACCCAACATCTCAACACACAAACACACAGCCTACCCTGAGACAAACACAGCCTACCCTGAGACAAACGCAGCCTACCCTGAGACAAACACACAGCCTACCCTGAGACAAACACAGCCTACCCTGAGAAAAAAACACAGCCTACCCTGAGATAAAAACACAGCCTACCCTGAGACAAACACAGCCTACCCTGAGAAAACACAGCCTACCCTGAGACAAACACAGTCTACCCTGAGACAAACACAGCCTACCCTGAGGCAAACACAGCCTACCCTGAGTAAAACACAGCCTACCGCCGAGACACACACACACACACACAGCCTACTCCAAGACACACACACACACAGTCTACCCCGAGACACACACACAGCCTACCCTGAAGCAGACAATGGGTCAGCTGGCCCCAGAGTAATTGTGCTCAAGGGCACAATGGCAGGGTATCAGAAGGCTTTTTTTGTTTTTTTTTGCAAAAATATAGTAGCATGGGAATGAATAGATGTACAAGTTATATGGAGATTTGTCCCTTGTGGATCAGTTGGTATGGTGCTACCAACGCTGGGTTATGGGTTCGATTCCCACAAGGCACCAGTACAAAAATAACATGCACTCATTACTGTAAGTCACCTCTCCTAAATTACTCAAATATAAATATGTTTTCGTAGGGAAGGCCAAGGTGGTGGAAAACCACAACAAAAATAAAAAGGAGAAAGGAAAAGGATTGCTTGTCTTATCTCACTTGGCTGACCTGGTGGTTGGTGGTCTTGTTTGTGATGGGAGTCCAGGCACTGAAGCGGTTGTCGGCTGTCCCTGTGAACGAGCTGCGATGCATCAGGGCCGACTGGGGTTGGTAGTCTGTCCCGCTCAGTTGCCACTGTGTCACGCTGTGAGGACCTGGGTTAGGACCAGGACTGGACCGAACGGTCAGATCCACGGATGTCATTTTATGGGTGGTTTGGGCCAGTTGAGGATACTACCCGATTACGCTCTGTTTACTTTAAATCGATAGCCTTCTTTTGGGTAGCCTTTTATAAGCGATTGTTTGTGTGGTTCAAATTCAGTATTTTAAACAAAGTGCGGGTAAAATCTTCTTCAGTCAACAGTCCAGTTAAAAATCTGATAATACAATGATACAGCGGTGATAAATTTACCTGCGTTTCAAAAACTGTCCGGTCAAGGATGTCCTATGCAATGTAATTTCACAAATTATTCCATAGACCTGCACAAGTGTGACTATAAAGTGCAATTTATTTAAAAAAACTACTCTCCTTCCCCACAATTCCTCCCTCTCTTTGCCCGGTCTCCTTAGAGACAGAATAACAGAAACTAGAGCATAAGACGCATGCAACATTCCCACGCACACCCCCGGTAGTGGTCCCTGTTCACCGACCTTCTCATCCAATGAGTTCTGGAGACGTGACAAGAGTGGACACGAGGAATACGAATCAGATTCGGAGTGTCAGGTTCCTACAGTGCGCGCGCACTGGGAAGCTTTGGTTACCGAGTAGTCTAGGCTGCTTGGTCAACAGGATCGGCCTGTGCACCGCACATGATCTGTCACTGATAGAGTTACTACACAAACAATCATTTGCTGAAATGCAATTGTGGGGAGCGGCAAAAGTAAGAGGACATTATTTCCCCTGAAGGGAAATTCAAGTCTTGGACATTATTAAGATGTGCACAAAGATCACCAGGTGAAAACATACTTTATTATTATTATTATTATTTTACCTTTAACTAGGTTAAGAACACATTCTTATTTACAATGAAGGCTTACCAAAAGGCCTCCAGCTGGGATGGGTGCTGGGATTAAAATCTTGAATTTATAGGACAAGACGTCACAACAAGAGAGACAACACTACATAAAGAGATCTAAGACAACAACATAGCAAGGCAGCAATACATGACAACACAACATGGCAGCAACACATAACAACATAGCAAGGCAGCAACACATGACAACATAGCAAGGCAGCAACACATAACAACATAGCAAGGCAACAACACATAACAACATAGCAAGGCAGCAACACATGACAACATAGCAAGGCAGCAACACATGACAACATAGCAAGGCAGCAACACATGACAACATAGCAAGGCAGCAACACATGACAACATAGCAAGGCAGCAACACATGACAACATAGCAAGGCAGCAACACATGACAACATAGCAAGGCAGCAACACATGACAACAACATGGTAGTGGCACAAAACATGGTATTGCATTAATTTCACCTTTATTTAACCAGGTAGGCCATTGGAGAACAAGTTCTCATTTGCAACTGCGACCTGGCCAAGATAAAGCCAAGTAGCGTGACACAAACAGAGTTACACATGGAATAAACAAACACACAGTCAATAACACAATATAAAAAAATATATATACAGTGTGTGCAAATGAGGTAAGATTAGGGAGGTAAGGCAATAAATAGGCCGTAGTGGCGAAGTAATTACAATTAGCAATTAACACTGGAGTGATAGATGTGCAGAATAGTTTTTTTATTTCTTTATTTAACCAGGTAGGCCAGTTGAGAACAAGTTCTCATTTACAACTGCGACCTGGTCGAGATGAATGTGCAAGTAAAGATACTGGGGTGCAAAGGAGCCAAAAGAAATAACAATATGGGAATGTTGTAGTTGGATGGGCTATGTACAGATGGGCTATTTACAGATGGGCTATGTACAGATGGGCTATGTACAGATGGGCAATTTACAGATGGGCTATTTACAGATTTACTATGTACAGATGGGCTATTTACAGATGAACTATGTACAGATGGGCTATTTACAGATGAACTATGTACAGATGGGCTATTTACAGATGGGATATGTACAGATGGGCTATTTACAGATGGGTTATGTACATGTGCAGTGATCTGTGAGCTGCTCTGACAGCTGATGCTTAAAGTTAGTGAGGGAGGTATGAGTCTCCGGCTTCAGTGATTTTTGCAATTAGTTCCACTCATTTGCATCAGAGAATTGGAAGGAAAGGTGGCCAAAGGAGGAATTGGCTTTGGGGGTGACCAGTGAAATATACCTGCTGGAGCTCGTGCTGGGGGTGGGTAACCTCGTCTGGAGGTTAGTTAACAGTGTCCAACGAAGGGCCAGAGGTATACAGAATGGTGTCATCTGCGTAGAGGTGGATCAGAGACTCACCAGCAGCAGGAGCGACATCATTGATGTATACAGAGAAAAGAGTCGGCCCGAGAATTGAACCCTGTGGCACCCCCATAGAGACTGCCAGAGGCCCGGACAACAGACCCTCTGATTTGACACACTGAACTCTGAGTAGTAGTAGGTGAACCAGGCGAGGCAGACATTTGAGAAACCAAGGCTGTTGAGTCTGCCGATAAGAATGTGGTGATTGAGAGTCGAAAGCCCTGGCCAGGTCGATGAATACAGCTGCACAGTACTGTCTTTTATTGATGGTGGTTATGATAATGGTACAAACATTATTGGGTACAGACAACAGCACAAAGGGCAAGAATTTAGAGACAACCATACATCACACAAAGCAGCCACAACTGTCAGTAAGAGGGTCCATGATTGAGTCTTTGAATGAAGAGATGGAGATAAAATGGTCCAGTTTGAGTGTTTTGTTGCAGCTCGTTCCAGTCGCTAGCTGCAGCAAATTGAAAAGACAAGCGACCCAGGGATGCGTGTGCTTTGGGGACCTTTAACAGAATGCGACTGGCAGAACGGGTGTTGTATGTGGAGGATGAGGGCTACAGTAGATATCTCATATAGTGGGGAATGAGGCCTCGCCACCACCATCCATCATATGAGTAAAGCACAGAAACATGATTCAAGTCATTAGAATTCTCTTTATTGACTTTTTCCTAAAACTGAGGAAAATAAATCAGAACAATCCACCCCAACCACATTAATAAACAATAAAACCTCAATCTGTAATGTACAGGATTACTCTAAATAAAAGGTTGACAATCAAGCAGTTTCAAATATGATTATTGCATTCCAACTGCATATAAGACAAATATGTGTAGGAGAAGGTCAAATATATATATATATAAATAAATATATATATTTATATCTCAATGTAACACTGTTTCAAACCAAGGCAACAATAAAAAGGCATCAACATTTGTCCAGACACTCATGTGGATATGTTGCAGTGAGTTTCCTCCTTTAAACAAAGTCACAAATATGTGTAACTGTGTTTGCAGTGTGTTCGACAGATAAGTGGAGGATGGTGATTAGGTCCAATCCCATAAACCCCTAGCCCCAAGGAGAGGAGAGGGAAGAGAGGGGGGGGCAGGGTAGAGGAGAAGAGGGGACGGGAGAGGGGAGGGTAGAGGAGAAGAGGGGACGGGAGAGGGGAGGGTAGAGAGGGGGGCAGGGTAGAGGAGAAGAGGGGACGGGAGAGGGGAGGGTAGAGGAGAAGAGGGGACGGGAGAGGGGAGGGTAGAGGAGAAGAGGGGACGGGAGAGGAGAGGGTAGAGGAGAAGAGGGGACGGGAGAGGAGAGGGAAGAGAGGGGGGGGCAGGGTAGAGGAGAAGAGGGGACGGGAGAGGGGAGGGTAGAGGAGAAGAGGGGACGGGAGAGGGGAGGGTAGAGAGGGGGGCAGGGTAGAGGAGAAGAGGGGACGGGAGAGGGGAGGGTAGAGGAGAAGAGGGGACGGGAGAGGGGAGAGTGGGGAGAGAAGAGAGAAGAGAGGGGGACGGTAGAGGAGAAGAGGGACGGGAGAGGGGAGAGTGGGGGAGAGAAGAAGAGAAGAGAGGGGGACGGTACGGTAGAGGAGAAGAGGTGGGGAGAGGGGAGGGTAGAGAGGGGGGCAGGGTAGAGGAGAAGAGGGGACGGGAGAGGGGAGGGTAGAGAGGGGGCAGGGTAGAGGAGAAGAGGGGAGGGAAGAGGGGAGGGATGTTGGAGGAGAAGAGAAGAGAGGGGGGGTAGAGGAGAAGAGGGGGGAGGGCAGGGTAGAGGAGAAGAGGGGACGGGAGAGGGCAGGGTAGAGGAGAAGAGGGGACGGGAGAGGGCAGGGTAGAGGAGAAGAGGGGACGGGAGAGGGGACGGTAGAGGAGAAGAGGGGATGGGAGAGGGGAGAGTGGAGGAGAGGAGAAGAGGGGAGGGGATGTTAGAGGAGAAGCGAAGAGGCATATAAGGAAATGAATTTAGGGGATAAGGAAATCAAATAAGGAGAAGAGGTTAGGAGACAAGGAGATGAGACTTGACTGAAGACCGACTTAAATGCTGGCTGTCCTGGGTATCTCCTGGCTGTCTGCCAGATTCAGCTTCTGACTTGTGGAGAGGAGATTGGAGTCAAGGAGAACAGCTGAAACACACACACCTCACTCACTCTGCTCTGAGCCCCCCCTCCCACACACACCTCACTCACTCTGCTCTGAGCCCCCTCCCACACACCTCACTCACTCTGCTCTGAGCCCCCTCAAACACATACACCTCACTCACTCTGCTCTGAGCCCCCCTCAAACACATACACCTCACTCACTCTGCTCTGAGCCCCCTCCCACACACCTCACTCACTCTGCTCTGAGCCCCCTCAAACACATACACCTCACTCACTCTGCTCTGAGCCCCCCTCAAACACATACACCTCACTCACTCTGCTCTGAGCCCCCTCCCACACACACCTCACTCACTGCTCTGAGCCCTCCCACACACCTCACTCACTCTGCTCTGAGCCCCCCACACCTCACTCTGCTCTGAGCCCTCCACACACTCTGCCTGAGCACACCTCACTCACTGCTCTGAGCGCCCCCTCCCACACATCTCTCTCACTCACTCTGCTCTGAGCCCCCCTCCACACTTCACTCTGCTCTGAGCCCCCCTCCACACTTCACTCTGCTCTGAGCCCCCCCCCTCACTCTGCTCTGAGCCCCCTCCACACCTCACTCTGCTCTGAGCCCCCACCTCACCTCACTCTGCTCTGAGCCCCCCTCCACACCTCACTCTGCTCTGAGCCCCCTCCACACCTCACTCTGAGCCCCCCTCACACACCCCTCACTCACTCACAAGCTCTGTGCACACAGTACACAAGTCACACACACACACACACACACACACACACACACACACACACACACACACACACACACACACACACACACACACACACACACACACGTCTTCTAAAAGGATACATTGACGAACTCAGTTCCTCTAGCTGTAGAGAGGGACAGAGATGTTTCATTACATTGAGCCAAGATACATACACAGAGCATGAGGTGTGTGTGTGTGTGTGTGTGTGTGTGTGTGTGTGTGTGTGGCTTTGTTCTCACATGAGAAGGCTTAGATCTGGAGATTAGGCCTAACTTTGGCCTTGTGAAAACGGAGAAATCCCTGTTTGACACGCTGAGGGAGGCCCTGTGTGTTGGGATCTTAGGGCCGAGACGGCTACCAAGTACTTTCACAGTGTTAACAGAATTTCAAGATCCAACAAACACTTTAAAAAAAGGTAGACTCTGCGATATGACGCAGATGCAGAAAGTAGTAAACAGCCAAGTGGGTCAAATTCCACAACCTCTAAGAGCGTTGAAGCGCGAGGCTCAACTTCTCCTCTGTTTTGGTGTCCTGGTTACCACGCGGTGAACAGAGTGAAGCCAACCACGAGATACAGTGTGTGTCTCACTGAAGTCTCATCTCCGTCATATCAATATCTTGCAGTGCTGCTCGTGGCAACGTAATTAGGCCGATTCTACTTTTACAGTGGTCTAAGTCACTGCAGCGTGGGTTAGAATCCACATCTACCCCTGAAGCGTGGGTTAGAATCCACATCTACCCCTGAAGCGTGGGTTAGAATCCACATCTACCCCTGAAGCGTGGGTTAGAATCCACATCTACCCCTGAAGCGTGGGTTAGAATCCACATCTACCCCTGCAGCGTGGGCTAGAATCCACATCTACCCCTGCAGCGTGGGTTAGAATCCCACATCTACCCCTGCAGCGTGGGTTAGAATCCACATCTACCCCTGCAGCGTGGGTTAGAATCCACATCTACCCCTGCAGCGTGGGCTAGAATCCACATCTACCCCTGCAGCGTGGGCTAGAATCCACATCTACCCCTGCAGCGTGGGTTAGAATCCACATCTACCCCTGCAGCGTGGGTTAGAATCCACATCTACCCCTGAAGCGTGGGTTAGAATCCACATCTACCCCTGAAGCGTGGGTTAGAATCCACATCTACCCCTGCAGCGTGGGCTAGAATCCACATCTACCCCTGCAGCGTGGGTTAGAATCCACATCTACCCCTGAAGCGTGGGTTAGAATCCACATCTACCCCTGCAGCGTGGGCTAGAATCCACATCTACCCCTGCAGAGTGGGTTAGAATCCGCATCTACCCCTGAAGCGTGGGTTAGAATCCATCCCACTGCTATTTCAGCGTGGGCTAGAATCCACATCTACCCCTGCAGCGTGGGTTAGAATCCATCCCACTGCTATTTCAGCGTGGGCTAGAATCCACATCTACCCCTGCAGCGTGGGCTAGAATCCACATCTACCCCTGCAGCGTGGGCTAGAATCCACATCTACCCCTGCAGCGTGGGTTAGAATCCACATCTACCCCTGCAGCGTGGGTTAGAATCCACATCTACCCCTGAAGCGTGGGTTAGAATCCACATCTACCCCTGCAGCGTGGGCTAGAATCCACATCTACCCCTGCAGCGTGGGTTAGAATCCACATCTACCCCTGCAGCGTGGGTTAGAATCCATCCCACTGCTATTTCAGCGTGGGCTAGAATCCACATCTACCCCTGCAGCGTGGGCTAGAATCCACATCTACCCCTGAAGCGTGGGTTAGAATCCACATCTACCCCTGAAGCGTGGGTTAGAATCCACATCTACCCCTGCAGCGTGGGCTAGAATCCACATCTACCCCTGCAGTGTGGGCTAGAATCCACATCTACCCCTGCAGCGTGGGTTAGAATCCACATCTACCCCTGCAGCGTGGTTTAGAATCCACATCTACCCCTGCAGCGTGGGTTAGAATCCACATCTACCCCTGCAGCGTGGGTTAGAATCCACATCTACCCCTGCAGCGTGGGCTAGAATCCACATCTACCCCTGCAGCGTGGGCTAGAATCCACATCTACCCCTGCAGCGTGGGCTAGAATCCACATCTACCCCTGCAGCGTGGGCTAGAATCCACATCTACCCCTGCAGCGTGGGCTAGAATCCACATCTACCCCTGCAGCGTGGGCTAGAATCCACATCTACCCCTGCAGCGTGGGCTAGAATCCATCCCACTGCTATTTCAGCGTGGGCTAGAATCCACATCTACCCCTGCAGCGTGGGCTAGAATCCACATCTACCCCTGCAGCGTGGGCTAGAATCCATCCCACTGCTATTTCAGCGTGGGCTAGAATCCACATCTACCCCTGCAGCGTGGGTTAGAATCCATCCCACTGCTATTTCAGCGTGGGTTAGAATCCATCCCACTGCTATTTCAGCGTGGGTTAGAATCCATCCCACTGCTATTTCAGCGTGGGCTAGAATCCATCCCACTGCTATTTCAGCGTGGGCTAGAATCCATCCCACTGCTATTTCAGCGTGGGTTAGAATCCATCCCACTGCTATTTCAGCGTGGGTTAGAATCCATCCCACTGCTATTTTAGCATGGGTTAGAATCCATCCCACTGCTATTTCAGCGTGGGTTAGAATCCATCCCACTGCTATTTCAGCGTGGGTTAGAATCCATCCCACTGCTATTTCAGCGTGGGTTAGAATCCATCCCACTGCTATTTCAGCGTGGGTTAGAATCCATCCCACTGCTATTTCAGCGTGGGTTAGAATCCATCCCACTGCTATTTCAGCGTGGGCTAGAATCCATCCCACTGCTATTTCAGCACTCTCCTCTTTCTTTCCAATAAACAAAATAAACATGATGAATGGAATCGTCCCACTCCAAAAATATATAGTCTCGTGCAAAAGTATTCAGACCCCTTGGATTTCTTCACATTTTATTGTGTTACAAAGTGGGATTAAAATGGATTTAATAGTTGTTTTTTGTCAACAATCTATATTTTTTATTTATACAAATTAAAAGGTTTGCAAAGTTATTCAGCTCCTTGAGTCAATACACGTTAGAATCACCTTTAGCATCAATTACAGCTGGGAGTTTTTTTTCGGGTAAATTATATAAGAGCATTGCCCACCTGGATTGTACAATATTTGGACAATATTCTTTTTTTTTTAATTCTTCAAGCTCTGTCAAGATGTTGGGGATCATGGCTAGATGGCTGTTTTCAAGTCTTGACAGACTTTCAAGCTGATTTAAGTCCAAACTAACTTGGCCACTCAGGAACATTCACTCTCTTCTCTCAATGCAATGCTCTCTCTATGGGCTATCTGGCTGGCTAGCTAGCTAGCACACAAACATTGCTACACACAATAATATCAAAGCCAATGTCAGCATGTAAAGTAGCTAGTTAGCTGTAAAAATCGCCCAAACAAACTGCACTCTCTCACCATGTGCAACCTGCAGAGTGATGTGCCTCACAGAGTCTGACATTTGCAACGGTAGATTTACTTTGGTGTAGAAACCTTTCCCCATGATACACTATATATATATATAGTGTATGTGGACACCCCTTCAAATTAGTGGATTCAGCCATTTCAGCCTTACCCATTGCTGACAGGAGCATAAAAAAATATATACAGTGCCTTGCAAAAGTATTCGGCCCCCTTGAACTTTGCGACCTTTTGACACATTTCAGGCTTCAAACATAAAGTTAATAAAACTGTATTTTTTGTGAAGAATCAACAACAAGTGGGACACAATCATGAAGGGGAACGACATTTATTGGATATTTCAAACTTTTTTAACAAATCAAAAACTGAAAAATTGGGCGTGCAAAATAATTCAGCCCCCTTAAGTTAATGCTGCGATTACAGCTGTAAGTCGCTTGGGGTATGTCTCAGTTTTGCACATCGAGAGACTAACATTTTTCCCATTCCTCCTTGCAAAACAGCTTGAGCTCAGTGAGGTTGGATGGAGAGCATTTGTGAACAGCAGTTTTCAGTTCTTTCCACAGATTCTCGATTGGATTCAGGTCTGGACTTTGACTTGGCCATTCTAACACCTGGATATGTTTATTTTTGAACCATTCCATTGTAGATTTTGCTTTATGTTTTGGATCATTGTCTTGTTGGAAGACAAATCTCCGTCCCAGTCTCAGGTCTTTTGCAGACTCCATCAGGTTTTCTTCCAGAATGGTCCTGTATTTGGCTCCATCCATCTTCCCATCAATTTTAACCATCTTCCCTGTCCCTGCTGAAGAAAAGCAGGCCCAAACCATGATGCTGCCACCACCATGTTTGACAGTGGGGATGGTGGGTTCAGGGTGATGAGCTGTGTTGCTTTTACGCCAAACATAACGTTTTGCATTGTTGATTCTTCACAAAAAAATACAGTTTTATATCTTTATGTTTGAAGCCTGAAATGTGGCAAAAGGTCGCAAAGTTCAAGGGGGCCGAATACTTTCGCAAGGCACTGTATATGTATATGTATATATATATTATTTTTTTTCGCAAAGTGAAAGTTTGAGCAGTGTATATATATATATATATACTGCTCAAAAAAATAAAGGGAACACTTAAACAACACGAATGTAACTCCAAGTCAATCACACTTCTGTGAAATCAAACTGTCCACTTAGGAAGCGACACTGATTGACAATAAATTTCACATGCTGTTGTGCAAATGGAATAGACAACAGGTGGAAATTATAGGCAATTAGCAAGACACCCCCAATAAAGGAGTGGTTCTACAGGTGGTGACCACAGACCTCTTCTCAGTTCCTATGCTTCCTGGCTGATGTTTTGGTCACTTTTGAATGCTGGTGGTGCTTTCACTCTAGTGGTAGCATGAGACTGAGTCTACAACCCACACAAGTGGCTCAGGTAGTGCAGCTCATCCAGGATGGCACATCAATGCGAGCTGTGGCAAGAAGGTTTGCTGTGTCTGTCAGCGTAGTGTCCAGAGCATGGAGGCGCTACCAGGAGACAGGCCAGTACATCAGGAGACGTGGAGGAGGCCATAGGAGGGCAACAAACCAGCAGCAGGACCGCTACCTCTGCCTTTGTGCAAGGAGGAGCACTGCCAGAGCCCTGCAAAATGACCTCCAGCAGGCCACAAATGTGCAGACTCCATGAGGGTGGTATGAGGGCCCGACGTCCACAGGTGGGGGTTGTGCTTACAGCCCAACACTGTGCAGGACATTTGGTATTTGCCAGAGAACACCAAGATTGGCAAATTCGCCACTGGTGCCCTGTGCTCTTCACAGATGAAAGCAGGTTCACACTGAGCACATGTGACAGACGGGACAGAGTCTGGAGACGCCGTGGAGAACGTTCTGCTGCCTGCAACATCCTCCAGCATGACCGGTTTGGCGGTGGGTCAGTCGTGGTGTGGGGTGGCATTTCCTTGGGGGCCGCACAGCCCTCCATGTGCTCGCCAGAGGTAGCCTGACTGCCATTAGTTACCGAGATAAGATCCTCAGACCCCTTGTGAGACCATATGCTGGTGCGGTTGGCCCTGGGTTCCTCCTAATGCAAGACAATGCTAGACCTCATGTGGCTGAACAGGCAGTTAACCCCGTCATTGAAAATAAGAATTTGTTCTTAACTGACTTGCCTAGTTAAATAAAGATAAAATAAAAACATATTAAAAAAATCTGTGTCTGGGTGGTTTAATACATCATCCACAGCATAATTATTAACGTGATCATGCTTGAAAAAGAGATATTCAATGTCTCGTGTTATTGTTACCCATCTACCAAACACTGCCCTCTCTTTATGAGGCTTTTCAAAAAGCTCCCTGGTCTTTATAGATGAATCTGTTCTTGAAATTCAATACTTGACTGAGGGACCTTACAGGTGATGTATGTATGGGGGACAGAGGAAGGAGTGGTCATTCAAAAATCATGTCAACCTCTATTATTTTACACAGTGAGTCCATGTAACCTATGCGATTTGTTAAGCCACATTTTTGTCCTGAACTAATGTAGGCTTGAGCTGAATAGTTATGGAACTACAGGATTTCTGTTATAATTTCTTATTTATCTTTTAAAAACAAATGTTCTTCCACTTTGACAGAGTAATTTAAGTAGATTGTTGACAAAAAACAGACAATTAAATCCATTGTAAAACCCCACTTTGTAACACAAAGTGGTCTGAATACTTACCTTAACCAAACCTATTGCCAGATCTTACGTTGAGCAGTAGTTTGTCCATGTTGGAGTCGCAGGCGGTCTTCCGTTGGTCCTCAGGCATCTCGTCCACCTCCCCGTAAAGGTCAAAGTGCAGCCGAGCCAACTTCTCCTGCATCTCTCTCACATGTTCCATCTGATCTATAGAACACTCATTACCTAGAGGGAGAGGGGCAGGGGAGAGAGCGGGAGCGAGATGAGGGGGGAGAGCGGGAGCGAGATGAGGGGGAGAGAGCGGGAGCGAGATGAGGGGGAGGAGAGGGAGCGAGATGGGGGCGAGATGAGGGGGGGCGAGATGAGGGGGGAGAGAGGGAGGGAGCGAGATGAGGGGGAAGAGAGGGAGAGAGGGAGCGAGATGAGGGGGGAAAGAGGGAGCGAGATGGGGGGAGAGAGGGAGCGAGATGGGGGGGAAAGAGGGAGCGAGATGGGGGGGGAGAGGGAGCGAGATGGGGGGGGGGGAGCGAGATGAGGGGGGAGAGGGAGCGAGATGGGGGGGGAGGGAGCGAGATGGGGGGGGGGGGAGCGAGATGAGGGGTCATAGATAGTGTTCATGTAAAACTTCACCTGCATACTAACACATAGGTAATATGCTCTTTCAGCAGCAGACGCTTTTATCCACTGAGCCACTGGAACCCTGGTCTCACCAAAGGCCTGTAGTTTTCCATTGTGGAAGTCATTGAGAAGGCTCAGCAGTCCTTTCTCCATCTCCTGCACATCGGAGACGTCCGTCAGGAAGGAGTGTTGGATGGGGTCCGCCTGACTCTGGCCTGCCTTACTGCCTGAAGCCTGCTGCGGTCTGGCCTTCACACCCCTGACACACACACAAGCAAATTAAGAACTTCACCTCAAAGCAGTTCAAGTCATCCAGATGATTATGGTTCTTACCTGCGGCTCTTCCCCTTCTGGCTGGAGTGTGTACCCATGTGGCTGAAGCCCAGATGCCGTCCTGAGGCGGTGCTCTTCCGGGTGCTGGTTGGTGGGGCAGGGGCCTGGTTGGTGGAGGGCCTGGAAATCTTTCTCTTCAGCTTCCTATCCTCCATGGCATCATAATATGTAGTTCACTAGTTAGTAGTTAGTCACTGGACACTCCTGCAGAAAATATCTAGGATAGTAATCAAACAATAAACGGTGACAAGTTTAGTAACCCCAACCTCGCACTAACTTAGCTTACGTTGCAACTGTCAGCTACTGACAACAACACGGCATGTCTGCTAGTGTTGGGTCCAGCTAGTTAACCAACCGAACAAAACCCATAGCTAACAAGTTAACTAGTAGTAGTATCGCGAGGCCTTCCAAGTCTCGTCTTGTTTACCAACTAGTTAACGCGAACTGGTATCTTCTCGGTGCCAACTAAACCCGGAAGTGTCTTTGTAGTTTCACTGAAAAGACACATAAAATGCACATAAAATGGAAAGCAACGTCGTATTTCTAGTTGTCAATAGCTGAACTAGTTGTTGAAAGCGAGAGCAAAGCAGCTAGCTAAACAACGACGTGTTATCGACGTTAGCTAGCTAGCCTAGTTAGCATTGCTATCAAATCAGCCTAAATAACTACACTAGGCTAGCTGATTTAGCTACACAACTTACTACACAAATTGTAATAACATATAGCTAGCAACAGACCTCAATTTTCTCCGTTGTTGAAGTTATTCGTAGTTAGTTCATTCGATGTGAACATATTTTAAACCTGTTTGATCTGTTGTTGTTGTTAGCTTGACTGCGGTCTTCACTAGTTACCACAGCCACGAAGTCGTCCTTATTATTATGACTAAACCGATAGAGGGCGATACATCTGCACCCTCGTCTATGATTTATAACCCAAAATAGTTCATCTGTGTCGTTTTACAGTGGGAGTAAATTAAGCATATTGGGCAGAACAAGCAAGGAGTTCGGTAAAGCCAAACATGAGCTAGTTATATCCTTTTGGCTTGTTTTGTGTGTGAACTAACTCAATTCGACCTTGCACTCCTTCTAAACAAAGCAATATTTGACCACTTTGGCAAAGAGTCAGGTCTATAAAACAGAGTGCACTGTGTTTGTAATAAATTATAGTTTTGAAAGCAGAACAATGTATTGAGATCAGATATTTCATCGATGAGAAAATGAGCAGAATGTCCGCTCATTTTCCTGCCAGTTCCATCCAGTCCCACTACCCGCGACTGGACTTCCTCTCACTACCATATTTGGTGGTGAGAAAACATTCCAAACGGATGCTTCAGCTTTATAGCCCCTGTGACATGTCTGGGTTGCGCCTTCTGTCTGTGGTAGTAGAGCATGCCAGCTTGTTGTCCTAAAACCTAGAAGCCACCTGCTGCTGTCTGAGGCTGAGGAGAAACACAGCAGGTCAGTGGCTCACAGCACCACGCATTAAAAAGGCATGTAGTGGAACAACGGTCAAAGGCACTGCATCTCAGTGCTAGAGGCGTCACTACAGACCCCGGTTAGATTCCAGGCTTTATCACAACCGGCCGTGATTGGGAGTCCCATAGGGCGGCGCACAATTGTCCCAATGTCGTTAGTGTTTGGCCCGGGGTCGGCCGTCATTGTAAATAAGAATTTGTTCTTAACTGACTTGCCTAGTTAAATAAAGGTTAAATAAAAAATATAAACAGCAAAACAACTGTCTCACTTAGTAAAACTATGATAGTTCTCACTCACCAATGTTTTAGTCAACAGCCTTGATTTCCAAGATCACAGAGTGTCTGGAACCTGAACTCTCCGGCGGGGCTGAGCAAGATCACCTGGACAACTGTACCTACCGCTTCCATCCAATCAGCTGAATCTGATCCCCCCCGTCCACCTGGAGTGTGTCCAACCAATGACTTTCCCACGATTTACCTGTGGAGTCCAGAGAAACTCCCCAGTCTGGTCTGGAACACTTGACCTACATTGGGATGAGAGTGGAGGAGGAGCTAAGAGGGGAGAGGGAAAAGAAGGAGAAGAGCTGAAGGAGAGGTGTCATACCCAGTGTATTCCTGGGTGAAATTATTTTGGGAGTTGGACAGAGCTTGGACTGTGTTTTTACCCAAGCTTTTTTTTTTTCTCATCATCTCTGTATTTCTGCATGTTTTTATAGCATGAGGACTGCAGAACTATGTCACAGCTGCATGTTTCTGTCCTCTGTGACATTCATCTGATTAGATCAGAACAGGATGGATCAACAGTGATTCGTGTTTCTGGTTTACATTCCAAAATACACTTATAACAAACATTATAAAAGAAAATAAATACATTAGGCCCCAATCTATGGCTTTCACATGACTGGGAATACAGATATGCATCTTGTTGGTCACAGATGCCTTTAAAAAATAAAAGGTAGGGGGTGTGGATCAGAAAAACCAGTCAGTATCTGGTGTGACCACCATTTGCCTCATGCAGCACGACACATCTCCATCTAATAGAGTTGATCAGGCTGTTGATTGTGGCCTGTGGAATGTTGTCCCACTCCTCTTCAATGGCTGTGGGAAGTTGCTGGATGTTGGAACTGGAACACACTGTTGTACACATCAATCCAGAGATCAATGGGTGACATGTCTGGTGTGTATGTAGGCCAGGGAAGAAATGGGACATTTTCAGCTTCCAGGAATTGTGTACAGATCCTTGCGACATGGGGCTGTGCATTATCATGCTGAAACATGAGGTGATGGCGGCAGGTGAATGGCACGACAATGGTCCTCAGGATCTCGTCACGGTATCTCAAAATTCCAATTGCATTCAAATTGCCATCGACAAAATGCAATTGTGTTTGTTGTCTGTAGTTTATGCCTGCCCATACCATAACCCCACCTCCACCATGGGGCACTCTGTTCACAACGTTGACATCAGCAAACCTCTCACCCACACAACACCATACACGCTGTCTGCCCTTTGCCCGGTACAGATGAAACTGGGATTCATCCATGAAGATCACACTTCTCCAACGTGCCAGTGCCCATCGAAGGTGAGCATTTGCCCATTGAAGTCTGTTACAACGCTGAACTACAGTCGGGTCAAGACCCTGGTGAGGACGACGAGCACCCAGATGAGCTTCCCTGAGACTGTTTCTGACAGTTTGTGCAGAAATTCTTCGGTTGTGCTAAACCCCAGTTTCATCAGCTGTCCAGGTGGCTGGTCTCAGACGATCCCGCAGGTGGAGAAGCTGGATGTGGAGGTCCTGGGCTGGTGTTGTTACACGTGGTCTGTGGTTGTGAGGCCGGTTGGACATACTGCCAAATTCTCTAAAACAAAATTGGAGGTGGCTTATGGTAGAGAAATTAACATTCAATTCTCTGACAACAGCCCTGGTGGAGATTTCTGCTGTCAGCGTGCCAGTTGCACACTCCCTCAAAGCTTGAGACATCTGTGGCATTGTGTTGGTGACAAAACTGCACCTCTTAGAGTGGCCTGCTATTGTCCCCAGCACCAGGTGCACCTGTGTAATGATCATGCTTTTTAATAATATTCTTGATATGCCACACCTGTCAGGTGGATGGATTATTTTATTTTGGCAAAGGAGGTATGTTTTTTTTTGTGCTTATGAAACATTTCTGTGATCTTTTATTTCAACTCATGAAACATGGGAGCAATATTTTACATGTTGCGTTTATAATTTTCAATAAAATAAAATATATCAATTGTGTTCATTGTTTTCACAGCCCTTTATGTAATGAGACTAAAGACAGGTTTCACATGATGGATTTAACATGTTTGGAGAATTTGACATAGTGGGTTCCCAACTTGACTTCTTTGACACATGCTGTACATTATGAGAACAATGCAGTTTAAAGACATTCACCTTTGGATAAAAGAGTCCTATCTCAGTCTACAAGGTTTTCATTGGAATCCATTAGGGAGTCAATGATGACTGTGGCTCTATGAACAAACCTGCTAATCAACATGTTTGGCTTGGAGTCTTGCATCAACAGTTATCTAGCTGCTGTGGTAATGGCAGTAATACCCAGGATGTAAACCCCAGGATGTAAACCCCAGGATGTGTAGACCCCAGGATGTAGACCCCAGTTATCTAGCTGCTGTGGTGAATGCAGTAATACCCAGGATGTAAACTCCAGGATGTAGATCACAGTTATCTAGCTGCTGTGGTGAATGCAGTAATACCCAGGATGTAAACCCCAGGATGTAAACCACAGGATGTAGACCACAGTTATCTAGCTGCTGTGGTGAATGCAGTAATACCCAGGATGTAAACCCCAGGATGCAAACCACAGGGTGTAGACCACAGTTATCTAGCTGCTGTGGTGAATGCAGTAATACCCAGGATGTAAACCCCAAGATGTAGACCACAGTTATCTAGCTGCTGTGGTGAATGCAGTAATACCCAGGATGTAAACCCCAGGATGTGGAACCACAGTTATCTAGCTGCTGTGGTGAATGCAGTAATAACCAGGATGTAAACCCCAGGATGTAAACCCCAGGATGTAAACCCCAGGATGTAAACCCCAGGATGTAGACCACAGTTATCTAGCTGCTGTGGTGAATGCAGTAATACCCAGGATGTAAACCCCAGGATGTGGAACCACAGTTATCTAGCTGCTGTGGTGAATGCAGTAATACCCAGGATGTAAACTCCAGGATGTAGACCACAGGATGTAGACCACAGTTATCTAGCTGCTGTGGTGAATGCAGTAATACCCAGGATGTAGACCACAGTTATCTAGCTGCTGTGGTGAATGCAGTAATACCCAGGAAGTAAACCCCAGGATGTAGACCACAGGATGTAGACCACAGTTATCTAGCTGCTGTGGTGAATGCAGTAATACCCAGGATGTAGACCACAGTTATCTAGCTGCTGTGGTGAATGCAGTAATACCCAGGATGTAAACCCCAGGATGTGGAACCACAGTTATCTAGCTGCTGTGGTAATGGCAGTAATACCCAGGATGTAAACCCCAGGATGTAGACCACAGTTATCTAGCTGCTGTGGTGAATGCAGTAATACCCAGGATGTAAACCCCAAGATGTAGATCACAGTTATCTAGCTGCTGTGGTGAATGCAGTAATACCCAGGATGTAAACCCCAGGATGTAGACCACAGTTATCTAGCTGCTGTGGTGAATGCAGTAATACCCAGGATGTAAACCCCAGGATGTAGACCACAGTTATCTAGCTGCTGTGGTGAATGCAGTAATACCCAGGATGTAAACCCCAAGATGTAGATCACAGTTATCTAGCTGCTGTGGTGAATGCAGTAATACCCAGGATGTAGACCACAGTTATCTAGCTGCTGTGGTGAATGCAGTAATACCCAGGATGTAAACCCCAGGATGTGGAACCACAGTTATCTAGCTGCTGTGGTGAATGCAGTAATACCCAGGATGTAAACCCCAGGATGTAGACCACAGTTATCTAGCTGCTGTGGTGAATGGCAGTAATACCCAGGATGTAAACCCCAGGATGTAGACCACAGTTATCTAGCTGCTGTGGTGAATGCAGTAATACCCAGGATGTAAACCCCAGGATGTAGACCACAGTTATCTAGCTGCTGTGGTGAATGGAGTAATACCCAGGATGTAAACCCCAGGATGTAGACCACAGTTATCTAGCTGCTGTGGTGAATGCAGTAATACCCAGGATGTAAACCCAGGATGTAGACCACAGGATGTAGACCACAGTTATCTAGCTGCTGTGGTGAATGCAGTAATACCCAGGATGTAAACCCCAGGATGTAATACCCAGGATGTAAACACCAAGATGTAGACCATCAGGATAAAGAGTTAGTATTTTGTCAGGCGTTATCTATTCAGATTCACCAATGTCCCACCTTTCTGAGAACATGGAGACACCAACAGAAGGTTGGTTGAACCTTAGAAAGTAATCCATCTCTATTTTTTCTCCTTCATGCTATTTTGACTATCAGGGATTCAACAGTCGTAGTCAGGTTTTTTTTAAATAAAATGTGTTTAATTTAATCAGGTGTCACGTTCGTTGGAATGAGGGTCCGACCAAGGCGCAGCATACATAGAGGTCCACATTATTTATTAGAAAGTGAAACTTAGAAAAACCAATAAAGAATAAACGAACCGTGACGACAATGCAGCCCTAACAGGCAACTAAACATAAACAATATCCCGTAACCCACAGGTGGGGGAAAAAATGCTACTTAAGTATGATCCCCAATTAGAGACAACGATAGTCAGCTGCATCTCATTTGGGAATCATACAAAAAAAAAAACATAGCAAAAACAACCTAGAACTCCACATAGAAAATATAAACTAGACTAAACCCCTATTCACGCCTGACCTACTCTACCATAGAAAAATACAGGCTTTCTCTGGTCAGGACGTGACATCAGGTACTTTTTTCATATATATTATAGTATAATAACTGACATCAGGTACTTTTTCATATATATTATAGTATAATAACTGACATCAGGTACTTTTTCATATATATTATAGAATATTAACTGACATCAGGTACTTTTTCATATATATTATAGTATATTAACTAACATCAGGTACTTTTTCATATATATTATACTATAATAACTGACATCAGGTACTTTTTCATATATATTATAGTATATTAACTAACATCAGGTACTTTTTCATATATATTATACTATAATAACTGACATCAGGTACTTTTTCATATATATTATAGTATATTAACTGACATCAGGTACTTTTTCATATATATTATAGCATATTAACTAACATCAGGTACTTTTTCATATATATTATAGTATAATAACTGACATCAGGTACTTTTTCATATATATTATAGTATAATAACTGACATCAGGTACTTTTTCATATATATTATAGTATAATAACTGACATCAGGTACTTTTTCATATATATTATAGTATAATAACTGACATCAGGTACTTTTTCATATATATTATAGCATATTAACTGACATCAGGTACTTTTTCATATATATTATAGTATAATAACTGACATCAGGTACTTTTTCATATATATTATAGTATAATAACTGTTTTCACTCAGTACTAGAAAGGTGTTCTTTATGTTTTGTTCAGTGGTTGGCGGTGACATTTGACTTTTGTGGAAAACAAAATGTGTTAACCGAGCTGCATTATCTAACTAACCTCCTGCCAAATGTATGACCATATATTAGAGACACATAATTCCCTCAGATTACACAGATCCACAAAGACTTTTGAAAATAAAATAAACACGAATCAACTCCCATATCTGTTGAAATACCGCAGTGTGCTGTCACGGTAGCACGATTTGTGGCCCGTTGCCATGACAAAAGGGCAACCAGTGGAGCGCAAACATTGTAAATACAACCAAAATGTCTATCTTCTCCCTACTATTCGTACTACAACTATTGGCATATTGTTTAAACACTGATAGCTGATAATATAACACTTGTAATGACTTTATCCTTTTGAAACCTTTGTGAGTGCAATGTTTACTGTTCATTTCTAATCGTTTTTTGTTAATGTTGGTTTCTTCTCACTTCTGTTTGTTGTTTATTTCACTTGCTTCGGCAATGTTAACATATGTTTCCCATTCCAATAAAGGCCCTTTGGATTTAATTTAATTGATATGAGGACTCATTATGGACATACTCCATTCTAGCATGGACATTGCCATTGAGGGCTTCCACCATTTTAAAGTAGTTGTCACAGGATTCTTCCTGGGAAGGAGAGGCGGACAAAATGCAGCGTGGTTATAATTCATGGTTCTTTAATAATGAAACTATACATGAAATAAACTACAAAACAAGAAACGTGAAAACCCGAAACAGTCCTGTGTGGTACAAACACTGACACAGGAGACAACCACCCACAAAGCCCACCACAAAACAGGCTACCTAAATATGGTTCCCAATCAGAGACAATGACTAACACCTGCCTCTGATTGAGAACCACATCAGGCCAAACACAGAAACAGACAAACTAGACACACAACATAGAATGCCCACTCAGATCACACCCTGACCAAACAAAACATAGAAACATACAAAGCAAACTATGGTCAGGGTGTGACAGTAG
>NC_056436.1:7706627-7709127 GCF_018296145.1 Oncorhynchus tshawytscha | reverse complement strand
CTTCTCTCCGTCTAGTCTCTCCTTAGGTCTCTTTCTCTCCATCTCTCCTTAGGTCTCCTTCTCTCCGTCTAGTCTCTCCTTAGGTCTCTTTCTCTCCATCTCTCCTTAGGTCTCCTTCTCTCCGTCTAGTCTCTCCTTAGGTCTCTTTCTCTCCATCTCTCCTTAGGTCTCCTTCTCTCCGTCTAGTCTCTCCTTAGGTCTCTTTCTCTCCATCTCTCCTTAGGTCTCCTTCTCTCCGTCTAGTCTCTCCTTAGGTCTCCTTTCTCTCCATCTCTCCTTAGGTCTCCTTCTCTCCGTCTAGTCTCTCCTTAGGTCTCTTTCTCTCCATCTCTCCTTAGGTCTCCTTCTCTCCGTCTAGTCTCTCCTTAGGTCTCCTTCTCTCCGTCTAGTCTCTCCTTAGGTCTCCTTCTCTCCGTCTAGTCTCTCCTTAGGTCTCCTTCTCTCCGTCTAGTCTCTCCTTAGGTCTCCCTTCTCTCCGTCTCTCCTTAGGTCTCCTTCTCTCCGTCTAGTCTCTCCTTAGGTCTCCTTCTCTCCGTCTCTCCTTAGGTCTCCTTCTCTCCGTCTAGTCTCTCCTTAGGTCTCCTTCTCTCCGTCTCTCCTTAGGTCTCCTTCTCTCCGTCTAGTCTCTCCTTAGGTCTCCTTCTCTCCGTCTCTCCTTAGGTCTCCTTCTCTCCGTCTAGTCTCTCCTTAGGCCTCCTTCTCTCCGTCTAGTCTCTCCTTAGGTCTCTTTCTCTCCATCTCTCCTTAGGTCTCCTTCTCCACGTCTAGTCTCTCCTTAGGTCTCCTTCTCTCCGTCTAGTCTCTCCTTAGGTCTCCTTCTCTCCGTCTAGTCTCTCCTTAGGTCTCTTTCTCTCCATCTCTCCTTAGGTCTCCTTCTCTCCGTCTAGTCTCTCCTTAGGTCTCCTTCTCTCCGTCTAGTCTCTCCTTAGGTCTCCTTCTCTCCGTCTAGTCTCTCCTTAGGTCTCTTTCTCTCCATCTCTCCTTAGGTCTCCTTCTCTCCGTCTAGTCTCTCCTTAGGTCTCCTTCTCTCCGTCTAGTCTCTCCTTAGGTCTCCTTCTCTCCGTCTAGTCTCTCCTAGGTCTCTTTCTCTCCATCTCTCCTTAGGTCTCCTTCTCTCCGTCTAGTCTCTCCTTAGGTCTCCTTCTCTCCGTCTAGTCTCTCCTTAGGTCTCCTTCTCTCCGTCTAGTCTCTCCTTAGGTCTCTTTCTCTCCATCTCTCCTTAGGTCTCCTTCTCTCCATCTAGTCTCTCCTTAGGTCTCCTTCTCTCCGTCTAGTCTCTCCTTAGGTCTCTTTCTCTCCATCTAGTCTCTCCTTAGGTCTCTTTCTCTCCATCTAGTCTCTCCTTAGGTCTCTTTCTCTCCATCTAGTCTCTCCTTAGGTCTCCTGGACCACAACCACTCTAGCTAAAATAGCTTATTCTGCCTCCCAGCCTCCAGCCTCCAGGCTCCAAGCTCCATACTACAGGCCGCTGGTGTGGCGGTGGTGGCTGGCTACAGGGCCCTGAAGAAGGGGTAGAGGAGCTGGGCTGGCCCCCCTCCCCTGGAGGCTCTGGGGCATCTTAAAGAGCACTCATTAGTCTAATCTGATAGAGGTATCGTTGCAGGAAATCTTGTCAGGCAGATACCTGCTACTTAATTAGGCAGAAACACACTCGCTGGAGGGGAAGAAAAAGAGGTCTCAGTGTGTGTGTGTGTGTGTGTGTGTGTGTGTGTGTGTGTGTGTGTGTGTGTGTGTGTGTGTGTGTGTGTGTGTGTGTGTGTGTGTGTGAGTGAGTGTGTGTGTGTGTGTGTGTGTGTGTGTGTGTGTGTGTGTGTGTGTGTGTGTGTGTGTGTTAGTGTGTGTGTGTGTGTGTGTGTGTGTGTGAGTTAATAGTGACCCCGGGCTCAACCTGCTGTGTAGAACTGGAACTTGTGACACGTCTTCTTCTTTTCTCTCCAACATCTGGCCCTGACCTAAGGCGGTGTGTGTGTGTGTGTGTGTGTGTGTGTGTGTGTGTGTGTGCGGTGAGGCGATAAGAGGATTAAGGCGAGGAGTTGATCATCGTCGTGGAAACCTCTGAGGGAAAGACAGGAAGCCCCTTCTGTCAGCTGGGTCTGACGCTCAAATACTTCCCCTCCACTACCCCCATTAACACAAACACACACACACACACACCCCAACACACACACACACACACGACCCTCCAGTGCCCCGTCTCAAGCTAAGCAGTAAATTAACACAATTAAGCACGATTCCACTGAGGGACACTGGGTGTTTATTGTTCTGCTCCGCTCACTGAAGACCTTAATATAGGGCCCTGGGGGACCTGGGGGTGGGGGGGGTAAGGGAATGTCTGTTAGAAGCAGAAAGAGGTGTGTGTGTGTGTAGCAGGGAGGGGTGGGTGGGGTGGGGGGTTGTAAGGGCTGTGAGGCCATGCGTCTAATGCAGTGTGTGTGAAGTGGAAGCGCTCATTTGAGAGGTGAACATTAGGAGACGCTCATTTCTCTTCTGTGTCTATCTG
>NC_056436.1:7691838-7706527 GCF_018296145.1 Oncorhynchus tshawytscha | reverse complement strand
GAGAGGCCTCCGTCACACGGGTCCATTAGACAGGAGAGCTGTAGAGGTGAGGCAGAGAGGCGCTCAGCATCACACACGGGTCCATGCTACAGAGCAGCGAGGCCTTCACACACGGCTGCATTTAGAGGAGCGCAGAGCAGAGGCCTCCCGCCACACGGGTCCATATTACAGGATGCACACACACAGAGCAGAGAGGCTCTCCGTCACACAGCGTGTCAGACATTTACGCCACAGAGTTTCAGAGAGAGGGCCTCCTCATCACACGGGTCCATGCTAGGCACAGAGTAGACAGAGCCTCGCACGGGTCCATTAGACACAGAGTGAGAGGCCTCCGTCACACGGGTCCATTAGACACAGTAGCAGAGAGGCGTCACGCGTGTCCATATAGACAGAGCCTTCCACGCTAGATGGGTCCATCCGACACACATGCTAGGGACACATTAGCCAGAGCAGAGGAGCCTCCGTCACATCGGGTCCATGGGCCAGACATTGTATTGACTGGTGGAGCAGAGAGGGGCCTCCTCGTCACACGGGGTCCATTAGACACAGAGCAGAGAGGCCTCCGCGCTACACGGGTCCATTAGAGCACAGAGCAGAGAGGCCTCCGCCACACAGGGTCCATTAGACACAGAGCAGAGAGGCTCACACGGGTCCATTAGGACGCAGAGCAGAGAGGGCCTCCGCCACACGGGGTCCATTAGACACAGAGCAGAGCTGCCTCCGTCACACGGGTCCACTACACACATGTAGTTTCAGAGAGGCCTCCATCACACGGGTCCATTAGACACAGAGCAGAGAGGCCTCCACACACGGTCCATTAGACACAGAGCAGAGAGGCCTCCATCACACGGGTCCATTAGACACAGAGCGAGAGGCCTCATCACACGGGTCCATATATGAGCAGACATGCATCTCGTCGCAGAGAGGCCTTCGTCACACGCGTCTGCCCATTAGCACGAGAGCAGAGGCAGAGCAGAGAGGCTCATCACACGGGTCCATTAGACATAGAGCAGAGAGGCTCGTCACACGGGTCTATTAGGACACAGAGCAGAGAGCCTCCGTCACGGGTCCATTAGACACAGAGCAGAGAGGCTCTCCGTCACACGGGTCCATTAGACACAGAGCAGAGAGGCTCTATCACACGGGTCCATTAGACAGAGCAGAGAGGTCACACGGGTCCATTAGACACAGAGCAGAGGCCTCCATCACACGGGTCCATTAGACACAGAGCAGAGAGGCTCTATCACACGGGTCCATTAGACCCAGAGCAGAGAGGCCTCCATCACACGGTCCATTAGACAGAGCAGAGAGGCTCTGTATCACACGGGTCCATTAGACACAGAGCAGAGAAGGCCTCCGTCACTGGGTCCATTAGACACAGAGCAGAGAGGCCTCCATCACACGGTCCATTAGACACAGCAGCAGAGGCCTCCATCACACGGGTCCATTAGACACAGAGCAGAGAAATTTCCATCACACGGGTTATTAGACACAGAGCAGAGAGGCTCTATCACACGGTCCATTAGACACAGAGAGAGGCCTCCATCACGGGGGTCCAGGGACAGAGCAGAGAGGCTCTATCACACGGGTCCACAGACAGGGCAGAGAGGCTCTATCATACGGTCCATTAGACAGAGCAGAGAGGCCTATCACACGGGGTCCATTAGACAGAGCAGAGAGGCCTATCACACGGGTCCATTAGACAGAGCAGAGAGGCCTCTGTCACACGGTCCATTAGAAGAGAGCAGAGAGGCCTCCATCACACGGGTCCATTAGACACAGAGCAGAGAGGCTTCCGTCACACGGGGTCCATTAGACACAGAGCAGAGAGGCCTCACACGGGTCCATTAGACAGAGCACGGGTCACACACGGGTCCATTAGACACAGAGAGGCTCACCACACGGGTCTATTAGACACAGAGCAGAGAGGCCTATCACACGGGTCCATTAGACACAGAGCAGAGAGGCTTCATCACACGGGTCCATTAGACAGAGCAGAGAGGCTCTCATCACACGGGTCCATTAGACAGAGCAGAGAGGCTCTATCACACGGGTCCATCGGGTCCATTAGACACAGAGCAGAGAGGCCTCCATCACACGGGTCCATTAGACACAGAGCAGAGAGGCCTCCATCACACGGGTCCATTAGACACAGAGCAGAGAGGCCTCCGTCACACGGGTCCATTAGACACAGAGCAGAGAGGCCTCCATCACACGGGTCCATTAGACACAGAGCAGAGAGGCCTCCATCACACGGGTCCATTAGACAGAGCAGAGAGGCCTCCATCACACGGGTCCATTAGACACAGAGCAGAGAGGCCTCCGTCACACGGGTCCATTAGACACAGAGCAGAGAGGCCTCCGTCACACGGGTCCATTAGACAGAGCAGAGAGGCCTCCGTCACACGGGTCCATTAGACAGAGCAGAGAGGCCTCCGTCACACGGGTCCATTAGACACAGAGCAGAGAGGCCTCCGTCACACGGGTCCATTAGACACAGAGCAGAGAGGCCTCCGTCACACGGGTCCATTAGACACAGAGCAGAGAGGCCTCCGTCACACGGGTCCATTAGACACAGAGCAGAGGCCTCCGTCACACGGGTCCATTAGACACAGAGCAGAGAGGCCTCCATCACACGGGTCCATTAGACACAGAGCAGAGAGGCCTCCATCACACGGGTCCATTAGACACAGAGCAGAGAGGCCTCCATCACACGGGTCCATTAGACACAGAGCAGAGAGGCCTCCATCACACGGGTCCATTAGACACAGAGCAGAGAGAGGCCTCCATCACACGGGTCCATTAGACAGAGCAGAGAGGCCTCCATCACACGGGTCCATTAGACAGAGCAGAGAGGCCTCCATCACACGGGTCCATTAGACACAGAGCAGAGAGGCCTCCATCACACGGGTCCATTAGACAGAGCAGAGAGGCCTCCATCACACGGGTCCATTAGACACAGAGCAGAGAGGCCTCCATCACACGGGTCCATTAGACACAGAGCAGAGAGGCGGGTCCATTAGACACAGCAGAGGCCTCCATCACACGGGTCCATTAGACACAGAGCAGAGAGGCCTCCATCACACGGGTCCATTAGACAGAGCAGAGAGGCCTCCATCACACGGGTCCATTAGACAGAGCAGAGAGGCCTCCATCACACGGGTCCATTAGACAGAGCAGAGAGGCCTCCATCACACGGGTCCATTAGACAGAGCAGAGGCCTCCATCACACGGGTCCATTAGACAGAGCAGAGAGGCCTCCATCACACGGGTCCATTAGACAGAGCAGAGAGGCCTCCGTCACACGGGTCCATTAGACAGAGCAGAGAGGCCTCCATCACACGGGTCCATTAGACAGAGCAGAGAGGCCTCCGTCACACGGGTCCATTAGACACAGAGCAGAGAGGCCTCCGTCACACGGGTCCATTAGACACAGAGCAGAGGCCTCCGTCACACGGGTCCATTAGACACAGAGCAGAGAGGCCTCCGTCACACGGGTCCATTAGACACAGAGCAGAGAGGCCTCCGTCACACGGGTCCATTAGACACAGAGCAGAGAGGCCTCCGTCACACGGGTCCATTAGACACAGAGCAGAGAGGCCTCCGTCACACGGGTCCATTAGACACAGAGCAGAGAGGTCCATTAGACACAGAGCAGAGAGGTCACACGGGTCCATTAGACACAGAGCAGAGAGGCCTCCGTCACACGGGTCCATTAGACACAGAGCAGAGAGGCCTCCGTCACACGGGTCCATTAGACACAGAGCAGAGAGGCCTCCGTCACACGGGTCCATTAGACACAGAGCAGAGAGGCCTCCATCACACGGGTCCATTAGACACAGAGCAGAGAGGCCTCCATCACACGGGTCCATTAGACACAGAGCAGAGAGGCCTCCATCACACGGGTCCATTAGACACAGAGCAGAGAGGCCTCCATCACACGGGTCCATTAGACACAGAGCAGAGAGGCCTCCATCACACGGGTCCATTAGACACAGAGCAGAGAGGCCTCCATCACACGGGTCCATTAGACAGAGCAGAGAGGCCTCCATCACACGGGTCCATTAGACACAGAGCAGAGAGGCCTCCATCACACGGGTCCATTAGACACAGAGCAGAGAGGCCTCCATCACACGGGTCCATTAGACACAGAGCAGAGAGGCCTCCATCACACGGGTCCATTAGACACAGAGCAGAGAGGCCTCCATCACACGGGTCCATTAGACACAGAGCAGAGAGGCCTCCATCACACGGGTCCATTAGACACAGAGCAGAGAGGCCTCCATCACACGGGTCCATTAGACACAGAGCAGAGAGGCCTCCATCACACGGGTCCATTAGACAGAGCAGAGAGGCCTCCATCACACGGGTCCATTAGACAGAGCAGAGAGGCCTCCATCACACGGGTCCATTAGACAGAGCAGTCCATCACACGGGTCCATTAGAGCAGAGAGGCCTCCATCACACGGGTCCATTAGACAGAGCAGAGAGGCCTCCATCACACGGGTCCATTAGACAGAGCAGAGAGGCCTCCATCACACGGGTCCATTAGACAGAGCAGAGAGGCCTCCATCACACGGGTCCATTAGACACAGAGCAGAGAGGTCCATTAGACACAGAGCAGAGATCACACGGGTCCATTAGACACAGAGCAGAGAGGCCTCCATCACACGGGTCCATTAGACACAGAGCAGAGAGGCCTCCATCACACGGGTCCATTAGACACAGAGCAGAGAGGCCTCCATCACACGGGTCCATTAGACACAGAGCAGAGAGGCCTCCATCACACGGGTCCATTAGACACAGAGCAGAGAGGCCTCCATCACACGGGTCCATTAGACACAGAGCAGAGAGGCCTCCATCACACGGGTCCATTAGACACAGAGCAGAGAGGCCTCCATCACACGGGTCCATTAGACAGAGCAGAGAGGCTCCATCACACGGTCCATTCAGAGCAGAGGCCTCCACACGGGTCCATTAGACAGAGCAGAGAGGCCTCCATCACACGGGTCCATTAGACACAGAGCAGAGAGGCCTCCATCACACGGGTCCATTAGACACAGAGCAGAGAGGCCTCCATCACACGGGTCCATTAGACACAGAGCAGAGAGGCCTCCATCACACGGGTCCATTAGACACAGAGCAGAGAGGCCTCCATCACACGGGTCCATTAGACACAGAGCAGAGAGGCCTCCATCACACGGGTCCATTAGACACAGAGCAGAGAGGCCTCCATCACACGGGTCCATTAGACACAGAGCAGAGAGGCCTCCATCACACGGGTCCATTAGACACAGAGCAGAGAGGCCTCCATCACACGGGTCCATTAGACACAGAGCAGAGAGGCCTCCATCACACGGGTCCATTAGACACAGAGCAGAGAGGCCTCCATCACACGGGTCCATTAGACACAGAGCAGAGAGGCCTCCATCACACGGGTCCATTAGACAGAGCAGAGGCACGGGTCCATTAGACAGAGCAGAGGCCTCCAGGCCTCACACGGGTCCATTAGACACAGAGCAGAGAGGCCTCCATCACACGGGTCCATTAGACACAGAGCAGAGAGGCCTCCATCACACGGGTCCATTAGACACAGAGCAGAGAGGCCTCCGTCACACGGGTCCATTAGACACAGAGCAGAGAGGCCTCCATCACACGGGTCCATTAGACACAGAGCAGAGAGGCCTCCATCACACGGGTCCATTAGACACAGAGCAGAGAGGCCTCCATCACACGGGTCCATTAGACACAGAGCAGAGAGGCCTCCATCACACGGGTCCATTAGACACAGAGCAGAGAGAGGCCTAGACACAGAGCAGAGAGGCCTCACACGGGTCCATTAGACACAGAGCAGAGAGGCCTCCATCACACGGGTCCATTAGACACAGAGCAGAGAGGCCTCCATCACACGGGTCCATTAGACACAGAGCAGAGAGGCCTCCATCACACGGGTCCATTAGACACAGAGCAGAGAGGCCTCCGTCACACGGGTCCATTAGACACAGAGCAGAGAGGCCTCCGTCACACGGGTCCATTAGACACAGAGCAGAGAGGCCTCCATCACACGGGTCCATTAGACACAGAGCAGAGAGGCCTCCATCACACGGGTCCATTAGACACAGAGCAGAGAGGCCTCCATCACACGGGTCCATTAGACACAGAGCAGAGAGGCCTCCATCACACGGGTCCATTAGACACAGAGCAGAGAGGCCTCCATCACACGGGTCCATTAGACACAGAGCAGAGAGGCCTCCATCACACGGGTCCATTAGACACAGAGCAGAGAGGCCTCCATCACACGGGTCCATTAGACACAGAGCAGAGAGGCCTCCATCACACGGGTCCATTAGACACAGAGCAGAGAGGCCTCCATCACACGGGTCCATTAGACACAGAGCAGAGAGGCCTCCATCACACGGGTCCATTAGACACAGAGCAGAGAGGCCTCCATCACACGGGTCCATTAGACACAGAGCAGAGAGGCCTCCATCACACGGGTCCATTAGACACAGAGCAGAGAGGCCTCCATCACACGGGTCCATTAGACACAGAGCAGAGAGGCCTCCATCACACGGGTCCATTAGACACAGAGCAGAGAGGCCTCCATCACACGGGTCCATTAGACACAGAGCAGAGAGGCCTCCATCACACGGGTCCATTAGACACAGAGCAGAGAGGCCTCCATCACACGGGTCCATTAGACACAGAGCAGAGAGGCCTCCATCACACGGGTCCATTAGACACAGAGCAGAGAGGCCTCCATCACACGGGTCCATTAGACACAGAGCAGAGAGGCCTCCGGGTCCATTAGACACACGGGTCCATTAGACAGAGCAGAGAGGCCTCCATCACACGGGTCCATTAGACAGAGCAGAGAGGCCTCCATCACACGGGTCCATTAGACAGAGCAGAGAGGCCTCCGTCACACGGGTCCATTAGACAGAGCAGAGAGGCCTCCATCACACGGGTCCATTAGACAGAGCAGAGAGGCCTCCATCACACGGGTCCATTAGACAGAGCAGAGAGGCCTCCATCACACGGGTCCATTAGACAGAGCAGAGAGGCCTCCGGGTCCATTAGACAGAGCGGGTCCATCACACGGGTCCATTAGACAGAGCAGAGAGGCCTCCGTCACACGGGTCCATTAGACACGGGTCCATTAGACAGAGCAGAGCAGAGAGGCCTCCGTCACACGGGTCCATTAGACAGAGCAGAGAGGCCTCCGTCACACGGGTCCATTAGACAGAGCAGAGAGGCCTCCGTCACACGGGTCCATTAGACACAGAGCAGAGAGGCCTCCGTCACACGGGTCCATTAGACACAGAGCAGAGAGGCCTCCGTCACACGGGTCCATTAGACACAGAGCAGAGAGGCCTCCGTCACACGGGTCCATTAGACACAGAGCAGAGAGGCCTCCGTCACACGGGTCCATTAGACACAGAGCAGAGAGGCCTCCATCACACGGGTCCATTAGACACAGAGCAGAGAGGCCTCCGTCACACGGGTCCATTAGACACAGAGCAGAGGGCACGGGTCCATTAGACACAGAGCAGAGAGGTCCATTACACGGGTCCATTAGACAGAGCAGAGAGGCCTCCATCACACGGGTCCATTAGACAGAGCAGAGAGGACACAGGTCCATTAGACAGAGCAGAGAGGCCTCCGTCACACGGGTCCATTAGACAGAGCAGAGAGGCCTCCATCACACGGGTCCATTAGACACAGAGCAGAGAGGCCTCCGTCACACGGGTCCATTAGACACAGAGCAGAGAGGCCTCCATCACACGGGTCCATTAGACACAGAGCAGAGAGGCCTCCGTCACACGGGTCCATTAGACACAGAGCAGAGAGGCCTCCGTCACACGGGTCCATTAGACACAGAGCAGAGAGGCCTCAGAGCAGAGAGGTCACACGGGTCCATTAGACACACAGAGCAGAGAGGCCTCCATCACACGGGTCCATTAGACACAGAGCAGAGAGGCCTCCATCACACGGGTCCATTAGACACAGAGCAGAGAGGCCTCCATCACACGGGTCCATTAGACACAGAGCAGAGAGGCCTCCATCACACGGGTCCATTAGACACAGAGCAGAGAGGCCTCCATCACACGGGTCCATTAGACAGAGCAGAGAGGCCTCCGTCACACGGGTCCATTAGACAGAGCAGAGAGGCCTCCATCACACGGGTCCATTAGACACAGAGCAGAGAGGCCTCCGTCACACGGGTCCATTAGACACAGAGCAGAGAGCCTCCATCACACGGGTCCATTAGACACAGAGCAGAGAGGCCTCCATCACACGGGTCCATTAGACACAGAGCAGAGAGGCCTCCATCACACGGGTCCATTAGACAGAGCAGAGAGGCCTCCATCACACGGGTCCATTAGACAGAGCAGAGAGGCCTCCATCACACGGGTCCATTAGACACAGAGCAGAGAGGCCTCCGTCACACGGGTCCATTAGACACAGAGCAGAGAGGCCTCCATCACACGGGTCCATTAGACAGAGCAGAGAGGCCTCCATCACACGGGTCCATTAGACAGAGCAGAGAGGCCTCCATCACACGGGTCCATTAGACACAGAGCAGAGAGGCCTCCATCACACGGGTCCATTAGACACAGAGCAGAGAGGCCTCCATCACACGGGTCCATTAGACACAGAGCAGAGAGGCCTCCATCACACGGGTCCATTAGACACAGAGCAGAGAGGCCTCCATCACACGGGTCCATTAGACACAGAGCAGAGAGGCCTCCGTCACACGGGTCCATTAGACACAGAGCAGAGAGGCCTCCGTCACACGGGTCCATTAGACAGAGCAGAGAGGCCTCCATCACACGGGTCCATTAGACAGAGCAGAGAGGCCTCCATCACACGGGTCCATTAGACACAGAGCAGAGAGGCCTCCGTCACACGGGTCCATTAGACACAGAGCAGAGAGGCCTCCATCACACGGGTCCATTAGACACAGAGCAGAGAGGCCTCCATCACACGGGTCCATTAGACACAGAGCAGAGAGGCCTCCATCACACGGGTCCATTAGACAGAGCAGAGAGGCCTCCGTCACACGGGTCCATTAGACACAGAGCAGAGAGGCCTCCATCACACGGGTCCATTAGACACAGAGCAGAGAGGCCTCCATCACACGGGTCCATTAGACACAGAGCAGAGAGGCCTCCGTCACACGGGTCCATTAGACAGAGCAGAGAGGCCTCCGTCACACGGGTCCATTAGACACAGAGCAGAGAGGCCTCCGTCACACGGGTCCATTAGACACAGAGCAGAGAGGCCTCCATCACACGGGTCCATTAGACACAGAGCAGAGAGGCCTCCGTCACACGGGTCCATTAGACACAGAGCAGAGAGGCCTCCGTCACACGGGTCCATTAGACACAGAGCAGAGAGGCCTCCGTCACACGGGTCCATTAGACACAGAGCAGAGAGGCCTCCGTCACACGGGTCCATTAGACACAGAGCAGAGAGGCCTCCATCACACGGGTCCATTAGACACAGAGCAGAGAGGCCTCCATCACACGGGTCCATTAGACACAGAGCAGAGAGGCCTCCGTCACACGGGTCCATTAGACACAGAGCAGAGAGGCCTCCGTCACACGGGTCCATTAGACACAGAGCAGAGAGGCCTCCATCACACGGGTCCATTAGACACAGAGCAGAGAGGCCTCCGTCACACGGGTCCATTAGACACAGAGCAGAGAGGCCTCCATCACACGGGTCCATTAGACAGAGCAGAGAGGCCTCCATCACACGGGTCCATTAGACACAGAGCAGAGAGGCCTCCATCACACGGGTCCATTAGACACAGAGCAGAGAGGCCTCCATAACACGGGTCCATTAGACACAGAGCAGAGAGGCCTCCATCACACGGGTCCATTAGACACAGAGCAGAGAGGCCTCCATCACACGGGTCCATTAGACAGAGCAGAGAGGCCTCCATCACACGGGTCCATTAGACACAGAGCAGAGAGGCCTCCATCACACGGGTCCATTAGACACAGAGCAGAGAGGCCTCCATCACACGGGTCCATTAGACACAGAGCAGAGAGGCCTCCATCACACGGGTCCATTAGACACAGAGCAGAGAGGCCTCCATCACACGGGTCCATTAGACACAGAGCAGAGAGGCCTCCATCACACGGGTCCATTAGACACAGAGCAGAGAGGCCTCCATCACACGGGTCCAT
Source organism: Oncorhynchus tshawytscha (assembly GCF_018296145.1). Classification (NCBI taxonomy): domain Eukaryota; kingdom Metazoa; phylum Chordata; class Actinopteri; order Salmoniformes; family Salmonidae; genus Oncorhynchus; species Oncorhynchus tshawytscha. The sequence goes on along the minus strand of NC_056436.1, from coordinate 7,696,328 downwards.
TAGACACAGAGCAGAGAGGCCTCCATCACACGGGTCCATTAGACACAGAGCAGAGAGGCCTCCATCACACGGGTCCATTAGACAGAGCAGAGAGGCCTCCGTCACACGGGTCCATTAGACAGAGCAGAGAGGCCTCCATCACACGGGTCCATTAGACAGAGCAGAGAGGCCTCCGTCACACGGGTCCATTAGACAGAGCAGAGAGGCCTCCATCACACGGGTCCATTAGACACAGAGCAGAGAGGCCTCCATCACACGGGTCCATTAGACAGAGCAGAGAGGCCTCCGTCACACGGGTCCATTAGACAGAGCAGAGAGGCCTCCATCACACGGGTCCATTAGACAGAGCAGAGAGGCCTCCGTCACACGGGTCCATTAGACAGAGCAGAGAGGCCTCCGTCACACGGGTCCATTAGACACAGAGCAGAGAGGCCTCCGTCACACGGGTCCATTAGACAGAGCAGAGAGGCCTCCGTCACACGGGTCCATTAGACAGAGCAGAGAGGCCTCCGTCACACGGGTCCATTAGACACAGAGCAGAGAGGCCTCCGTCACACGGGTCCATTAGACACAGAGCAGAGAGGCCTCCGTCACACGGGTCCATTAGACACAGAGCAGAGAGGCCTCCGTCACACGGGTCCATTAGACACAGAGCAGAGAGGCCTCCATCACACGGGTCCATTAGACAGAGCAGAGAGGCCTCCGTCACACGGGTCCATTAGACACAGAGCAGAGAGGCCTCCGTCACACGGGTCCATTAGACACAGAGCAGAGAGGCCTCCGTCACACGGGTCCATTAGACACAGAGCAGAGAGGCCTCCGTCACACGGGTCCATTAGACACAGAGCAGAGAGGCCTCCATCACACGGGTCCATTAGACAGAGCAGAGAGGCCTCCGTCACACGGGTCCATTAGACAGAGCAGAGAGGCCCCCATCACACGGTTCCATTAGACAGAGCAGAGAGGCCTCCGTCACACGGGTCCATTAGACAGAGCAGAGAGGCCTCCGTCACACGGGTCCATTAGACACAGAGCAGAGAGGCCTCCATCACACGGGTCCATTAGACACAGAGCAGAGAGGCCTCCGTCACACGGGTCCATTAGACACAGAGCAGAGAGGCCTCCGTCACACGGGTCCATTAGACACAGAGCAGAGAGGCCTCCATCACACGGGTCCATTAGACACAGAGCAGAGAGGCCTCCGTCACACGGGTCCATTAGACACAGAGCAGAGAGGCCTCCGTCACACGGGTCCATTAGACAGAGCAGAGAGGCCTCCATCACACGGGTCCATTAGACACAGAGCAGAGAGGCCTCCGTCACACGGGTCCATTAGACACAGAGCAGAGAGGCCTCCATCACACGGGTCCATTAGACACAGAGCAGAGAGGCCTCCATCACACGGGTCCATTAGACACAGAGCAGAGAGGCCTCCATCACACGGGTCCATTAGACAGAGCAGAGAGGCCTCCGTCACACGGGTCCATTAGACAGAGCAGAGAGGCCTCCATCACACGGGTCCATTAGACAGAGAGCAGAGAGGCCTCCGTCACACGGGTCCATTAGACACAGAGCAGAGAGGCCTCCATCACACGGGTCCATTAGACACAGAGCAGAGAGGCCTCCATCACACGGGTCCATTAGACACAGAGCAGAGAGGCCTCCATCACACGGGTCCATTAGACACAGAGCAGAGAGGCCTCCATCACACGGGTCCATTAGACAGAGCAGAGAGGCCTCCGTCACACGGGTCCATTAGACAGAGCAGAGAGGCCTCCGTCACACGGGTCCATTAGACACAGAGCAGAGAGGCCTCCGTCACACGGGTCCATTAGACACAGAGCAGAGAGGCCTCCATCACACGGGTCCATTAGACACAGAGCAGAGAGGCCTCCGTCACACGGGTCCATTAGACACAGAGCAGAGAGGCCTCCGTCACACGGGTCCATTAGACAGAGCAGAGAGGCCTCCGTCACACGGGTCCATTAGACACAGAGCAGAGAGGCCTCCGTCACACGGGTCCATTGGACACAGAGCAGAGAGGCCTCCGTCACACGGGTCCATTAGACAGAGCAGAGAGGCCTCCGTCACACGGGTCCATTAGACACAGAGCAGAGAGGCCTCCGTCACACGGGTCCATTAGACACAGAGCAGAGAGGCCTCCGTCACACGGGTCCATTAAACACAGAGCAGAGAGGCCTCCGTCACACGGGTCCATTAGACAGAGCAGAGAGGCCTCCGTCACACGGGTCCATTAGACACAGAGCAGAGAGGCCTCCGTCACACGGGTCCATTAGACAGAGCAGAGAGGCCTCCATCACACGGGTCCATTAGACAGAGAGCAGAGAGGCCTCCGTCACACGGGTCCATTAGACACAGAGCAGAGAGGCCTCCATCACACGGGTCCATTAGACACAGAGCAGAGAGGCCTCCATCACACGGGGGTCCATTAGACACAGAGCAGAGAGGCCTCCATCACACGGGTCCATTAGACAGAGCAGAGAGGCCTCCGTCACACGGGTCCATTAGACAGAGCAGAGAGGCCTCCGTCACACGGGTCCATTAGACACAGAGCAGAGAGGCCTCCGTCACACGGGTCCATTAGACACAGAGCAGAGAGGCCTCCATCACACGGGTCCATTAGACACAGAGCAGAGAGGCCTCCGTCACACGGGTCCATTAGACACAGAGCAGAGAGGCCTCCATCACACGGGTCCATTAGACACAGAGCAGAGAGGCCTCCATCACACGGGTCCATTAGACACAGAGCAGAGAGGCCTCCATCACACGGGTCCATTAGACAGAGCAGAGAGGCCTCCGTCACACGGGTCCATTAGACAGAGCAGAGAGGCCTCCGTCACACGGGTCCATTAGACACAGAGCAGAGAGGCCTCCGTCACACGGGTCCATTAGACAGAGCAGAGAGGCCTCCGTCACACGGGTCCATTAGACAGAGCAGAGAGGCCTCCGTCACACGGGTCCATTAGACAGAGCAGAGAGGCCTCCGTCACACGGGTCCATTAGACACAGAGCAGAGAGGCCTCCATCACACGGGTCCATTAGACACAGAGCAGAGAGGCCTCCGTCACACGGGTCCATTAGACAGAGCAGAGAGGCCTCCGTCACACGGGTCCATTAGACACAGAGCAGAGAGGCCTCCATCACACGGGTCCATTAGACACAGAGCAGAGAGGCCTCCGTCACATGGGTCCATTAGACACAGAGCAGAGAGGCCTCCGTCACACGGGTCCATTAGACACAGAGCAGAGAGGCCTCCGTCACACGGGTCCATTAGACACAGAGCAGAGAGGCCTCCGTCACACGGGTCCATTAGACACAGAGCAGAGAGGCCTCCGTCACACGGGTCCATTAGACACAGAGCAGAGAGGCCTCCGTCACACGGGTCCATTAGACACAGAGCAGAGAGGCCTCCGTCACACGGGTCCATTAGACACAGAGCAGAGAGGCCTCCATCACACGGGTCCATTAGACAGAGCAGAGAGGCCTCCATCACACGGGTCCATTAGACACAGAGCAGAGAGGCCTCCGTCACACGGGTCCATTAGACAGAGCAGAGAGGCCTCCGTCACACGGGTCCATTAGACACAGAGCAGAGAGGCCTCCGTCACACGGGTCCATTAGACACAGAGCAGAGAGGCCTCCGTCACACGGGTCCATTAGACACAGAGCAGAGAGGCCTCCGTCACACGGGTCCATTAGACACAGAGCAGAGAGGCCTCCGTCACACGGGTCCATTAGACAGAGCAGAGAGGCCTCCATCACACGGGTCCATTAGACACAGAGCAGAGAGGCCTCCGTCACACGGGTCCATTAGACACAGAGCAGAGAGGCCTCCGTCACACGGGTCCATTAGACACAGAGCAGAGAGGCCTCCGTCACACGGGTCCATTAGACACAGAGCAGAGAGGCCTCCGTCACACGGGTCCATTAGACACAGAGCAGAGAGGCCTCCGTCACACGGGTCCATTGGACACAGAGCAGAGAGGCCTCCGTCACACGGGTCCATTAGACAGAGCAGAGAGGCCTCCGTCACACGGGTCCATTGGACACAGAGCAGAGAGGCCTTTGCTTACTTAGAGCATCACACACACACACTCTACTACACACTCACTACACACTCATAAACAAACACACACACACACACAAATATATATACACATAAACACAAACAACCTCTCCTCTTTCATCTGCTAAGCACCCCTCCAAGTGCCTGCTTCTCTCTGCCTGGAGTCCTGGAAGGAAACAAAGGGAAGGATGGATGGAGATGTAAACGAATAGAGACACAAACACTCAGAGTCAGTCAGAGCCGTGCTCCTTCCCAGGGAGAGACACTTCCCCTGGCCTAGCACCTGCTAGGAGAGAGAGGGGGTGGAGACCTCCTACTGCACAGACTCTCCCTCTAATTAGAATAATGATACAAATATCAATGTCTCTCTCTCTGTCTCTCTCTCTCTCTGTCTCTCTCTCTC
>NC_056436.1:7659338-7686838 GCF_018296145.1 Oncorhynchus tshawytscha | reverse complement strand
ATATGACTAGGGTATTATACAATATTACTAGGGTATTATATACACACACACACACACACACACACACACACACACACACACACACACACACACACACACACACACACACACACACACACACACACACTTTCTCTCTCTCTCTCTCTCTCTCTCTCTCTCTCTCTCTCTCTCTCTCTCTCTCACTCTCTCTCTCTCTAACACACACACCCCCCATGGGCTAAACTCACTACAGGATTAAAGGTGCTAGCAGCTCTCCAGGTTTCCCTTATGGCCCAAACTCAGCAGAGGTGAGTGTGCGAGGAGGCATGTGTGTGATTTATTTTAGTATGCGTTGTTTTAAAATACAATGACCCAACTAAAGCCGGGCGGGTGGGTTGTCTGCTTTGATGCCTCGCTCTATTAGAGTGATAGTGAAGATATGAAGACTATGAAATAACATATATGGAATCTTGTAGTAATAAAAAAAGTATATATTTCAGATTCTTCCAAGTAGCCAGCCTTTGCCTTGATGACAGCTTTGCACACTCTTGGCATTCTCTCAACCAGCTTCACCTGGAATGCTTTTCCAACAGTCTTGAAGGAGTTCCCACATCTGCTGAGCACTTGTTGGCTGCTTTTCCTTCACTCTGCAGTCCAACTCAACCCAAACCATCTCAATTGGGTTGAGGTCGGGTGATTGTGGAGGCCAGGTCATCTGATGCAGCACTCCATCACACTCCTTCTTTGTCAAATAGCTCTTACACAGCCGGGAGGTGTGTTGGGTCACTGTCCTGTGAAGAACAAATGATTGTCCCACTAAGCCCAAACCAGATGGGATGGCGTATCGCTGCAGAATGCTGTGATGGCCATGCTAGCTAAGTGTGCCTTGAATTCTAAATAAATCACTGACATTGTCACCAGCAATGCTACCCCACACCTTCACACCTCCTCCTCCATGCTTCACGTTGAGAACCCCACATGCGGAGATCATCCGTTCACAAACTTTGCATCTCACAAAGACACGTCGGTTGGAAAGAAAAATCTCAGACCAAAAGGACAGATTTCCACCAATCTAATGTCCATTGCTTGTGTTTCTTGACCCAATCAAGTCTCTTCTTCTTATTGGTCTCCTTCAGTAGTGGTTTCTTTGCTGCAATTCGACCATGAAGGCCTGATTCAGTCTCCTCTGAACAGTTGATGTTGATATGTGTCTGTTACTTGAACTCTATGAAGCATTTATTTGGGCTGCAATCTGAGGGGTAGTTAACTCTAATGAACGTATCCTTTGCAGCAGAGGTAACTCTCTGCTACATCACGGCAAGCGGTACCGGAACACCAAGTCTAGGTCCAGGAGGCTTCTAAACAGCTTCTACGCCCAAGCCATAAGACTCCTGAACACCTAAACAAATGGCTACCCAGACTATTTGCATTGCCCCCCCTCTTTTACACTGCTGCTACTCTCTGTTGTTATCATCTATGCATAGTCACTTTAATAACTCTACCTACATGTAAATATTACCTCAACTAACCGGTGCCCCCACACATTGACTCTGTACTGGTACCCCCCTGTATATAGTCTCACTATTGTTATTTTACTGCTGCTCTTTAATTACTTGTTACTTTTATTTCTTATCCTTATTTTTTTTAAATGCATTGTTGGTTAGGGTCTCGTAAGTAAGCATTTCAAATCAAATCAAATTTATTTATATAGCCCTTCGTACATCAGCTGATATCTCAAAGTGCTGTACAGAAACCCAGCCTAAAACCCCAAACAGCAAGCAATGCAGGTGTAGAAGCACGGTGGCTAGGAAAAACTCCCTAGAAAGGCCAAAACCTAGGAAGAAACCTAGAGAGGAACCAGGCTATGTGGGGTGGCCAGTCCTCTTCTGGCTGTGCCGGGTGGAGATTATAACAGAACATGGCCAAGATGTTCAAATGTTCATAAATGACCAGCATGGTCGTATAATAATAAGGCAGAACAGTTGAAACTGGAGCAGCAGCACGGTCAGGTGGACTGGGGACAGCAAGGAGTCATTATGTCAGGTAGTCCTGGGGCATGGTCCTAGGTCTCAGGTCAGTTGAAACTGGAGCAGCAGCACGGTCAGGTGGACTGGGGACAGCAAGGAGTCATCATGTCAGGTAGTCCTGGGGCATGGTCCTAGGGCTCAGGTCCTCCGAGAGAGAGAGAGAAAGAGAGAATTAGAGAGAGCATATGTGGGGTGGCCAGTCCTCTTCTGGCTGTGCCGGGTGGAGATTATAACAGAACATGGCCAAGATTTTCAAATGTTCATAAATGACCAGCATGGTCGAATAATAATAAGGCAGAACAGTTGAAACTGGAGCAGCAGCACGGCCAGGTGGACTGGGGACAGCAAGGAGTCATCATGTCAGGTAGTCCTGGGGCATGGTCCTAGGGCTCAGGTCCTCCGAGAGAGAGAGAGAAAGAGAGAATTAGAGAACGCACACTTAGATTCACACAGGACACCGAATAGGACAGGAGAGGTACTCCAGATATAACAAACTGACCCTAGCCCCCCGACACATAAACTACTGCAGCATAAATACTGGAGGCTGAGACAGGAGGGGTCAGGAGACACTGTGGCCCCATCCGGACACCCCGGACAGGGCCAAACAGGATATAAGGAAGGATAATATAAGGAAGGATACTATAAGGAAGGATATAACCCAACCCACTTTGCCAAAGCACAGCCCCCACACCACTAGAGGGATATCTTCAATCACCAACTTACCATCCTGAGACAAGGCTGAGTATAGCCCACAAAGATCTCCGCCATGGCACAACCGAAGGGGGCGCCAACCCAGACAGGATGACCACATCAATGAATCAACCCACTCAGGTGACGCACCCCTTCCAGGGACGGCATGAGAGAGCCTCAGTAAGCCAGTGACTCAGCCCCTGTAATAGGGTTAGAGGCAGAGAATCCCAGTGGAAAGAGGGGAACCGGCCAGGCAGAGACAGCAAGGGCGGTTCGTTGCTCCAGAGCCTTTCCGTTCACCTTCCCACTCCTGGGCCAGACTACACTCAATCATATGACCCACTGAAGAGATGAATCTTCAGTAAAGACTTAAAGGTTGAGACCGAGTTTGCGTCTCTGACATGGGTAGGCAGACCGTTCCATACAAATGGAGCTCTATAGGAGAAAGCCCTGCCTCCAGCTGTTTGCTTAGAAATTCTAGGGACAATTAGGAGGCCTGCGTCTTGTGACCGTAGCGTACGTGTAGGTATGTACGGCAGGACCAAATCAGAGAGATAGGTAGGAGCAAGCCCATGTAATGCTTTGTAGGTTAGCAGTAAAACCTTGAAATCAGCCCTTGCTTTGACAGGAAGCCAGTGTAGAGAGGCTAGCACTGGAGTAATATGATCACATTTTTGGTTCTAGTCAGGATTCTAGCACTGTAAGTTGTATTCGGCACATGTTCCTGTGGTAGTCCTCATGAGAGCCAGTTTCATCAGAGCGCTTGATGGGTTTTGCGACTGCACTTGAAGAAACCTTAACATTTCTTGAACATTTCATGATTGACTGACCTTCATGTCTTAAAGTAATGATGAACTGTAATTTTTCTTTGCTTATTATTTATTTATTTCCTTAATATGGGCTTGGTCTTTTATAAAATAGGGCTATCTTCTGTATACCACCCCTAGCTTGTCACAACACAACTGATTGGCTCAAACGCATTAAGAAAGAATGAAATACCACAAATTAACTTTTAACAAGGCACACCTGTTAATTAAAATGCATTCCAGGTGACTAACTCATGAAGCTGGTTGAGAGAATGCCAAGAGTTTGCAAAGATTTCATCAATACAAACAGTGGCTATTTGAAGAATCTAAAATATTAAATATGTTTGGATTTGTTTAACTTTTTTGGTTACTACATGATTCCATACGTGTATTATTTCAAGCTCTTAAATGAGTAGGTGTGTCCAAACCTTTGATGGCTATGTGCCAGACATCACTACTGGGTTACCTGAACCTTAACGTTTGATGGCTATGCGCCAGGCATCACTACTGGGTTACCTGAACCTTAACGTTTGATGGCTATGCGCCAGGCACCACTACTGGGTTACCTGAACCTTAACGTTTGATGGCTATGTGCCAGACATCACTACTGGGTTACCTGAACCTTAACGTTTGATGGCTATGTGCCAGACATCACTACTGGGTTACCTGAACCTTAACGTTTGAATGAGTAGGTGTGTCCAAACCTTTGATGGCTATGCGCCAGACATCACTACTGGGTTACCTGAACCTTAACGTTTGAATGAGTAGGTGTGTCCAAACCTTTGATGGCTATGTGCCAGACATCACTACTGGGTTACCTGAACCTTAACGTTTGAATGAGTAGGTGTGTCCAAACCTTTGATGGCTATGTGCCAGACATCACTACTGGGTTACCTGAACCTTAACGTTTGAATGAGTAGGTGTGTCCAAACCTTTGATGGCTATGTGCCAGGCATCACTACTGGGTTACCTGAACCTTAACGTTTGAATGAGTAGGTGTGTCCAAACTTTTGATGGCTATGTGCCAGACATCACTACTGGGTTACCTGAACCTTAACGATTGAATGAGTAGGTGTGTCCAAACCTTTGATGGCTATGTGCCAGGCATCACTACTGGGTTACCTGAACCTTAACGTTTGAATGAGTAGGTGTGTCCAAACCTTTGATGGCTATGTGCCAGACATCACTACTGGGTTACCTGAACCTTAACGTTTGAATGAGTAGGTGTGTCCAAACCTTTGATGGCTATGTGCCAGACATCACTACTGGGTTACCTGAACCTTAACGTTTGAATGAGTAGGTGTGTCCAAACCTTTGACTGATACAGTATAGACAGTGCCTTGACTTTTTCCACATTTTGTTAAGTTACAGCCTTATTCTAAAATGGATTAAATAAATAAAATCCTCAACAATCTACATACAATACCCCATAATGACAAAACAAAAAACGTTTTTTTTTTCTTCCAAAAGTATTAAAAATTAAAAACAGACCCTCTGCTTCGAGACTTGACGTTGAACTCAGGTCCTTTTTCTATTGATCATCTTTGAGATTTATCGACAACTTGATTGGAGTCCACCTGTGGTAAATTCAATTAATTGGACATGATTTGGAAAGGCACACACCTGTCTATATAAGGAACCACAGTTGACAGTTTATGTCAGAGCAAAAAACCAAGCCATATGAGGTCATAGCAATTGTCCATAGAGCTCCGAGACAGGATTTTGTTGAGGCACCGATCTGGGGAAGGGTACCAAAAAATGTCTGCAGCATTGAAGGTTCCCAAGATCAAAGTGACCGCCATTCTTAAACGGAAGAAGTTTGGAACCACCAAGACTCTTCATAGAGCTGTCTGCCCGGCCAAACTGAGCAATCGGGGGAGAAGGGCCTTGGTCACAGAGGACACTGATAGAGTAGTCACACTGACAGAGCTCTAGAGTTCCTGGGTGGAGATGGGAGAACCTTCCAGAAGGACAACCATCTCTGCAGCACTCCACCAATCAGGCCTTTATAGTAGAAGAGCCAGACGGAAGCCACTCCTCAGTAAAAGGCATGACAGCCCGCTTGGAGTTTGCCAAAAAGCACCTAAAGGACTCTCAGACCATGAGAAACAAGATTTTCTGGTCTGATGAAACAAAGATTCAACTCTTTGGCCTGAATGCCAAGCGTCACGTCTGGAGGAAACCTGGCACCATCCCTACGGTGAAGCATGGTGGTGGCAGTATCATATTCTGGGGATGTTTTCACTGGCAGGGACTGGGAGAATAGTCAGGATCGAGGCAAAGATGAATGGAGCAAAGTACAGAGAGATCCTTGATGAAAACCTGCTCCAGAGCACTCAGGACCTCAGACTGGGGCGAAGGTTCACCTTCCAATAGGACAATGACCCTAAACACACAGCCAAGACAACGCAGGAGTGGCTTCGGGAAAAGTCTCTGAATGTCCTGGAGTGGCCCAGCCAGGGCCCGGACTTGAACCCGATCTAACATCTCTGGAGAGATCTGAAAATAGATGTGCAGAAATGCTCCCCATCCAACCTGACAGAGCTTGAGGGGATCTGCAGAGGGGAATGGGAGAAACTCCTCAAATACAGGTGTGCCAAGCTTGTAACTTCAAACCCAAGAAGACTCTAAGGACCAGGCTAGACTGAAGGGGAAAGCTAAGGACAAGGCTAGACTGAGGGGGAAAGCCTCTACGAAGCAAGCTAGACTGAGGGGGTAATCCTCTACGAAGCAGGCTAGACTGAGGGGGAAAGCCTCTAAGAAGCAGGCTAGATTGAGGGGAAATCCTTTACGAAGCAGGCTAGATTGAGAGGGAAAGCCTCTGAAGCAGGCTAGATTGAGGGGGTAAGCCTCTCCGAAACAGGCTAGATTGAGGGGGTAAGCCTCTACGAAGCAGGCTAGATTGAGTGGGAAAGCCTCTACGAAGCAGGCTAGATTGAGAGGGAAAGCCTCTGAAGCAGGCTAGATTGAGAGGGAAAGCCTCTGAAGCAGGCTAGATTGAGAGGGAAAGCCTCTGAAGCAGGCTAGATTGAGGGGGTAAGCCTCTACGAAGCAGGCTAGATTGAGTGGGAAAGCCTCTACGAAGCAGGCTAGATTGAGAGGGAAAGCCTCTACGAAGCAGGCTAGATTGAGAGGGAAAGCCTCTACGAAGCAGGCTAGATTGAGAGGGAAAGCCTCTACGAAGCAGGCTAGATTGAGAGGGAAAGCCTCTACGAAGAAGGCTAGATTGAGAGGGAAAGCCTCTATGAAGCAGGCTAGATTGAGAGGGAAAGCCTCTGAAGCAGGCTAGATTGAGGGGGTAAGTCTCTATGAAGCAGGCTAGATTAAGGCGGTAAGCCTCTACGAAGCAGGCTAGATTGAGAGGGAAAGCCTCTGAAGCAGGCTAGATAAGGGGGTAAGCCTCTCCGAAGCAGGCTAGATTGAGGGGGAAAGCCCCTATGAAGCAGGCTAGATTGAGGGGGTAAGCCTCTACGAAGCAGGCTAGATTGAGGCGGTAAGCCTCTACAAAACAGGCTAGATTGAGGGGGTAAGCCTCTCCAAAGCAGGCTAGATTGAGGGGGAAAGCCCCTATGAAGCAGGCTAGATTGAGGGGGTAAGCCTCTCCGAAGCAGGCTAGATTGAGGGGGTAAGCCTCTCCGAAGCAGGCTAGATTGAGCCGGTAAGCCTCTACGAAACAGGCTAGATTGAGAGGGAAAGCCTCTACGAAGCAGGCTAGATTGAGGGGGTAAGCCTCTCTGAAACAGACTAGATTGAGGGGGTAAGCCTCTCCGAAGCAGGCTAGATTGAGGGGGAAAGCCCCTATGAAGCAGGCTAGATTGAGGGGGTAAGCCTCTACGAAGCAGGCTAGATTGAGGAGGTAAGCCTCTACGAAGCAAGCTAGATTAAGGAGGTAAGCCTCTACGAAGCAGGCTAGATTGAGGGGGTAAGCCTCTCCAAAACAGGCTAGATTGAGAGGGAAAGCCTCTGAAGCAGGCTAGATTGAGGGGGTAAGCCTCTCCGAAGCAGGCTAGATTGACGGGGAAAGCCCTTATGAAGCAGGCTAGATTGAAGGGGTAAGCATCTACGAAGCAGGTTAGATTGAGAGGGAAAGCCTCTATGAAGCAGGCTAGATTGAGAGGGAAAGCCTCTGAAGCAGGCTAGATTGAGGGGGTAAGCCTCTCCGAAGCAGGCTAGATTGCATGGGAAAGCCCCTATGAAGCAGGCTAGATTGAGGGGTTAAGCCTCTACGAAGCAGGTTAGATTGAGAGGGAAAGCCTCTACGAAGCAGGCTAGATTGAGGGGGTAAGCCTCTCTGAAACTTACTAGATTGAGGGGGTAAGTCTCTATGAAGCAGGCTAGATTGAGAGGGAAAGCCTCTACGAAGCAGGCTAGATTGAGGGGGTAAGCCTCTACGAAACAGGTTAGATTGAGAGGGAAAGCCTCTATGAAGCAGGCTAGATTGAGAGGGAAAGCCTCTGAAGCAGGCTAGATTGTGGGGAAAGCCTCTATGAAGCAGGCTAGATTGAGAGGGAAAGCCTCTACGAAGCAGGCTAGATTGAGGGGGTAAGCCTCTACGAAGCAGGCTAGATTAAGGAGGTAAGCCTCTATGAAGCAGACTAGATTAAGGGGGTAAATCTCTACGAAGCAGGCTAGATTAAGGGGGTAAGCCTCTAAACCAGCAGGCTAGATTAAGACATCAGTGAGGCCCTTGCTTCCCTCTGCCAAGTCCTTGTCTGGCTCTGCTGGTTAAATGACGGCTACACAGTCAAACGTCTATTATTCAGACCATGGCAGCTGGCCCATACCTGCGAGCGTCTTCAGGAGTGTGTGTGTGTGTGTGGCAGCTTGCCTAGCGGCCTGTGAGCGTGTTCAGGAGTGTTCTCTGTAATTGAGTAGAATAAGTCAGTGTTAGGAAGGGCAAAAGAGACATTTCTCCCCTCCTTTCTCCATTTCCCTCTTCTTCCTCCTCCTCCTGCTCTTCCTCATCCTCCTCATTCTGTTCCTCCTTCTCTTTCTCCTGCTCTTCCCCTTCCTCCTCCTCCTTCTCTTCCTCCTTCTATTCTTCCTCCTCCTCCTTCTCTTCCTCCTTCCATTCTTCCTCCTCCTCCTCTTCCTCCTTCTCTTCCTCCTGCCCTTCCCCCTCCTCCTCCCTCTCTTCCTCCTCCTCCTCCTTCTCTTCCTCCTCCTCCTCCCCCTCTTCCTCCTCCTCTTCCTCCTCCTCTTCCTCCTCCTCCTCCTCCTCCTCCTCCTCCTCCTCCTCCTCCTCTTCCTCCTCCTCCTCCTCCTCCTCCTCCTCCTCCTCCTCCTCTTCCTCCTCCTCTTCCTCCTCCTCTTCCTCTTCCTCCTCCTCTTCCTCCTCCTCTTCCTCCTCCTCTTCCTCCTCCTCCTCTTCCTCCTCCTCTTCCTCCTCCTCTTCTTCCTCCTCCTCCTTCTCTTCTTCCCCCTCTTCCTCCTCCTCCTCCTCCTCCTCCTCCTCTTTGTGTGAGACAGGTCTAAAGGGACATACTAGGGTGTCCAATAAAATGTGTATCTTTTGACCAATGGGTCCAATAGGATGTTAAAGAGCCACTGAACATGTTGATTGGCTCGTGTGTTTTTCTGTTACTCATTAGAAAAATGGGATTTCAGTCTTGGAGGTGTTTCCTGACACATTCCTCATTTGGTTAGTGATGTTTGTCCCACGTGAGACACTGTAGCCTTTTTCACTTCCTTAAAATACCCCATAAATGAATCTAAGAAAAGTCAAGAAATATGTCATTAATTTAGATGTTGTTTTTTTTGCAGAGGATCTTAGTTGCATAATTTTACTTCTAACTAAAGTGCAACTTTTTGTCTTATGTAAACAGAGTCAGAGCAAGTCTGTCTTTCTGCCTATGCTATTGGATAGAGAGCAGTCACTGCAGCTGTTCACCCCATGTTAGGGCAAATGGACATTGTAAAATCAAAACCCAACCTTTAGTTACCCATTGTGACGCACGGATGTTCCAAACTCAGTTTTAGACGAGACTGACATTAGTTACCAAAATGATCCTACTTACACTTTGTAGTCCATTTGGACTGTAGAATGACGCTTTCTGTCTTAAATCGGCACCACATAGGCTGTTTTCAATGGGATTTGTTGCTTTTTAAAGGCAGTCTCTCTTCAGTTCTGTAGATAATCCTCTAAGAAAGCCACTGGTCCTAACCTCATGTCTCTATTTTTCACGTTCGTCATAAGGATCGGACCAAGGCGCAGCGTGGTATTCGTACATTCTTATTTATTTAAAGAATGAACACTGAACAAACGAACAAAAACGTAAAGCTATACAAACGAGTGCTGACAGGCACATAGACAAGATCCCACAACAGAAAGTGGGAAACAGGGCTACCTAAATATGATCCCCAATCAGAGACAACAATAAACAGCTGTCTCTGATTGGGAACCATATCAGGCCAACATAGACATACAAAAACCCCTAGACCTACAACAACCCTAGACATACAACACTAGAGTACCCACCCTAGTCACACCCTGACCTAACCAAAATATATAGAAAACAGAGATATCTAAGGTCAGAGCGTGAAACTATTATAATCTGATCAGAAGTCATTGGAGTGTTTGTCCTTGGCCGCAATTAGTGTTACTAAACAAAATTTAAAAAAATTGGGGGGGGGGAGTAATTCTGGAAAATTCCATGCCATCAGATGGCTGAATTATGTACAAGAATTGATAAACCTACTGGTTAGCTGACAGGCTCACTTTCTTGTTGAATTTGTCATTTTTCTTCTCAATTCTGCAGGACATAAAACAATAGAGAGGTCAGATGGACATCGATTTTGAGACAACACATGATTTTCATATTTTAGTATACACTTTTCATATTAATTAAGGGTATACATCGTCCAATGAAATGCCTACTTGCAGGTTCCTTCTCAACAATGCAACAACAACAAGAAATAACGAAAGATAACAATACGAACATAAACTAAATGACTCATTAGAATAGAGTAAACAGTTTAGCATAAGTATAATACAGGAAGGCACAATTTAAAGTCCAATATTTACACTTGAATTGTGCAATATAATAAGAATCTGGCAACGACAGTTGTGAAGTGTGTGTGTGTACAGCATGAATGTATATACAGTTGTGAAGTGTGTGTGTGTATAATGTATATACAGTTGTGAAGTGTGTGTGTATAATGTATATACAGTTGTGAAGTGTGTGTGTATAATGTATATACAGTTGTGAAGTGTGTGTGTATAATGTATATACAGTTGTGAAGTGTGTGTGTATAATGTATATACAGTTGTGAAGTGTGTGTGTATAATGTATATACAGTTGTGAAGTGTGTGTGTATAATGTATATACAGTTGTGAAGTGTGTGTGTGTATAATGTATATACAGTTGTGAAGTGTGTGTGTGTATAATGTATATACAGTTGTGAAGTGTGTGTGTGTATAATGTATAGACAGTTGTGAAGTGTGTGTGTGTATAATGTATAGACAGTTGTGAAGTGTGTGTGTGTGTATAATGTATAGACAGTTGTGAAGTGTGTGTGTGCATAATGTATAGACAGTTGTGAAGTGTGTGTGTGCATAATGTATAGACAGTTGTGAAGTGTGTGTGTGTGCATAATGTATAGACAGTTGTGAAGTGTGTGTGTGTATAATGTATAGACAGTTGTGAAGTGTGTGTGTGTATAATGTATAGACAGTTGTGAAGTGTGTGTGTGTATAATGTATAGACAGTTGTGAAGTGTGTGTGTGTATAATGTATAGACAGTTGTGAAGTGTGTGTGTGCATAATGTATAGACAGTTGTGAAGTGTGTGTGTGCATAATGTATAGACAGTTGTGAAGTGTGTGTGTGTATAATGTATAGACAGTTGTGAAGTGTGTGTGTGTGTATAATGTATAGACAGTTGTGAAGTGTGTGTGTGTGTATAATGTATAGACAGTTGTGAAGTGTGTGTGTGTATAATGTATAGACAGTTGTGAAGTGTGTGTGTGCATAATGTATAGACAGTTGTGAAGTGTGTGTGTGCATAATGTATAGACAGTTGTGAAGTGTGTGTGTGTATAATGTATAGACAGTTGAAGTCGGAAGTTTACATACACTTCGGAAGGAGTGGCTAAGCCAAATACAGTTTTTCACAATTCCTGACATTTAATCCGAGTAACAATTCCCTGTCTTAGGTCAGTTAGGATCACCACTTTATGTTAAGAATATGAAATGTCAGAATAATAGTAGAGAGAATTATTTATTTAATATTTTATTTCTTTCATCACATTCCCAGTGGGTCATAGGTTTACATACACTCAATTAGTATTTGGTAGCATTGCCTTTATATTGTTTAACTTGGGTCAAATGTTTCGGGTAGCCTTCCACAAGCTTCCCACATTAAGTTGGGTGAATTTTGGCCCATTCTTTCTGACAGAGCTGGTGTAACTGAATCAGGTTTTTAGGCCTCCTTGCTCGCACACACTTTTTAAGTTCTGCCCACAAATGTTCTATAGGTTTGAGGTTAGGACTTTGTGATGGCCACTCCAATACCTTGACTTTGTTGTCCTTAAGCCATTTTGCCACAGCTTTGGAAGTATGCTTGGGCTCATTGTCCATTTGGAAGACCCATTTACGACCAAGCTTTAACTTCCTGACTGATGTCTTGAGATGTTGCTTCAATATACCCACATAATTTTCCTGCCTAATGATGCCATCTATTTTGTGAAGTAATTACAGTCCCTCCTGCAGAAAAGCACCCCCACAACATGATGCTGTCACCTCTGTGCTTCACAGTTGGGATGATGTTCTTCGGCTTGCAAGCCTCCCCCTGTTTCCTCCAAACATAATGATGGTCATTATGGCCAAACGGTTCTATTTTTGTTTCATCAGACCAGAGGACATTTCTCCAAAAAGTATGATCTTTGTCCCCATGTGCAGTTGCAAACCGTAGTCTGGCTGTTTTTATGACGGTTTTGGAGCAGTGGCTTCTTCCTTGCTGAGCGGCCTTTCAGGTTATGTCGATATAGGACTCGTTTTACTGTGGATATAGATACTTTTGTACCGGTTTCCTCCAACATCTTCACAAGGTCCTTTGCTGTTGTTCTGGGATTGATTTGCACTTTTCGCACCAACGTACGTTCATCTCTAGGAGACAGAACGCATCTCCTTCCTGAGCGGTATGACGGCTGTGTGGTCCCATAGTGTTTATACTTGCGTACTATTGTTTGTACAGATGAACGTGGTACCTACAGGCGTTTGGAAATTGCTCCCAAGGATGAACCAGACTTGTGGAGGTCTACAATTTCTTTCCTGAGGTCTTAGCTGATTTCTTTTGATTTTCCCATGATGTCAAGCAAAGAGGCACTAAGTTTGATGGTAGGCCTTGAAATACATCCACAGGTTCACCTCCAATTGACTCAAATGATGTCAATTAGCCTATCAGAAGCTTCTAAAGCCATAACATTATTTTCTGGAATTTTCCAAGCTGTTTAAAGGCAGTCAACTTAGTGTATGTAAACTTCTGACCCACTGTAATTGTGATACAATGAATAATAAGTGAAATAATCTGTCTGTTAAAAATAGTTGAAAATTACTTGTGTCATGCACAAAGTAGATATCTTAACCGACTTGCCAAAACTATAGTTTGTTAACAAGACATTTGTGGAGTGGTTGAAAAACGAGTTTTAATGACACCAACCTCGGTCTATGTAAACTTCCAACTTCAACTGTATGTGTGTATGTGTGTGTGTGTGTGTGTGTGTGTGTGTGTGTGTCTGTGTGTCTGTGTGTGTGTGTGTGTTCTACGGTGCGGGGAATCAGAGCAGGTGGTCAGTCCTTTTAGGGTTAGAATCAGAGCAGGTGGTCAGTCCTGTTAGGGTTAGAATAAGAGCAGGTGGTCAGTCCTGTTAGGGTTAGAATCAGAGCACGTGGTCAGTCCTGTTAGGGTTAGAATCAGAGCAGGTGGTCAGTCCTGTTAGGGTTAGAATAAGAGCAGGTGGTCAGTCCTGTTAGGGTTAGAATCAGAGCAGGTGGTCAGTCCTGTTAGGGTTAGAATCAGAGCAGGTGGTCAGTCCTGTTAGGGTTAGAATCAGAGCAGGTGGTCAGTCCTGTTAGGGTTAGAATCAGAGCAGGTGGTCAGTCCTGTTAGGGTTAGAATAAGAGCAGGTGGTCAGTCCTGTTAGGGTTAGAATCAGAGCACGTGGTCAGTCCTGTTAGGGTTAGAATCAGAGCAGGTGGTCAGTCCTGTTAGGGTTAGAATCAGAGTAGGTGGTCAGTCCTGTTAGGGTTAGAATCAGAGCAGGTGGTCAGTCCTGTTAGGGTTAGAATCAGAGCAGGTGGTCAGTCCTGTTAGGGTTAGAATCAGAGCAGGTGGTCAGTCCTGTTAGGGTTAGAATAAGAGCAGGTGGTCAGTCCTGTTAGGGTTAGAATCAGAGCACGTGGTCAGTCCTGTTAGGGTTAGAATCAGAGCAGGTGGTCAGTCCTGTTAGGGTTAGAATCAGAGCAGGTGGTCAGTCCTGTTAGGGTTAGAATCAGAGCAGGTGGTCAGTCCTGTTAGGGTTAGAATCAGAGCAGGTGGTCAGTCCTGTTAGGGTTAGAATCAGAGCAGGTGGTCAGTCCTGTTAGGGTTAGAATCAGAGCAGGTGGTCGGTCCAGTTCAAGTGTTCAGTAGTCTGATGGCTAGTAGATACCAACAGGCTCTGAGACAGTTTCTATCAGACCTCATGCTCTGATACCATCTGCCTGACGGTAAGCGAGGGAACAGCTCGTGGCTGGGGTGTGTGGGGTCCTTGATGATGCTTACTCAGGCACCGTTTTGAGTATATGTCCTGGATGGGTGGGAGCACGTTCCTAGTGATGTACCGGTCCGTCTTCAACACCCACTGGAGGGCCACGGTCTCAGTGATTTACTGGGCCGTCTTCAACACCCACTGGAGGGCCTTGATTTTGTGGATGGAGCAATTCCCGTACCAGGCTCTGATGCAACCGGTGAGGACGCTCTCAATGGTGCAGCAGCAAATTTCTTCAGCCGCCACAGGAAGTGGGACACTGCTGGTGTTGTTGGTCCATGACAAGACAGAAACAGAAAAAATGTAATGTTTATAATACACTTCTTATTTAATTTCTTCTCATGTCTCAAAACCAACATCTGTGTTAGTAATTCCCTCATCAGGGTTCAGAAAAATATGAGGCTTTTATTCATACTGTGTTTAGACTATAAAATGATATATATATATATATATATATATATATATATATATATATATATATATTTTTTTTTTTCTCTCTCTCTCTCTCTCTCTCTCTCTCTCTCTATCTTCCCTCTTTCTCTTCCCTCTTTCTCTTCTCTCTCTCTCTCCATAGCCAGAATAATCTATTCTGCTCTGTTGAGTGGTCTCGTGGCCCTCCAAGCAGAAACAAAGGGTGAACTGAGGAAATTAACACTGGTCTCACCAGCCGAGGCTTCAGGGTCTGCCATCTGCCACACACACACACACACACAGAGTGCCCACCTTCACAACATATGTAGCCATGCCCTGGGTAACAGGAGAGGGGTGAAGGAGCACATATGTACCCCCGCCAGAGTGAGGGGGTGAGGGCAGGAAAGGACTGGAGAGGGAGGGGAGAGGAGAGGAGGGAGAGAGGAGACGAGAGGAGGAGAGAGGAAAGGAGAGGAGAGGATCCTGAAGGACAGCCAACAGTACTCCAGGCCTAGAGGCCAACACCAGCCTGACCACCAGGCCAGCACCAGCAGGACACACACACACATCCCTACACACACATCCCCCCTTGGCCCCTTACACAGCCCCGTCTACCTCCCAAAAGGGGCCACCAAGGTCGGCACAGACAGAGGGCTGGTGGGGCCTGCAGTGAGACGGGTGGATAGATGGATGGAGGAAGGAAGGGAGGGAGGGAAGGGAGGGAGGGAGGGAGGGAGGGAAGAGAGGGAGGGAGGGAGGGAGGGAAGGAAGGAAGGAAGGAAGGAAGGAAGGGAGGGAGGGAGGGAGGGAGGGAGGGAGGGAGGGAGGGAGGAGAGAGAGAGATTTGGCACTGTCACTTACACACTCTCTCTCTCTTCTCAGTCTGTGAAAACATGCCTCAGGGCATCCTCTGCCACAGAAGGCAGAAAAAACGAGTGTGGCTTTTTCATCCCTTCATCCACCCCTCTCTCTCTCCTCCAAACATGTTTGTGTGTGTGTGTGTACATGCTGTGTGCATGCTGTGGGGTCTGCTGACAGCAGTGGACACATTTATTTGAATGACAATTAATAATATTCATGATTGTGGTACTGTAAAATATGGAATAAATGTTTTTTTATACAAAAGTTCAACCAGGAAGTTTCGAACGCTCGTTTAACTGTGTCAAGCAGCGTAACATAAACCACTCTGTTAACTATTTATATCGTCGTGGGAATGACTACAAACGTATCATTATCAGCCTTCTCGTTTCTTCTCCTTCCTGTGCCGAAATGTCATTCACCTGTTGACCTTTAGCCTAGAAAGTATGGCACGATAATGCACATTTCCGCAGGCTTGATATTTAACCCGTGGTCTCGCTCTTGCAATTATCACTTTCCTCTCTCTCAACCAATGAGATCTACTTACATGTCAATTTACCCTTGTTCTCTCACGTTGCTGTTTTTCAGCAACAGTTTCAGTATGACGTTCTCCGCTTTGTGTTGTTTAAGTCATGTCAGATACCGAAACATCCTCCTGAGGTAGAGGATACGGGTGGCAGGGTAGCCTAGTGGTTAGAGCGTTGGGCTTGTAACCGAAAGGTTGCAAGTTCGAATCCCCAAGCTGATAAGGTACAAATTTGTCCTTCTGCCCCTGAACAAGGAAGTTAACCCAGTTTTCCTAGGCCATCATTGAAAATAAGAATTTGTTCTTAACTGACTTGCCTAGTAAGATAAAATAAATATGTCCCTTGTTCCAGTGATTGGATCTTCACCCACTCCCAGGTGATCCCTCCAAAGGAAGAGAAGAAGAAGTTGCCATTAGGCAGGTGGTCTGTTAACCAATCCACAACTTCTGGTAATACTGTCTGAGAAGGGAATTCACAGTGGTTCCAGGAGCTCACTCCCAAATGAGGGCAAACTTTCTCGGGAGAAGAGGTCGTTTCTCCGAGAGGGAAGAAAAGGCTTCTGAATCCTGCTTTTCGCTAGTCCCAAGGACTCCAGTCTACACCTGGATGGCAGGTGGTTTTCCCCCGGTGATGCGTTGTGCAGACCTCACTACCCTCTGTTTAATCCCAGGAGAAGAGAGCTTGATAATCGTCAAGATTGGATGGTTACCCGGCATTCGACGTTAATATATAACGTCATTTATTTCAGCTCTCAGGGTGGATTTATTGTTAATGCTCATTTTACAGATAATTATAATTCATAATTAGCCAATAAATAGGCATTTTTATACATCCTTTCAGTGTAGCATCTATTGTGCTGCACAAATTGCAAGCTCTGAACCTTTTCACCTGGGTCATAGCAGCTGGCTAGCTGCTATCCGAGTAGGTACCCCTGGCTAATGTCTCTGTCCCGAAGCAAGCACCAATTAGCCTGGAGATAGCCTATGCTAAGCCCATCTCCTGGCTAGCTGAAGAGGTCCATCAGCCACTCCTTGGGCTACAATATCTATTTTGCCAATTGGCCTGGACCCCTTTTACTGCCAACACGGAGCCCCCACGATCTATCACTATTGGTCTACTGACGTAATCCGCCCGAGGGGGTTTCAACAGGCTCCTCCGTCGCAACGTCCCTTGAAGGCCCATCCGCTAGCCTGCTAGCCACGGCCTGCTAGCTGTCTGAATCGTCGCGTCTCCAGTTCGCCTAGCTACCCACTGGTCCCTATGATCACTCGGCTACGCATGCCTCTGCCTAATGTCAATATGCCTTGTCCATTGCTGTTTTGGTTAGTGATTATTGTCTTATTTCACTGTAGAGACTCCAGCCCTGCTCAATATGCCTTAGCTAGCCCTTTAGTTCCATCTCTCACGGTGACCTCATCTGGTTTAAATGATGTCTCTAGAGACAAAACCTCTCTCATCGTCACTCAATGCCTAGGCTTACCTCCACTGTACTCACATCATACCCTTGTCTGTACATTATGCCTTTAATCTATTCTTCCGAACCCAGAAACCTGCTCCTTTTACTCTCTGTTCCGAACGCACTAGACAACCAGTTATTTTAGCCTCTAGCTGTATTCTTATCCTACTCCTCCTTTGTTCCTCTGGTCATGTAGAGGTTAATCCAGGCCCTGCAGCCCCCAGCATCACTGCAGCCCCCAGCATCACTGCAGCCCCCAGCATCACTGCAGCCCCCAGCATCACTGTCATTCCCCAGGCCCCCTCATTTGTTGACTTTTGTAACCGTAAAAGCTTTGGTTTCTTGCATGTTAACATCAGCAGCCTCCTAGAGAAGAAGAAGAGAAGAAGCCTCCCTCCCTAAGTTTGTTTTATTCACTGCTTTAGCACACTCCGCCAACCCCGATGTCCTAGGCGTGTCTGAATCCTGGCTTAGGGAGGCCACCAAAAATCCTGAAATTTCCATCCCTAACAATAATATTTTCCAAACGAGATAGAACTGCCAAATGGGGCGGTGTTGCAATCTACTGCAGATATAGACTGCAGAGTTCTGTCTTACTATCCAGGTCTGTGCCCAAACAATTCGAGCGTCCACTTTAAAAATCCACCTTTCCAGAGACAAGTCTCTCACCATTGCCGCTTGTTGTAGACCCCCCTAGGCCCCCCAGTTTTGCCTTTGACACCATATGTGAATTGATCGCCCCATCTATCTTCTGAGATTGTACTGTTAGGTGACCTAAATTGGGACAAGCTTTATACCCCGGCTGTCCTACAATCTCAACTTGATGTCCTCAGTCTCACACAAATCATCAAGGACCCTACCAGGAATAACCCTAAATCCGTAACCATTTTAGATATCATCCTGACCATCCTAAATACACCTCTGCTGTCTTCAACCAGGAACTCAGCGATCACTGCCTCATTTCCTGCATGCGTATTGGGTCCACGGTCAAACAACCACCACTCATCACTGTCAAAGGCTCCATAAAAAACACTTCAGCGAGCAGGCCTTTCTAATCGACCTGGCCCGGGTATCCTGGAAGGATATTGACCTCATCCCGTCAGTAGAGGATGCCTGGTTGCTCTTCAAAAGTGCTTTCCTCTCCATCTTAAATAAGCATGCCCCTTTCAAAAAATGTAGAACTAAGAACAGATGTAGCACTTGGTTCACCCCAGACTTGACTGCCCTTGACCAGCACAAAAACGTCCTGTGGCGTATTGCATTAGCATCGAATAGCCCCCGCGATATGCACATTTCCAGGGAAGTCAGGAACCAATATACTCAGTCAGTTAGGAAAGCAAAGGCTAGCTTTTTCAAACAGAAATTTGCATCCTGTAGCACTTATTTTCAACTTAAAAAAGATGAGAGAGGCCTGTAATTTTCATCATAGGTACACTTCAACTATGACAGACAAAATGAGAAAAAAAAATCTGAAAATCACATTATAGGATTTTTAATGAATTTATTTGCAAATTATGGTGGAAAATAAGTATTTGGTCAATAACAAAAGTTTATCTCAATACTTGAGATATATACCCTTTGTTGGCAATGACAGAGGTCAAACGTTTTCTGTAAGTCTTCACAAGGAAAAGGGTAACTCTCAATCCCAATTTCAGTCTTTGACCAACCCCTTAAAAAGAATGATGACGTTATTAATAACATTTTGATTGTGTACCAATTACACCCAGTCACTAAGAATACAACAAGGGGAAGGAAACCACTCAAGGATTTCACCATGAGGCCATTTCTGATTTTAAAACGGTTACAGAGTTTAATGGCTGTGAAAGGAGAAAATTGAGGATGGATCAACAACATTGTAGTTACTCCACAGTACTAACCTGATTGACAGTGAAAAGAAGGAAGCCTGTACAGAATAAAAAATATTCTAATTCTAATAAATCTAAATAAACTGATTGCAACAAGGCACTAAAGTTATACTGCAAAAAATGTGGCAAAGCAATTCACTTGTTGTCCTGAATAAAAAGCGTTATAGTTGGGGTCAAATCCCACGTCACTGAGCACCAGCATAGTGGTGTAGAAGAATGTAGAAGAAAGTGCCTTAGAAAGCTACAAACCCCTCCGTTGGTTGGGCTAGTATGGTCAGTCCAATATCTACAGTAAAAACACAGGACAGGTAAACAGAAAGGAATTGCCACTCTGCAGCAAACAGTCATTTCGTTGTTTATACAACCTCTTAGTAGTAGTGTTCACTCCTGCCTCAGTCTGCTCCAAATCCTCCTTTACGGAAAAGGTCTTTTTTTCTATCTTCTCTCATGAATTATTTTTTATCGGTATCATCTTATGGGTATGATTCTTATTGGCTACAGATATAAAAATGTATATATATATATAAAACAAATGGAATGAAGCTAAGTACTGGCAAAATCCTAGTGGAAAACCTGGTTCAGTTTGCTTTCCAACAGACACTGGGAGATGAATTCACCTTTCAGCAGGACAATAACCTAAAACACAAGGCCAAATATACACTGGAGTTGCTTACCAAAGGCAACATTGAATGTTCCTGAGTGGCCTAGTTACAGTTTTGACTTAAATCGGCTTTAAAATCTATGGCAAGACATGAAAATGGCTGTCTAGTAATGATCAAGAACCAACTTGACAGAGCTGAAAGAAATGCCTTTAGAGACTCACCCTGAAAGACTCACAGCTGTAATCGCTGCCAAAGGGGATTCTGACATGTATTGACTCAGGGGGTTGAATATTTGTTAGACATTTTCTTCCACTTTTGAGTATTTTGTGTAGATCGTTTGACAATTAAATCAATGTGTAACACATCACAATGTAGAAGAAAAGTGATGTGAATATTTGTTGAAGGCACTGTATATGTGTAAGGGTTATTTCAATGTCTTTATGGAGAAGTGGTATGTATTTTAACTTTTGAAATGTTTTTTTTTTTTGCCAGGTAAGTTGACTGAGAACACATTTACAGCAACAACCTGGGGAATAGTTACAGGGGAGGGGGGGGGGGGTGAATGAGTCAATTGTGAACTGGAGATGATTAGATGGCCATGATGGTATGAGGGACAGATCAGGAATTTAATCAGGACACCAGGGTGAACACCCCTACTCTTACGATAAGTGCCATGGGATCTTTAGTGACCACAGAGAGTCCACACAACCATTTTAACATCCCATCTGAAAGACAGCACCCTACACAGGGAAATGTCCCCAATAACTGCTGTGGGGCACTGGGATATATATTTTTTTAGACCAGAGGAAAGAGTGCCTCCTGCCCGGCCCTCCAACACCACTTTCAGCAGCATCTGGTCTGTTGGGGAATAATCAGAATTGGTGGGTAACATAGATAAGATGTTTGCTTATGAGTTATTTCTCATAAGAATGTATTTTGTTGTACTATAGTGGTGGCCATTGGCAGTTATCTGTTCTATGTCAAGACTAAGTTGCATGGGCCGCAGAGAGGGGAGAGGTCAAGGGGTCATCATGTGTAAACATATCTTTTGCTCCACTGTGTCTGTGTGCCAGTCACTCCCTACTTTTCCCATCGGGGAAAGGAGGGTGGCAGTGTCTGGAATCATTCTATGCTCCCTCTTTGTAGACCTATAGGGTCACTCTCCTCTCCGTGAGTTTGTCCAGGATTGGTTGTATTTAGAATTGGTTGTATCTAAATGACAATTTGATATATATCATAGGGTGGGGGTAATGTCTTGGTACCATTTTGTACCAAGGACAAGATAAGAGCTTTGTTTAGGAGACCAAACTGAAGGATAATTTATAGCCAACTCTGTCTGACCAGGGGATACTCCTCTCTGAAGTAAAGTCTTTCTTTGTTTAAGTTCCTAAGACCTGTGGTTTGTCATGTCGTCTAGGGGGGGGGGGGATCTTTGCTATTAAAGGATCTCAGTTGCCATTGTGTAAAGGACTCTCAACTTTTCATTAGAGATACTGAACTGTTGAAAGTCAAAATGCTTTTTCAAAAGCTTAATTATTATTAAAGGTGAAGATTAAGCATAACTCTGACTCGTGTGTGATTTGCTCTCTCATCAGTTGGTAATTAAGGAAATTTCCACGACAGGTCTCCCATCCAGGGGACTGACCAGGACCAACCCTGCTTAGCTCCAGAGGCAAGCCAGCAGTGGGATGCAGGGTGGTATATGTAGTGTTTCTCTTCTCTCTATTTATTTGTGTTTACATTTTTTGTCACATAATACTTACCTAATACCACTCTTCTAGCAGTGGTGGTCCTCCGCTGTTACACCTTATCATATTGTACCAATTGCGAAGCACTTCGCAGGTCAGTATTAGGTCGGGACCTTTGGCAGGCACCCATCATTTCCATCATTTCAGCATGCACTATTGGGTTCAAAGGTCAACTGGCTATTTCATGTTATTCGTACATATTGCATTATGGGTATAATCCTGCGCTCTGCGCACTTGCATTAGTAAACAGTTAATATAATACTTTCCATTACAGAATAATTGCACTTTTGTTTAATTCTTCCTTATGCAGCTCTTTTAAATCTATACATCTTCTCTTCAATCTTTAGATCCAAGCGTTGCTCCACTGTGTACTTTTCTCCCTGGTGAGAAACTTTTTTTTTTTTTTTGTGGGGGGGGGTTCGATGCCAGCTGCCCAGCAAAGAACTACCTGTCATAAGCACCTGGCTCCACCTGGCTCTTTCGGGGTATGTCCTCAGGGACATACCCCGAAACTATTAAATGTAATTCCATATTGCATTCTGTTTCTGTTGTTCATTCAGCCTGTACTTGATTTAACTGTTTTATCATGCTCTCTTAATTCTTTTAATCTAGTGGTTTAACTGAGGTCTCTACAGGAAGCATGGTGTTTTATAGAGACATGTATTCTAATGGTTTAACTGAGGTCTCTACAGGAAGCATGGTGTTTTATAGAGACATGTACTTGACTATCCCTCACTATCATTCCTTAAAACTCTAAAGTAGCAAGCAATTGTAAGGCTAAGTCGCTCTGGAAAAGAGCATCTGCTAAATGACTAAAACTTAAATTGTATGTGTGTGGGTGTGTGTGTGTGTATGTGTGTGTATGTGTATGGGTGTGGTTGTGAACACTAAATAAATCATCCTAACCTTTCCCATAACCTTTCCCCCTCCCCCTCCCTCCCTCCCTCACCCCTGCCTGACCTTACAAGACACATTAAAGACCTCTTCATTAAAGATCATCCCATTCACCCATCTCTCCTTCCATCCCTGCACCCCTCTGCTCCCTCCTTACATCTATCGGTTCAAACGGAGGATCTCAGCGTGCTCTGTGTGTGTGTGTGTGTGTGTGTTTACTATCCTTGTGGGGACCAGAAGTCATCACAAGGATAGAAAAATCCTCACAAGAATAGTAAAACAAGGACATTTCTGATAAGTGGGGACATTTCGCGGGTCTCCACAAGGATTTTTATTTATTTTAGGCTTAGGGGTTAGGGTTAAGGTAAGGTGTTATGGTTAGAATTAGGGTTAGGGTAAGGTGTTAGGTTTAGAATTAGGGTTAGGGTTAAGGTAAGGTGGTTAGGTTTAGAATTAGGGTTAAGGTAAGGTGTTAGGTTTAGAATTAGGGTTAGGGTTAAGGTAAGGTGGTTAGGCTTAGAATTAGGGTTAGGATTAGGGTAAAGTGGTTAGGTTTAGAATTAGGGTTAGGGTAAGGTTTAGGGTTAGATTTAGGGTTAGGGTTAAGGTAAGGTGGTTAAAGTTTAGAATTAGGGTTAGGGTAAGGTTTAGGCTTAGGGGTTAGGGTTAAGGTAAGGTAGTTAGGTTTAGAATTAGGGTTAAGGTAAGGTGTTAGGTTGAGAATTAGGGTTAGGGTTAAGGGAATGTGGTTAGGGTTAGGGTTAAGGGAAGGGGTAAGGGTTAGAAGTAAGGTTAAGGTAAGGTGGTTAGGGTTAGGGTTAAGGGAATGTGGTTAGGGTTAGGGTTAAGGGAAGGGGTTAGGGTTAGAATTAGGGTTAGGATTAAGGTAAGGTGGTTAGGGTTAGGGTTAAGGGAAGGGGTTAGGGTTAGAATTAGAGTCAGGGTTAAGATAAGGTGGTTAAGGTAAGGGGTTATGGTTAGGGTTAGGGTTAAGGTAAGGTGTTAGGGAAGTTAGGATTTTGAGAGAGAGAGAGAGTTTTTTTATGATGATCTTTAAAACCCCACCTTTGACCCTGTTCCTCCTTGTAAGCCAAATAACCAACTTTGCCTGAGCAAACAAAAATTCAACAACACAGATTTGGCCTTCTCCTTATTTGAATAGCTGTACCCCATTATAAACATCCCACCCCAACCTCTCACACAGACATTCCAACAGTAAGTCCCACCCCCAACCTCTCACACAGACAATCCAACAGTAAGTCCCACCCCCAACCTCTCACACAGACATTCCAACAGTAAGTCCCACCCCCAAACTCTCACACAGACATTCCAACAGTAAGTCCCACCCCCAACCTCTCACACAGACATTCCAACAGTAAGTCCCACCCCCAACCTCTCACACAGACAATCCAACAGTAAGTCCCACCCCCAACCTCTCACACAGACAATCCAACAGTAAGTCCCACCCCCAAACTCTCACACAGACATTCCAACAGTAAGTCCCACCCCCAACCTCTCACACAGACATTCCAACAGTAAGTCCCACCCCAAACTCTCACACAGACATTCCAACAGTAAGTCCCACCCCCAAACTCTCACACAGACATTCCAACAGTAAGTCCCACCCCCAACCTCTCACACAGACATTCCAACAGTAAGTCCCACCCCCAACCTCTCACACAGACATTCCAACAGTAAGTCCCACCCCCAACCTCTCACACAGACATCCCAACAGAGACATGAAATGGCATTAACCTGGCGCACACAGAAAACACATGAATCACAGTTTCTCTCATAACACAGAATGGACACCCCTGCCTGACACCCGGGTCGACCTGTACCAACCAGCTGTTTGTGGCCAGGGCTCCATTTAGAGCCCCTTCCATCGAAAACCCACCATACTTTCTGCCCCAGATACCCCCTTCCACTGATGTGACTTCACTCCTGTTAGATTCCTCTCACCCACTCAAACTCCTAAAAGCTCAGAGTGTGAAAATCTAACAAGTCCTCCAGACCCCCTTGCAAGTGCCCAGTCTCTGCCGTCAACTGCAGTGGTGGAAACATTGGTGGCCCCTCCCCCTTTGGCCGCTCAAACGTCACCCTTACTGGCTCAGACTGTGCCTCCTGGACATCCTCCAGGAATCTCTCCAGCAGCGTAAGAGATGTTATTCTTGTTTGTTTTGCCAGGACCTCTGGGGTTTTCCACCCCTCCTCTCCCAGCAGTCGCAGGTCACCCAGCCTTTGTAAAACCGCTGCCATCAGTCGCCTCTGCAGGTTGGCCGACTGAACTGATCTCAAAGGGATGGCTGGGTTGTGGAAGATGGGCTCCTCCCACACCCACAGCCAAGGCTCCACACCCCCTTCTCATGTGGGCCTTAGCAGCTGCCAGGCCCTCAGCACTGCAGAGTAAAAATCTGAGAGACCTGCTGTACTTAACCTCTCCAGCTGCCCATCCAACTCTAATCCGCCAGCTCTCCTCAGCAGTGCACATGCTTGTTCCCTCCAGCCAACATCAGTATAGTACAGCCGTCTCTGCACCGCCTTTAGTCAGAACGCAGCCTCCCTGCTCTCCAGTTCCACCAGACCCTGTCCTCCTTCGTGGACGGTCATGTACAACACTGCCGCCCTCAGCCAGTAATGGGCCGACCAGAAAAAGTCCACCAGCTTGCGTTGCAGGTCTGCGAGCAGACCGGTGGGGGGATTGAGGACAGCCAGTTTATGCCACAGGGAAGATGCTACCAGGTTGTTGATTATCAGCACCCTCCCTCTATATGACACTTGGGACAGGAGCCACCTCCACCTGGCCAGTCTTGACACCACTGCCTGTGACAGCCTCTCCCAGTTCTTCCTGACCCACCTCTCCAAGCCCAGGTACACCCCCAACACTTTAAGCCCTTCACAACCCCACTGTAAACCCCCTGGAAGCAGAGGAGGGGCTATCCCCCCTATCCCCCCTATGCCCTACATAACAGAGCTTTTCTCTTGCCCCAGTTTACCTTAGCTGACGAAGCTCCCTCATACACCTCCAGACTGGTCTCTAGTGCCTGCATATCCTGATCATCCCTAACTATCACAGAAACGTCATCTGCATACGCTTACACTGCTATGCCTGTCACCACACCCATGCCTGTCCAGCCCACTCCCTGCAGTCTCTTGCGTAGCAGGCCCAAAAACAGCCCAATGCCTAGTGTATATAACTGCCCCGATAGAGGGCATCCTTGTCTAATGCCCCGTCTCACCCAACCTACTGAGCCCCCCTCCTAACTTGACCATACATGACAGCAAACAACATCTTCCAAACACAGACATAACATTAAACAGATACTCATGGTCCACTCTATCAAACGCCTTCTCTTGATCTAAAGAGACCAGTTCAAAGTTCACATTAGAACCTCTCGACAAGTCCAACATGTCCCTAATTAATAACAAGTTGTCCTTGATTGAGCGTCGACAATATGTCTGGTCTTTGTGTACTATAGAGTCCAGATGGGACTTCAGTCTGTTAGCGAGGAATTTGGAAAATATCTTGTAGTCCACACAGAGGCATGCCACAGGCCTCCAGTTCTTAAGTTTGCACAAGTTCCCTTTTTTCAAATTAAGTTAAATAAAATACAAGTTTATTGGTCACACACATGGTTAGAAAATGTTATTGCGACGGTAGCGAAATGCTTGTGCTTCTAGTTCCGACAGTGCAACAATATCTAACAAGTAATAAATAACTAATACACACACATCTAAGTAAAGGGATGGAATAAGAATATATAAATATAAATATATGGATGAGCAATGACAGTGACATAGGCAAGGTGCAATAGATGGTATAAATACAGTGTATACATATGAGATGAGTAATGTAGGATATGTAGACATTATTAAAGTGACTAGTGTTCCATTTATTAATTGAAGTGGCCAATGATTTCAAGTCTGTATGTAAGCAGCAGCCTCTCTGAGTTAGTGACGGTCTGATGGTCTTTAGATAGAAGCTGTTTTTCAGTCTCTCGGTCCCAACTTTAATGTATCTGTACTGACCTCGCCTTATTGATGATAGTGGGGTGAACAGGCAGTGGCTCGGGGTGGTGGTTGTGCTTGATGATCTTTTTTGGCTTTCTTGTGACATCGGGCGCTGTTGGTGTCTTGGAGGGTAGGTAGTTCGCCCCCCAGTGATGCGTTGTGCAGACCGCACCACCCTCTGGAAAGCCTTGTGGTTGTTGGAGGTGAAGTTGCCATACCAGGCAGTGATACAACCCGACAGGATGCTCCGAATTGTGTATCTGTAAAAGTTTGTGAGGGTTTTAGGTGACAAGTCAAATTTCCTCCATATAAACTGACAGCTTAAAGAGCAAACAATGCAATTATCACAACACATAGGTTGTAATATGGCGTTTTATTCCTTGCTTGGCTTCACCACTATTGAATGGCTAATTGTGTTGGGTGGTCTGTGTGTTTTGTGTTTTCAGCTCTTGGAGAGAGAGAGAGGAAGATGAGGTAAACGCCCATGGCTCTGTGTTTTGTTCTTAGAGATGGCCTAGTTTTGACAGAACTCCCCAAGCAACGACCAGAGGACGGGAGAGCAGAGAAATACAGGGCCTCAGAGAGGAGACGATGGAGGGAAAAGAAAGAATAGAGAGGGATGGAGGGAAAAGAAAGAATAGGGAGGGAGGGAGGGAGGGAGGGAGGGAGGGAGGGAGGGAGGGAGGGAGGGAGGGAGGGAGGGAGGGAGGGAGGGAGGGAGGGAGGGAGGGAGGGAGGGAGGGAGGGAGGGAGGGATAAGAGAGAGAGAGAGAGAGAGAGAAAGAGAAAGAGAGAGAAGACACAGAGAGAGAGAAGACAGAGAGAGAGAGAGAAAGAGAGAAAGAGAGAGAGAGAGAGAGAGAGAGAGAGAGAGAGA
>NC_056436.1:7626838-7646838 GCF_018296145.1 Oncorhynchus tshawytscha | reverse complement strand
AGAAGAATTTGGTGAACCAGGCGAGGCAATCATTTGAGAGACCAAGGCTGTTGCGTCTGCCGATAAGAAGGTGGTGATTGACAGAGTCGAAAGCCTTGACCAGGTAAATGAATACAGCTGCACAGTATTGTTTCTTATCGATGGCGGTTAAGATATCGTTTAGTACCTTGAGCGTGACTGAGGGGCACCCACGACCAGCTCTGAAACCAGATTGCATAGCGGAGATGGTATGGTGGGATTCGAAATGGTCGGTAATCTGTTTGTTGACTTGGCTTTTGAAGATCTTAGAAAGGCAGGGTAGGATAGATATAGGTCTGTAGCAGTTTGGGTCTAGAGTGCCCCCCCTTTGAAGAGGTCGATGACCGCAGCTGCTTTCCAATCTTCGGGAATCTCAGATGACACGAAAGAGAGGTTGAACAGGCTAGTAATAGGGGTTGCAACAATTGCGGGAGATCATTTTAATGCTATTCATTGACTACAGCTCAGCGTTCAACACCATAATACCCTCAAAGCTCATCACTAAGTAAAGGAACCTAGGACTAAACACCTCCCTCTGCAACTGGATCCTGGACTTCCTCACGGGCCGCCCCCAGGTGGTGAGGGTAGGTAGCAACACATCTGCCACGCTGATCCTCAACACTGGAGCTCCCCAGGCGTGCATGCTCAGTCCCATCCTGTACTCCCTGTTCACCCACGATGGCATGGCCAGGCACGACTCCAACACCATCATTTTGTTTGCAGATGACACAACAGTGGTAGGCCTGATCACCGACAACGATGAGACAGCCTATAGGGAGGAGGTCAGAGTCCTGGCCGGGTGGAGCCAGAATAACAACCTATCCCTCAACGTAACCAAGACTAAGGAGATGATTGTGGACTACAGGAAAAGGAGGAAGAGGGCAAGAAAAAGCCCATTTCCCCTCAGGAAACTAAAAAGATTTGGCATGGGTCCTGAGATCATCAAAAGGTTCTACAGCTGCAACATCGAGAGCATCCTGACCAGTTGCATCACTGCCTGGTACGGCAATTGCTTTGCCTCCGACCGCAAGGCACTTCAGAGGGTAGTGTCACGCCTTGGTCTTAGTATTTTGTGTTTTCTTTAATTATTTGTTCAGGCCAGGGTGTGACATGGGTTTATTGTGTTGTCGTATTGGGGTTTTTGTAGGCATTGGGATTGTGGCTGATTAGGGGTGTGTCTAGCATAGGCTTGGCTGCCTGAGGCGGTTCGCAATCAGAGTCAGGTGATTCTCGTTGTCTCTGATTGGGAACCATATTTAGGTAGCCTGGGTTTCACTGTGTATTTTGTGGGTGATTGTTCCTGTCTCTGTGTAGTGTTCACCAGATAGGCTGTAATTAGGTTTTTACGTTTCATTTGTTGTTTTTTGTATTTATTTAGTTATTTCATGTATCGCTATTTTTTCATTAAAGAACATCAGTAACCACCACGCTGAATTTTGGTCCGACTCTCCTTCAACAGACGAACGCCGTTACAGGTAGTGCGTACGGCCCAGTACATCACTGGGGCTAAGCTGCCCTCCACCCAGGACCTCTACACCAGGCGGTGTCAGAGGAAGGCACTAAAATTGTCACAGACCCCAGCCACCCTAGTCATAGACTGTTCTCTCTACTACTGCATGGAAATCGGTACCGGAGTACCAAGTCTAGGACCAAAAGGCTTCTCAACAGCTGTTACCCCCAAGCCCGACCAACCAGTGCTCCCGCACAGTGGCTAACCGGGCTATCTGCATTGTGTCCCACCACCCGCCAACCCCTCTTTTTACGCTACTGCTACTCTCTGTTCATCATATATGAGTAGTCACTTTAACCATTTCTACATGTACATACTACCTCAAAAAGCCTGACTAACCGGTGTCTGTATATAGCCCTGCTACTGTTGTTTTATTTCTTTACTTATCCACACACACGCACACACACACACACACACACACACACACGGAGGGCAGAAGAGAGGTACTCTGTGATGGGTTCTGAGTTCTAAACTGAAAAATATGACGGATCCTTATTCGTGTCACTGAGGGAGAAAGGAGAATGTAGAACGTTTAAATTCTGTCAGGATAAGCTATTGTTAGACGCCAGGGATCCTATGGGGATCAGCAAGGAATTTGGGGCCGAGGCCAAATCAGATGAAGTGAGGAAGAACAGATATGACTCGAGTCCTGTCTAGCAACAGATATGTATTGGCTGTTCAGATGTATAGGTGGAGGCTCAGAATAGGTTATGTTTTATTGTCTGTTCAGCTGCCCAACCCTTTGGGTGAATAAACTTGGTTTGAGCTTTTAACGTTGTCGTCATTATTTTACCCTGCAGTTTAGAACCTAACATCTACCTTGGTCTGGAAAGAGAGAGAGAGAGAGACTATCTACGCTATACAGTCATAGCTGTGTGTGTGTGTGTGTGTGTGTGTGTGTGTGTGTGTGTGTGTGTGTGTGTGTGTGTGTGTGTGTGTGTGTGTGTGTGTGTGTGTGTGTGTGCGTGTGTGTGTGTGTGTGTCAGAAGTTTACAGCTGTGACCCAGAATAAGATGGTTGTTATCGCCTCGTGCCAGTCTGCCCTTGTCTCTCTCTTGGGGGGTGACTGTCGCCAACTCCCCATCCCAATCCCTACACTATTAAACTACACAAACACACATGGCCAGGCCTAACCTTTCGAGCAAATCAACTCCAATATAGTACAGACACTAGGGCTGTGTTCCCTGTGTAGCACTTTTTAAACTCAAAATACCAGACATCAGGGCTGTGTTCCCTGTGTAGCACTTTTAAACTCAAAATACCAGAGACATCAGGGCTGTGTTCCCTGTGTAGCACTTTTTAAACTCAAAATACCAGACATCAGGGCTGTGTTCCCTGTGTAGCACTTTTTATACTCAAAATACCAGACATCAGGGCTGTGTTCCCTGTGTAGCACTTTTTAAACTGAAAATACCAGACATCAGGGCTGTGTTCCCTGTGTAGCACTTTTTAAACTCAAAATACCAGACATCAGGGCTGTGTTCCCTGTGTAGCACTTTTTAAACTCAAAATACCAGACATCAGGGCTGTGTTCCCTGTGTAGCACTTTTTAAACTCAAAATACCAGAGACATCGGGTCTGTGTTCTCCGAGTAGCACTTTTTAAACTCCACATACAAGAGACATCAGGGCTGTGTTCCCTGTGTAGCATTTTTTAAAGGTCTACTTTCCTCAATAATTCCTTTTTCCAAGAATGACAGGTCAGGCTTCTAAAGGCCAGAATATCTTATTTTGTTTTTAGCGCAGCTCCGTAATTAATGAACTGTAATGATTTAAGTAATTAATTGGCTGCATTGTCATTCAATGATCAAGTGCTACGCTTCATCAGACATTTTGAATAATGAATTGACATTGTTTGAATATAGTTGTCACGTTCTGACCTTAGTTCCTTGGTTTTGTCTTTTGTTCTAGTATGGTCAGGGCGTGAGTTGGGTGGGTTGTCTATGTTAGTTTTTCTATGATTTTCTATTTCTGTGTTTGGCCTGGTATGGTTCTCAATCAGAGGCAGCTGTCAATCGTTGCCCCTGATTGAGAACCGTATTTAGGTAGCCTGTTTTCCTTTGTGTTTTGTGGGTGGTTGTTTTCAGTCTTTGTGTGTCGACACCAGACAGAACTGTTCCGGTTGTTTTCAGTCTTTGTGTGTCTGCACCAGACAGAACTGTTCCGGTTGTTTCCAGTCTTTGTGTGTCTGCACCAGACAGAACTGTTCCGGTTGTTTCCAGTCTTTGTGTGTCTGCACCAGACAGAACTGTTCGGTTGTTTCCAGTCTTTGTGTGTCTGCACCAGACGGAACTGTTCGGTTGTTTCCAGTCTTTGTGTGTCTGCACCAGACAGAACTGTTCCGGTTGTTTCCAGTCTTTGTGTGTCTGCACCAGACAGAACTGTTCCGGTTGTTTCCAGTCTTTGTGTGTCTGCACCAGACAGAACTGTTCGGTTGTTTTCAGTCTTTGTGTGTCTGCACCAGACAGAACTGTTCCGGTTGTTTTCAGTCTTTGTGTGTCTGCACCAGACAACTGTTCCGGTTGTTTTCAGTCTTTGTGTGTCTGCACCAGACAGAACTGTTCGGTTGTTTCCAGTCTTTGTGTGTCTGCACCAGACAGAACTGTTCCGGTTGTTTCCAGTCTTTGTGTGTCTGCACCAGACAGAACGTTCCGGTTGTTTCCAGTCTTTGTGTGTCTACACCAGACAGAACTGTTCCGGTTGTTTCCAGTCTTTGTGTGTCTGCACCAGACAGAACTGTTCCGGTTGTTTCCAGTCTTTGTGTGTCTGCACCAGACAGAACTGTTCCGGTTGTTTCCAGTCTTTGTGTGTCTGCACCAGACAGAACTGTTCCGGTTGTTTCCAGTCTTTGTGTGTCTGCACCAGACAGAACTGTTCCGGTTGTTTCCAGTCTTTGTGTGTCTGCACCAGACAGAACTGTTCCGGTTGTTTCCAGTCTTTGTGTGTCTGCACCAGACAGAACTGTTCCGGTTGTTTCCAGTCTCTGTGTGTCTGCACCAGACAGAACTGTTCGGTTGTTTCCAGTCTTTGTGTGTCTACACCAGACAGAACTGTTCCGGTTGTTTCCAGTCTTTGTGTGTCTACACCAGACAGAACTGTTCCGGTTGTTTCCAGTCTTTGTGTGTCTGCACCAGACAGAACTGTTCCGGTTGTTTTCAGTCTTTGTGTGTCTGCACCAGACAGAACTGTTCCGGTTGTTTCCAGTCTTTGTGTGTCTGCACCAGACAGAACTGTTCCGGTTGTTTTCAGTCTTTGTGTGTCTGCACCAGACAGAACTGTTCCGGTTGTTTTCAGTCTTTGTGTGTCTGCACCAGACAGAACTGTTCCGGTTGTTTCCAGTCTTTGTGTGTCTGCACCAGACAGAACTGTTCCGGTTGTTTCCAGTCTTTGTGTGTCTGCACCAGACAGAACTGTTCCGGTTGTTTTCAGTCTTTGTGTGTCTGCACCAGACAGAACTGTTCGGTTGTTTCCAGTCTTTGTGTGTCTGCACCAGACAGAACTGTTTCGGTTGTTTTCAGTCTTTGTGTGTCTGCACCAGACAGAACTGTTCGGTTGTTTTCAGTCTTTGTGTGTCTGCACCAGACAGAACTGTTCCGGTTGTTTCCAGTCTTTGTGTGTCTGCACCAGACAGAACTGTTCGGTTGTTTCCAGTCTTTGTGTGTCTGCACCAGACAGAACTGTTCCGGTTGTTTCCAGTCTTTGTGTGTCTGCACCAGACAGAACTGTTCCGGTTGTTTCCAGTCTTTGTGTGTCTGCACCAGACAGAACTGTTCGGTTGTTTTCAGTCTTTGTGTGTCTGCACCAGACAGAACTGTTCCGGTTGTTTCCAGTCTTTGTGTGTCTGCACCAGACAGAACTGTTCGGTTGTTTTCAGTCTTTGTGTGTCTGCACCAGACAGAACTGTTCGGTTGTTTCCAGTCTTTGTGTGTCTGCACCAGACAGAACTGTTCGGTTGTTTCCAGTCTTTGTGTGTCTGCACCAGACAGAACTGTTCCGGTTGTTTCCAGTCTTTGTGTGTCGACACCAGACAGAACTGTTCCGGTTGTTTCCAGTCTTTGTGTGTCTGCACCAGACAGAACTGTTTCGGTTGTTTCCAGTCTTTGTGTGTCTGCACCAGACAGAACTGTTCCGGTTGTTTCTTTGTCGTTTGTTAACCAGTTTTCAGTTTTTTTCATTAAATAAGATGAACATTTACCACGCTGCGCTTTGGTCCTCTCCTTCTTCCCAAGACAGCCGTTACAATAGTTCAATAATGGTAGTAATAATGATAATAATAATAATAATAATAGTTATTTGGTGTGTGATTATATTTTTTTTAGCTATTTCACACATGTACAAGTGTGTATTAATATGCAAGTGTGAATTGTAAATGTATTTTTCTTCATTTCCCAACTCCCGCTAAGACACCCTCGGAGAGTGGGGTCACGGGGTCACAGCCAGTAATATAAATACACAAAATACAACATTATTTAATGATATGATTTTGTAATCAATGTTTACAATTAAAAATACGAGTCATTTATTTAGCAGACGTTCTTACACAGAGCAGCTTACCATAGTGAGTGCATATACATCTTCACACAGGTCCTACATGGGAATAAAACCGCCACAATAAGAAAATCCCAGCTGGCATTGCAAGCTCTACCAACTAAGCAACATGGGACAACTGTTTCAAATCTTATTTTTATGAGAAAAAAAAAGTCAATACAAAAAATGATTTGGTATTATTCAAATGTTGTTTCAGTAATTAAATGTCTATCACGGGAATAACAGTCATTTGTGTTTCTGTCTGTAATAGTAGATGAGGTTGGACATACAGCCAGCTATTATGTTCGTCTTTTTTTTGTCTCTATTTTCACTTCCTGTCTTCCCTACATCTCTATCTGTTTCCTTTCACTTTAATTCATTTTCTTTTCATCTGTCTCTCATGGTGACTTACCCTGTCTGTTGTACCAGAACTAGCTGGCTCTAAATGTTTCCTAAGAGTTGTGACTGTCCATGTCTGTTATACCTTATCTAGCTGGCACTACAAATGGTTCCCTAGAGATGTGTCTGTACTTGTCTGTTATACCTTAACTAGCTGGCACTACAAATGTTTCCCTAGAGATGTGTCTGTACTTGTCTGTTATACCTTAACTAGCTGGCACTACAAATGTTTCCCTAGAGATGTGTCTGTACTTGTCTGTTATACCTTAACTAGCTGGCACTACAAATGTTTGTGGATGCATCTGTCGGTTGTAGCAAATAACATGTATGTATTTATATAGCCCATCTTACATCAGCTGATATCTCAAAGTGCTGTACAGAAACCCAGCCTAAAACCCCAAATAGCAAGCAATGCAGGTGTAGAAGCACGGTGGCTAGGAAAAACTCCCTAGAATGGTCAAAACCTAGGAAGAAACCTAGAGAGGAACCAGGCTATGAGGGGTGGCCAGTCCTCTTCTGGCTGAGCCGGGTGGAGATTATAACAGAACATGGCCAAGATGTTCAAATGTTCATAAATGACCAGCAGGGTCAAATAATAATAATCACAGTAGTTGTGGAGGGTGGAACAAGTCAGCACCTCAGGAGTAAATGTCAGTTAGCTTTTCATAGCCAATCATTCAGAGTATCTCTACCGCTCCTGCTGTCTCTAGAGAGTTGAAAACAGCAGATCTGGGACAGGTAGCACGTCCGGTGAACAGGTCAGGGTTC
Organism: Oncorhynchus tshawytscha; assembly: GCF_018296145.1. Lineage (NCBI taxonomy): Eukaryota > Metazoa > Chordata > Actinopteri > Salmoniformes > Salmonidae > Oncorhynchus > Oncorhynchus tshawytscha. The sequence goes on along the minus strand of NC_056436.1, from coordinate 7,639,617 downwards.
CATAACCGCAGGCAGAACAGTTGAAACTGGAGCAGCAGCACGGCCAGGTGGACTGGGGACAGCAAGGAGTCATCATGCCATGTAGTCCTGAGACGGTCCTAGGGCTCAGGTCCTCAGAGAGAGAGAAAAAAAGAAAGAGAGAAAGAGAGAATTAGAGAGAGCATACTTAAATTCACACAGGACACCGGAAAAGACAGGAGAAGTACTCCAGACATAACAGACTGACCCTAGCCCCCCGACACATAAACTACTGCAGCATAAATGCTGGAGGCTGAGACAGGAGGGGTCAGGAGACACTGTGGCCCCATCTGATGATACCCCGGAAAGGGCCAAACAGGCAGGATATAACCCCACCGACTTTGCCAAAGCACAGCCCCCACACCACTAGAGGGATATCTTCAACCACCAACCTACCATCTTGAGACAAGGCCGAGTATAGCCCATAAAGATCTCTGCCACGGCACAACCCAAGGGGGGCGCCAACCCAGACAGGAAGACCATGTCAGCGACACAACCCACTCAAGTGACTCACCCCTCCTAGGGACGGCATGGAAGAGCACCAGTTGGCTCTCCAAATGTTTCCCTGGAGTTGTGGCAGCCCCTGTCTGTTATAACATAACGAGCTGGTTCTCTACATGTTTCCTAAGAGCTGTGGCAGCCCCTGTCTGTTATAACATAACGAGCTGTCTCTCCAAATGTTTCCTAAGAGCTGTGGCAGCCCCTGTCTGTTATAACATAACGAGCTGTCTCTCCAAATGTTTCCTAAGAGCTGTGGCAGCCCCTGTCTGTTATAACATAACGAGCTGTGGCAGCCCCTGTCTGTTATAACATAACGAGGTGTCTCTCCAAATGTTTCCTAAGAGCTGTGGCAGCCCCTGTCTGTTAAAACATAACAAGTTCCTAAGAGTTGTGGCAGCCCCTGTCTGTTATAACATAACGAGCTGTCTCTCTAAATGTTTCCTGAGAGTTGTGGCTGCACCTGTATTTTGTACAGTAACTAGCTGGCACTATAAATGTTTCCCTAGAGTGGTGGCTGACCCTTTCTCAAATCAAATGAAAGTGTATTTGTGCGCCGAATTACAGTGAAATGCTTACAGGCTCTAACCAATAATGCGAAAAGGGATGTGTGTGTGTGTTTGTGTGTGTGTCTGTGTGTGTGTGTGTGTGTGTGTGTGTGTAGGTAAGTAAAGAAATAAAACAACAGTAGCAGGGCTATATACAGACACCGGTTAGTCAGGCTGATTGAGGTAGTATGTACATGTAGAAATGGTTAAAGTGACTTTTCATATATGATGAACAGAGTAGCAGTAGCGTAAAAAGAGGGGTTGGCGGGTGGTGGGACACAATGCAGATAGCCCGGTTAGCCACTGTGCGGGAGCACTGGTTGGTCGGCCCAATTGAGGCCAATTGAGGTAGTATGAATGTATAGTTAAAGTGACTATGCATATATGATAAACAGGGAGTAGCAGCAGCGTAGAAGAGGGGTTGGGGGGCTGGCACACAATGCAAATAGTCCGGGTAACCATTTGGTTACCCGTTCAGGAGTCTTAAGTCTTGGCTTGGGGGTAAAAACTCTTGAGAAGCCTTTTGGTCCTAGACTTGGCACTCCGGTACCGATTTCCATGCAGTAGTAGAGAGAACAGTCTATGACTAGGGTGGCTGGGGCCTTTGACAATTTTTAGCGCCTTCCTCTGACACCGCCTGGTGTAGAGGTCCTGGATGGCAGGCAGCTTTGCCCCAGTGATGTACTGGGCGGTATGCACTACCCTCTGTAGTGCCTTGCGGTCGGAGGCAAAGCAATTGCCGTACCAGGCAGTGATGCAACCGGTCAGGATGCTCTCGATGTTGCAGCTGTAGAACCTTTTGATGATCTCAGGACCCATTGTTACGTACGCCTCTATGAAGAGGGAACGCAACACCCTGCTACAACTAAACTCTCTGTGAAGCGAAAAAGGTATGGACTGTAGGTGCAAGTAAGAATGACAACAGGCAGAATGTGGTACCGTTTACAAGGACTTTATTCCTTTACACGGTAATATGGGGAAAAGGGGCTGGACGGAACCAAAGCAAAGAAAGTAAATCTCAAAGCCCCCCCCTCTCCTATTTTACCTGCCTACCCACTACTTACCTAATTTAGCACCACCTGGTGCCCTAACCAAAATACAAGGGGTGGTCCGCCCAGGTCTTACCTAGTGTGTCTAGACAGCGAATATGCTACGGGTATATGTATGCCCGCGGGCCTCTTGCCTAAGCACTCCCTAGGTGCCTTCCCCTTCCCCCCCTGGGAACAAATGAAACAGAATATTAAACTATTTCACAACAAACTAAGAAACAAAGGACATCAAATAAGCTCTTTCTGAGCAACAAACTCACAGAACATACCACTTTCCAGCAATGTACTCCCAGCAAAATCAACCTCTATCACAATCTCTACAATGACCTCCCAGCAAATCTCTCTAGCAAAAAGAAGAGCTCTCCTGAACAGAACACTGGCTTTTATATAGCTTCTGAAGGAATGGGTAATTGGAGACAGCTGCGTCTTGACGAGGGGGCGGGGTCAGCTCTCCAATTAGCCCTGGAGTCGATCAATCAGCTGCTTGAGGGATTTCAGGAAGCCATTTCCTGAAATAAACACATGCAAATACACAAACTACAACACATAATCTGGGGAACGTAACACGCCCACCACAAAAATTGCAAACCTAGTTTTGCAATAATAAATACCAACGTATCCCCAGTTAGTAAACCCGTGATAGGCGTCAGCAACCACATTCGCCGAGCCCTTCACATAAGCTATCTGTACATTATATCTTTGCACAATCAGAGCCCACCGCATAAGGCGGCGGTTCTGGTTGTACATTTGTTAATAGGAACTGGTTACCTGACCTGGTTTTCGGCAATGGACCTACACAATCAATTATCACTCTTTCAAACGGTTCCCCTACCACAGGAATCGGGCAGAGTGGCGCTCGTGGAACTGTTTGATTCACTTTCCCAGTGAGTTGACATATGTGACATGTTTTACAAAATTGGACCACGTCAGACTTCAAACCTGGCCAGAAGAAATGACGAAGGACCCGGTTATAGGTCTTTGTGATCCCCAAGTGTCCAGACCACGCCTGGTCATGGGCGAGTGACAGCACCTGCTGTCGGAACGGTGTAGGAACAACCACTTGACACACTTCACTCCAGTCATTAATGGTGTCATGAGATGCCCATTTACGCATCAAAACTCCTGCTTCCATAAAGTAGGGAGTCTGTCTAGTTTTAGCTTCCTCAATGGAAATTACCGAAGCAAAACACTTGCGAAGACTGGTGTCTTCTTTTTGACATTCAATCACCTTCTCAGGGGTGACAGACAAAAGAATGTCATGTAATTGGGGCGCGATTTCGTTTTCCCTGCCTTAGTTTTTACGGGGTAAAAACTGTCGGCAATGCAGAAGGAATACTCAGTGCATTGTCTTCTACCTCAACATTCTCAAAAATAGAACTAGCCAAATCCACCACATCTCCTAGCTTGCGAGATTGTGCCCTCGTTAACACACAAGCAGGAAAAACATGTGGAAATGCTTGAACCAATTTCTCATCTGTAGTTCTGATTTCTGGGTTGTCTACTACCTCTAACACAGGAGTGACATTACCACCAGCAATATCATTCCCTAGTAGCAATTTTACTCCTGATACTGGCAGTGTAGACACTACACCAACACGGAAACGTCCTGATACCAAGTCTGACACTAAGTGGACCCAGTGTAATGGTACAGGTACGATTTTTGTCTCTATCCCCTGTAATATGACATGTGAGCCACAATACGTTTCAGGAGACCAGGGTAAAGCATCAGTAATGATTACTGACTGCGCCGCCCGGTGTCACGTAGGATTTGGATAGGCTTTTGATCAGTTGGTTCTCCTGTTAAGGAAACATAACCGGCAGAGATAAACGGAGCATAGACAGGATCCGGTTTCTCAAATGCTGAGTCAATATCTCGATCCAATGGACGATCCAAAGACTTGACTAAACCCAAACTTTTCATTTTTGGGGACGGTGACTGGGACCGTTTCGGTTTATTTTTCAAAACTGGGCAGTCCACAATCACGTGACCCTTTTGGTGACAGTAATAACATTCACGGATTTCATGAAAAGACTTAGGGTTGTCAGAGGAAAAGCGACCTGAACGAGGAACTGATGACGTAATCGTCCGGCCTTCAAAACGTGGTGCACCAAAGACAGTCTTGTGTGTCAAAGCGTACTCATCTGCCAACACTGCTGCTTGGGCCAATGTCACCACTTTCTGTTCATTTAAATGAACTACAAGTCTATCTGGAAGGTTGCTTTTAAAGTCCTCCAACAGCATCATCTCCCGAATATCAGCAAAGGTGTTAGCTTTGCTGGCTGAACACCAACGACTAAACAGAGACTCTTTGTCCCTAGCAAATTCAACAAATGTACGGTGAGACGTTTTTTGTGGTTCCTGAAGCGCTGCCTATAAGCTTCAGGCACCAACTCATAAGCCCGCAACACGGTAGTTTTAACTGTATCGTAATGTAAACTGTCTTCCAGGGAGAGAGCAGCTACTACTTCCTGGGCTTTCCCAGACAATTTACATTGTAACAGAAGCGGCCAAACCTCGAGTGGCCAATGCAGCGCAGCGGCCACACGCTCAAACGCAGAGAAATAAGAATCAACTTCCGACTCTCGGAATGGAGGGACTAAAGCTATGTTTTTACTCACATCGAAGTGGGCTTGATGATGAGCAGCTTGTGGAGTCGCACTGGAGCCAGCATCTAGCTCTAGTTGTCGGATCCTCACCTCCTTGTCAGCTTCTATTTTCCTAATTTCAAGTTCAAAATTCATCTGTCTCTCTTTATCTTTTTGCTCCATTTCTAACCGAGCCAGCCTCACCTTCAGCCTAGCAGTACCATCAGAACGACCCGAAGCAGAAGATAAAGGATCGAATCGGGGCAATGTAAAAGGGGTACGAGGAACCCCTTCCTCCGCCCTGTCCTCCGACTTGGCATCAGAAGGTCTACCCGTCTCCTCTCCTTGCAATGAGAGAATCTGTTCTCTCACTAAACCCTCCCTGACTAGCACCAAAAGCTCAGCCTTTAGGGCTTTCTCAGGGACAACAAATCCATAATGGTCAGCTATAGCTTTAAGGTCTACTTTACGAAACCTCACCAAACAATCAATAGAGGGCGCGTCAAAAAACTTGGAGATGGCTGATGCAGCCATCTTATACAATGCAGTCTACTGAACACACTAACTAAACAAGTCATCCAAACTCACAACCTACCATCACACCTTAATCACTAACCACAGAGAGAGCTCAGAGCAGCAGGGTCCGGTGGGTTTAATGGAAAGATCCCGGATGAGCTCCCATTATGTTACGCACGCCTCTATGAAGAGGGAACGCAACACCCTGCTACAACTAAACACTCCGTGAAGCAAAAAAGGTATGGACTGTAGGTGCAAGTAAGAATGACAACAGGCAGAATGTGGTACCGTTTACAAGGACTTTATTCCTTTACACGGTAATATGGGAAAAGGGGCTGGACGGAACCAAAGCAAAGAAAGTAAATCTCTCCCCCCCTCTCCTATTTTACCTGCCTACCCACTACTTACCTAATTTAGCACCACCTGGTGCCCTAACCAAAATACAAGGGGTGGTCCGCCCAGGTCTTACCTAGTGTGTCTAGACAGCGAATATGCTACGGGTATATGTATGCCCGCGGGCCTCTTGCCTAAGCACTCCCTAGGTGCCTTCCCCTTCCCCCCCTGGGAACAAATGAAACAGAATATTAAACTATTTCACAACAAACTAAGAAACAAAGGACATCAAATAAGCTCTTTCTGAGCAACAAACTCACAGAACATACCACTTTCCAGCAATGTACTCCCAGCAAAATCAACCTCTATCACAATCTCTACAATGACCTCCCAGCAAATCTCTCTAGCAAAAAAGAAGAGCTCTCCTGAACAGAACACTGGCTTTTATATAGCTTCTGAAGGAATGGGTAATTGGAGACAGCTGCGTCTTGACGAGGGGGCGGGGTCAGCTCTCCAATTAGCCCTGGAGTCGACCAATCAGCTGCTTGAGGGATTTCAGGAAGCCATTTCCTGAAATAAACACATGCAAATACACAAACTACAACACATAATCTGGGGAACGTAACACCCATGCCAAATCTTTTTAGTTTCCTGAGGGGAAATAGGCTTTTTCTTGCCCTCTTCACGACTGTCTTGGTGTGTTTGAAACATTCTAGTTTGTTGTTGATGTGGACACCAAGGAACTTGAAGCTCTCAACCTGCTCCACTACAGCACTGTCGATGAGAATGGGGGCGTGCTCGGTCCTCCTTTTCCTGTAGTCCACAATCATCTGCTTAGTCTTGGTTACGTTGAGGGATAGGTTGTTATTCTGGCTCCACCCGGCCAGGTCTCTGACCTCCTCCCTATAGGCTGTCTCGTCGTTGTCGGTGATCAGGCCTACCACTGTTGTGTCATCTGCAAACAAAATGATGGTGTTGGAGTCGTGCCTGGCCATGCCATCGTGGGTGAACAGGGAGTACAGGAGGGGACTGAGCACGCACGCCTGGGGAGCTCCAGTGTTGAGGATCAGCGTGGCAGATGTGTTGCTACCTACCCTCACGACCTGGGGGCGGACCGTCAGGAAGTCCAGGATCCAGTTGCAGAGGGAGGTGTTTAGTCCCAGGTTCCTTAGTTTAGTGATGAGCTTTGAGGGCACTATGGTGTTGAACGCTGAGCTGTAGTCAATTAATAGCATTCTCACATAGGTGTTCCTTTTTTCCAGGTGGGAAAGGTTAGTGTGGAGTGCACTAGAAATTGCACCATCTGTGGATCTGTTTGGGTGGTATGCAAATTGGAGTGGGTCTAGGGTTTCTGGGATAATGGTGTTGATGTGAGCCATTACCAGCCTTTCAAAGCACTTCATGGCTACGAACGTGATTGCTTTGGGTCTGTAGTCAGATGTCCGGAACAGCTGATGCTCTCATGCATGCCTCAGTGTTGCTTGCCTCGAAGTGAGCATAGAAGTGATTTAGCTCGTCTGGTAGGCTCGTGTTACTGGGCAGCTCGCGGCTTTGCTTCCCTTCTGTTGTACAATATCTAGCTGGCACTACAAATGTCTCCCTGAGATGTGGCAACTGAACCATAACTAGCTGGTAAACCAAATGTTTCCTGACAGTTTTTGCTGCCCATGTCTGTTGTGTCATAACTAGCTGAAACTCTTCCATGTTTCCCTAAAGTTGTGGCTCCCCTTGGCTGTTGGAGTTGTGTTTGCACATGTCTGTTGTACCATAACTAGCTGGCACTACAAGTGTTTCCTTAGAATTGTAGATGCACCTGTCTAATGTTGGCACTCCAAATGTGTCACTGAATTTGTGACTCCAAATGTCTGTTGTTAAAGAACTAGCTGGCACCACAAATGTCTACCTAAGGATGTGGCTGCCCGTGTCTGTTGTACCATACCTAGCTGGTACTCCAAATGCTTCCTGGAGTTTGGGCTGCTCCTGTCTGTTGTACCATACCTAGCTGGTACTCCAAATGCTTCCTGGAGTTTGGGCTGCTCCTGTCTGTTGTACCATACCTAGCTGGTACTCCAAATGCTTCCAGGAGTTTGGGCTGCTCCTGTCTGTTGTACCATACCTAGCTGGTACTCCAAATGCTTCCAGGAGTTTGGGCTGCTCCTGTCTGTTGTATCATACCTAGCTGGTACTCCAAATGCTTCCAGGAGTTTGGGCTGCTCCTGTCTGTTGTACCATAACTAGCTGGTACTCCAAATGCTTCCAGGAGTTTGGGCTGCTCCTGTCTGTTGTACCATACCTAGCTGGCGCAACAAATGTTTCTTAAAACTTGCTATGGCTTGGGGGCAGTGTTTTGAGGAGCTAGGATATGTAGATTTGGATATAAAAAAACTCTATAGGTTCCAAAACTGTTAAAATAATGTATGTGAGTATAACAGAACTGATATGGCAGGTAAAAACCTGAGGAAAATCCACCCAGGAAGTGGGATTTTTTTGATGTGGGAAATTTTAAATTGAATGCCTATAGAGAATCTAATGGGTAAGGACCCAGATTGCATTTCCTATGTCTTCCACTAGATGTCAACAGTCTTTAGACAGTGTTTCAGGAACCTTTCTGTCAGTGGACCGAGGAAGCATGCAGTGCTGGTTTGCACGCGTGACCGAGTGCGCACACTTTGTTGTTTTCCTTTCAATTGAAGACGCTATTGTCCGGTTGAAATTATTATTATTTAGACAATTGACAACCTGAGGGACTTTATCGAACAAAACAAACATTTGTTATGTAGCTGGGACTCTTGTGACTGCAACCAGATGAAGAGCTTCAAAGGTAAGTGATTAATTCGATCGCTATTTCTGACTTTCGTGACTCCTCTACTTGGTTGTAAAATGTTTGTTTGCTTTTGCAAGTGGGGCGCTGTCCTCCCATAATCGCATGTTTTCGCCGTGAAGCCTTTTTGAAATCTGACAAAGTGGCTGGATTAACAAGAAGTTCATATTTAAGCCAATGTATAACCTTCTTATTTTTATTAAAGTTTATTATGACTATTTCTGTATTTTTGAATTTGGCTATCCGCAATTTCACCGGATGTTGTCAAGGTGGGTCGCTCGCGGAACGCCTGCACCAGAAAGGTTAAGAATTGTGGATGACCCTGTTTGTTGTAATATAACTAACTGGCATTCCAAATGTTTCCCTAGAGTTCTGGCTGCCCATGTCTCTTGTACCATTACAAGCTGGTACTACAAATGTTTCCAAAGATATGTTGCTTCCCCTGTCTGTTGTAAAATAACTTCCTGGCACTCCAATTGTTTCACTAGAGTTTTCGCTGCCCATGTCTGTTGTACCTTAACTAGATAGCACTACAAATGTTTCCCTAGAGTTGTGGCTGCCCCTACCATAACTAGCATACATTACATGTTTCCTAAGAGTTGTGACTGAACAAGTTGGTTGTACCATAACTAGCATGCATTCCAAATGTTTCCTTAGAGTTGTGTCTACCCATGTCTGTTGTAAAATAACTAGCTGGCACTATAAATGTTTCCTAAGAGATGTGACTGCCTGTTGTCTGTTGTACCATAACTACCTGGCACTCCAAATGTTTCCTTAGAGTTGTGTCTACCCATGTCTGTTGTGAAATAACTAGCTGGCACTATAAATGTTTCCTAAGAGATGTGACTGCCTGTTGTCTGTTGTACCATAACTACCTGGCACTATAAATGTTTCCTAAGAGATGTGACTGCCTGTTGTCTGTTGTACCATAACTACCTGGCACTATAAATGTTTCCTAAGAGATGTGACTGCCTGTTGTCTGTTGTACCATAACTACCTGGCACTATAAATGTTTCCTAAGAGATGTGACTGCCTGTTGTCTGTTGTACCATAACTACCTGGCACTATAAATGTTTCCTAAGAGATGTGACTGCCTGTTGTCTGTTGTACCATAACTACCTGGCACTATAAATGTTTCCTAAGAGATGTGACTGCCTGTTGTCTGTTGTACCATAACTACCTGGCACTATAAATGTTTCCTAAGAGATGTGACTGCCCATGTCTGTTGTACCATAACTACCTGGCACTATAAATGTTTCCTAAGAGATGTGACTGCCTGTTGTCTGTTGTACCATAACTACCTGGCACTATAAATGTTTCCTAAGAGATGTGACTGCCTGTTGTCTGTTGTACCATAACTACCTGGCACTATAAATGTTTCCTAAGAGATGTGACTGCCTGTTGTCTGTTGTACCATAACTACCTGGCACTATAAATGTTTCCTAAGAGATGTGACTGCCTGTTGTCTGTTGTACCATAACTACCTGGCACTATAAATGTTTCCTAAGAGATGTGACTGCCTGTTGTCTGTTGTACCATAACTACCTGGCACTATAAATGTTTCCTAAGAGATGTGACTGCCTGTTGTCTGTTGTACCATAACTACCTGGCACTATAAATGTTTCCTAAGAGATGTGACTGCCTGTTGTCTGTTGTACCATAACTACCTGGCACTATAAATGTTTCCTAAGAGATGTGACTGCCCATGTCTGTCTGTTGTACCATAACTACCTGGCACTATAAATGTTTCCTTAGAGATGTGACTGCCCATGTCTGTTGTGAAATAACTAGCTGGCACTATAAATGTTTCCTAAGAGATGTGACTGCCTGTTGTCTGTTGTACCATAACTACCTGGCACTATAAATGTTTCCTAAGAGATGTGACTGCCTGTTGTCTGTTGTACCATAACTACCTGGCACTATAAATGTTTCCTAAGAGATGTGACTGCCTGTTGTCTGTTGTACCATAACTACCTGGCACTATAAATGTTTCCTAAGAGATGTGACTGCCTGTTGTCTGTTGTACCATAACTACCTGGCACTATAAATGTTTCCTAAGAGATGTGACTGCCTGTTGTCTGTTGTACCATAACTACCTGGCACTATAAATGTTTCCTAAGAGATGTGACTGCCTGTTGTCTGTTGTACCATAACTACCTGGCACTATAAATGTTTCCTAAGAGATGTGACTGCCTGTTGTCTGTTGTACCATAACTACCTGGCACTATAAATGTTTCCTAAGAGATGTGACTGCCTGTTGTCTGTTGTACCATAACTACCTGGCACTATAAATGTTTCCTAAGAGATGTGACTGCCTGTTGTCTGTTGTACCATAACTACCTGGCACTATAAATGTTTCCTAAGAGATGTGACTGCCTGTTGTCTGTTGTACCATAACTACCTGGCACTATAAATGTTTCCTAAGAGATGTGACTGCCTGTTGTCTGTTGTACCATAACTAGCTGGCACTATAAATGTTTCCTAAGAGATGTGACTGCCTGTTGTCTGTTGTACCATAACTACCTGGCACTATAAATGTTTCCTAAGAGATGTGACTGCCTGTTGTCTGTTGTACCATAACTACCTGGCACTATAAATGTTTCCTAAGAGATGTGACTGTGACTGCCTGTTGTCTGTTGTACCATAACTACCTGGCACTATAAATGTTTCCTAAGAGATGTGACTGCCTGTTGTCTGTTGTACCATAACTACCTGGCACTATAAATGTTTCCTAAGAGATGTGACTGCCTGTTGTCTGTTGTACCATAACTACCTGGCACTATAAATGTTTCCTAAGAGATGTGACTGCCTGTTGTCTGTTGTACCATAACTACCTGGCACTATAAATGTTTCCTAAGAGATGTGACTGCCTGTTGTCTGTTGTACCATAACTACCTGGCACTATAAATGTTTCCTAAGAGATGTGACTGCCATGTCTGTTGTACCATAACTACCTGGCACTATAAATGTTTCCTAAGAGATGTGACTGCCTGTTGTCTGTTGTACCATAACTACCTGGCACTATAAATGTTTCCTAAGAGATGTGACTGCCTGTTGTCTGTTGTACCATAACTACCTGGCACTATAAATGTTTCCTAAGAGATGTGACTGCCTGTTGTCTGTTGTACCATAACTACCTGGCACTATAAATGTTTCCTAAGAGATGTGACTGCCTGTTGTCTGTTGTACCATAACTACCTGGCACTATAAATGTTTCCTTAGAGTTGTGTCTACCCATGTCTGTTGTAAAATAACTAGCTGGCACTATAAATGTTTCCTAAGAGATGTGACTGCCTGTTGTCTGTTGTACCATAACTACCTGGCACTATAAATGTTTCCTAAGAGATGTGACTGCCTGTTGTCTGTTGTACCATAACTACCTGGCACTATAAATGTTTCCTAAGAGATGTGACTGCCTGTTGTCTGTTGTACCATAACTACCTGGCACTATAAATGTTTCCTAAGAGATGTGACTGCCTGTTGTCTGTTGTACCATAACTACCTGGCACTATAAATGTTTCCTAAGAGATGTGACTGCCTGTTGTCTGTTGTACCATAACTACCTGGCACTATAAATGTTTCCTAAGAGATGTGACTGCCTGTTGTCTGTTGTACCATAACTACCTGGCACTATAAATGTTTCCTAAGAGATGTGACTGCCTGTTGTCTGTTGTACCATAACTAGCTGGCACTATAAATGTTTCCTAAGAGATGTGACTGCCTGTTGTCTGTTGTACCATAACTACCGGGCACTCCAAATGTTTCCTAAGAGATGTGCTGCCTGTTGTCTGTTGTACCATAACTACCTGGCACTATAAATGTTTCCTAAGAGATGTGACTGCCTGTTGTCTGTTGTACCATAACTACCTGGCACTATAAATGTTTCCTAAGAGATGTGACTGCCTGTTGTCTGTTGTACCATAACTACCTGGCACTATAAATGTTTCCTAAGAGATGTGACTGCCTGTTGTCTGTTGTACCATAACTACCTGGCACTATAAATGTTTCCTAAGAGATGTGACTGCCTGTTGTCTGTTGTACCATAACTACCTGGCACTATAAATGTTTCCTAAGAGATGTGACTGCCTGTTGTCTGTTGTACCATAACTACCTGGCACTATAAATGTTTCCTAAGAGATGTGACTGCCTGTTGTCTGTTGTACCATAACTACCTGGCACTATAAATGTTTCCTAAGAGATGTGACTGCCTGTTGTCTGTTGTACCATAACTACCTGGCACTATAAATGTTTCCTAAGAGATGTGACTGCCTGTTGTCTGTTGTACCATAACTACCTGGCACTATAAATGTTTCCTAAGAGATGTGACTGCCTGTTGTCTGTTGTACCATAACTACCTGGCACTATAAATGTTTCCTAAGAGATGTGACTGCCCATGTCTGTTGTACCATA
>NC_056436.1:7609338-7624338 GCF_018296145.1 Oncorhynchus tshawytscha | reverse complement strand
TACTAAATGATCAATCATTCTGGTAACCATACTCAATGATCAATCCTTCTGGTAACCATACTAAATGATCAATCATTCTGGTAACCATACTAAATGATCAATCCTTCTGGTAACCCTACTAAATGATCAATCCTTCTGGTAACCATACTAAATGATCAATCCTTCTGGTAACCCTACTAAATGATCAATCCTTCTGGTAACCATACTAAATGATCAATCCTTCTGGTAACCATACTAAATGATCAATCATTCTGGTAACCATACTAAATGATCAACCCTTCTGGTAGCTAAATTATCAAGGACAATGGATGTGGCTTTCTTACCTGTTCTTCTGTTCTCCTCTGCTCTAGCAGACAGACAGACAGGAAAACAAGTGTACTTCTCAGCTATGACCAGTAGGTGGGGGTATGAACCATGATCTTTCTACGAGACCTGTCTGTTCTCTCCATCCTTTACAGTCTCTCTACCTCTGTTTCACTCTCTTTCCACCCATATTCATTCTCTTTATTTAAACTCTCTTTCATTCTCATTCTATGTTTCTTCTATCCCTCTGTCTCCTACATGTCTCCTACTAAATGTTTTCCATTTAGTAGTGTGGATTATTGCTATCACCCCATTCACTCCCTTTCTCTCTGTCTTGTTCCTCTGGCTTCCATATATCCTTCCATATCTACTTCCCCAGTCTTCTTCTACTTTCTCAGTCTTCTTCTACTTCCTCAGTCTTCTTCTACGTCCTCAGTCTTCTTCTTCTTCCTCAGTCTTCTTCTACTTCCTCAGTCTTCTTCTACTTCCTCAGTCTTCTTCTACTTCCTCAGTCTTCTTCTACTTCCTCAGTCTTCTTCTACGTCCTCAGTCTTCTTCTTCTTCCTCAGTCTTCTTCTACTTCCTCAGTCTTCTTCTACTTCCTCAGTCTTCTTCTACTTCCTCAGTCTTCTTCTACTTCCTCAGTCTTCTTCTACTTCCTCAGTCTTCTTCTCTTCCTCAGTCTTCTTCTACTTCCTCAGTCTTCTTCTACTTCCTCAGTCTTCTTCTACTTCCTCAGTCTTCTTCTACTTCCTCAGTCTTCTTCTACGTCCTCAGTCTTCTTCTACTTCCTCAGTCTTCTTCTACTTCCTCAGTCTTCTTCTACGTCCTCAGTCTTCTTCTACTTCCTCAGTCTTCTTCTACTTCCTCAGTCTTCTTCTACGTCCTCAGTCTTCTTCTACTTCCTCAGTCTTCTTCTACGTCCTCAGTCTTCTTCTACTTCCTCAGTCTTCTTCTACGTCCTCAGTCTTCTTCTTCTTCCTCAGTCTTCTTCTACTTCCTCAGTCTTCTTCTACTTCCTCAGTCTTCTTCTACTTCCTCAGTCTTCTTCTACTTCCTCAGTCTTCTTCTACTTACTTTTGGACTGACCATTTTATTTCAATTTAATCTTTATTTAACTAAGCAAGTTAGTTCAGAACAAATTCTTATTGACAATGACAGGCAGTTTCTAGTCTTGTCTCTATGTGAGTTGAGTTAAAGTCTATGTAATAGTCCAGGGAGCTAATGCATGTCTTCAGGTGTCAGTCAAGGTCTCTCATCACACAGACGTGGATCACTGAACCACCTCAGTTACACACACACACACACACACACACACACACACACACACACACACACACACACACACACACACACACACACACACACACACACAGTCTATTGTCTATCTATTGTTTACATCAGCAGCCAAGCTTAGCGTTTTTCTTCTCTACTCATCCCAGGTGAAAGAAGTGTTTGTCCTCTTCAGATAGTTGTGTGTGTGTGTGTGTGTGTGTGTGTGTGTGTGTGTGTGTGACCTGATAATCTGTGTGTTTTTAGAGTGCTGTTCATACATCGGTCTTCACGTTGATCACAAACCTAAACAGAGATCAACTACTTTATCAGATCTGTGCGTCCATGCATGCATTTGTGTGGGCTTACCAAAGCAAGCTAGTCAAATAATACTCCGTATCAGCCAATATGTGCTGTCTGTCTGTCTGTCTGTCTGTCTGTCTGTCTGTCTGTCTGTCTGTCTGTCTGTCTGTCTGTCTGTCTGTCTGTCTGTCTGTCTGTCTGTCTGTCTGTCTGTCTGTCTGTCTGTCTGTCTGTCTGTCTGTCTGTCTGTCTCTCTGTCTCTCTGTCTATCCCTCTGTCTGTCTGTCCGTCCGTCCGTCCGTCCGTCCGTCCGTCCGTGTCTGTCTGTCTGTCTGTCTGTCTGTCTGTCTGTCTGTCTGTCTCTCTGTCTCTCTCCGTCCTGTCTCTGTCTGTCTGTCTGTCCGTCCGTGTCTGTCTGTCTGTCTGTCTGTCTGTCTGTCTGTCTGTCTGTATCCTGTCTGTCTGTCTGTCTGTCTGTCTGTCTGTCTGTCTGTCTGTCTGTCTGTCTATCCCTCTGTCTATCCCTCTGTCTGTCTGTCTGTCCGTCCGTCCGTCCGTCCGTCCGTCCGTCCGTCCGTCCGTCCGTCCGTCCGTCCGTCCGTCTGTCTGTCTGTCTGTCTGTCTGTCTGTCTATCCCTCCGTCCGTCCGTCCGTCCGTCTGTCCGTCTGTCCGTCCGTCCGTCTGTCTATCTGTCCGTCTATCTGTCCGTCCGTCCGTCTGTCCGTCTGGAGAAGACACTGTTTTGTCGTCCTGATTAGAATAGCCGTCAGTTCTTTAGATTGTAATAGGACCCACTAGTAAGGTTTGGGGTCATTTCTAACTAAAGTTGGTTCAATTCAGGAAAAAAAACATAATTTCCCCCTATTTTTAAATGACTTCTCAATAAACTGAAAAGCTATTTAATTCAAATCACTTCCTGAATTGAGTGGCTTCAATTTCGAATTGACCCCATCCCTGTCTAGCAAGCAACTGTCTCACCTTTCTTTGGTGAATTGTTCATTTTGGATGCAAAGAAAGAGTGTGTGTGTGTGTGTGTGTGTGTGTGTGTGTGTGTTTAATGTAAATACAGTATGTTGCCATAGCTCCCATGTGTATTCAAGTTGTTATAGGGATTTTCTCCCTCATTAAGTATTCGCATCTTCAAGTACCATATTCTCCATGGACCTGCCCTCAGTGTTTGTGTGCGTGCTTGAGTGTGTGTGTGTGTGTGTGTGTGTGTTGTGTGTGTGTGTGTGTGTGTGAGTATGCATGTGCCTGAACGCAAGTGCGTTTTTGCCATATTGTCTCCGTAGTGACGAGAGGTCATGATGTGTGACACCGAGGATCTTGAAGCTCTCGAACCCACTACAGCCCCGTCAATGGTTTTAAACATCAGCTTTTTTGTCTTGCTGATGTTATTGGCCATAAACTAGAAGCAGACCAGACCAGTAGAAGTATAGCGCATACCAGACCCAGGCTAGACTAGACCCAGGCCAGACTCAGACCTGACCCAGGCCAGACCAGACCACACCAGTAATAGTATAGCCCAGACCAGACCCAGACCAGACCCACACCAAACCCGGACCAGACACAGACCAGACCTGGACCAGAGCACACCCAAACCAAACCAGGCCAGGCCTAACCAGACCGGATCCATCTGATAATATGGCATGAGTTTTTTTTGTTCCTCTACAGACTTGAGGAACAAAACAAACCTTATGCCATATTATCAGATGGAGCCGATTAAATCTCAATATTCCATTCCTTAGTTGAGGGTTGGGGGTGTTCGGGTTTAGGATTCCCCCCAAATTTCATGTTTTCGTATTTAAAAATCTGAATCTGAAAACCAAACCAGGAGACCTCTTTTGAGGAAAGATCTAAGAAACTGTTATTTTTTCAGTGCAGTTAGCCTTTCATTCAAATGCATCTATTGTTAACTAATCAGTGTTCCTGTAGCACACGTGATGGAGTTTGCAGAACTAATGACCACTGGATTGAAGGAAATAATCACGATATCATTTTGCCAGGTAGCATAGGCTACTTTGTAGCTAGTTAACATTTCATTATGAAGGTTTGGGGAAAACCTTTCCATGTGCCAGAAGACGGTTATCATTACAACACTATATTTTGTCCTGTTATGAATACATGGGAAACACTGAGACACTTCAAACTGAATTTATTTTATTAAAACTAAAGCCAGATACTCCAACTACAAAACACTGCCATTTTTCTCAATATTAGCCCGGGGGATCTGCTCAGGAGTTGAGAAGTAAATATGACAAGAATGTAAAGTTGGTATCCTCCTCTTTTCAACAGAGGCCATCAACCTTGTACTGCAGTGGGCTAAATCAGGGTCACACACAGCGTTTCTTTGGTAGTCTTAAACAAATCTACTTTGAAACAAAAAAGTGTACACCTCACACACATGGTTATGGGATAAAAAAAAAAAGAAGACACCTGTACAATGTCAGATATAGAGTTGAAATTCATTCAATTTTGAGTTTGCATCCCAATATTACACTTTTTTTTAATACATCACAGAAGACGGAAATATAACAAACTATTTTACATAGAAACACAGAATCTGCTTTAAAAAAAAAGTCTATTAACTATGAAATTATGAAAAAAGATTAACACAATTCCACCCATGAGGCCATTAGAGGGCGATTTTGACTACAGGAAAGTGCTGTGTTTTTTCTGTTTTTATTATTTTGCACAATGCCATGGCAACTTGTTTCGGGCTACCTGGCCTTAATGAACACGTTTCTCTCCACGAATCAACCAGCTGTGAGAGGAGTTGGGCGCTCTCCACTGCCAGTCAGGTGGTATTCTGCTGAAACTGTTTGTGCAGAAGTAAACTACAGCTTCGGCTTAACAGACATGTATCTTTTTTGCCAGAAATAATAATAATATAACATATTTATTGGGGCACATCAGCCAATTCCAGGCCTGGTTAAGGTAAGAGGACAAGGAGGAGGAGGATGGAGGTTGTGAATCTGGTGGCAAGTGGTCCACACCTGAGCCCTGAGAGAAGGTGAGTGATAGGGGGAGGAGGAGGAGGAGGAGGAGGAACAGGGGAGGAGGAGAGGAGGAGGACGAGGAGGAGGACGAGGAGGACAAGGAGGAGAGGATGAGGAGGAGGAGAGGAGGAGGAGGAGGAAGAGAGGAGGAGAGGAGGAAGAGGGGGAGGAGGAGGAAGAGAGGAAGAGAGGAAGGAGGAGGAGTAGAAGAAAGAGGAGGAGAAAGAGGGGAGGAGGGGGGGGAGGAGGAGAAATAATGAATTCCGCTACACGCTCATTACTCCCTATTCAACTGGAAGACACCTCAACGAACATACACTGTGGTTTACTGAACTGTGTGTGTGTGTGTGTGTGTGTGTGTGTGTGTGTGTGTGTGTGTGTGTGTGTGTGTGTGTGTGTGTGTGTGTGTGTGTGTCTGTGTGTGTGTGAGTGTTTGTGTGTTTGTGTGTGTGTGTGTGTGTGCGTGTGTGTGTCCTCTTCAAGAAGAGCCCCAGAAGAGGTTCTGTTAACTGATAGCCTTTTCTATCTCTCTCTCTCTCTCTCTCTCTCTCTCTATATATATATATATATATATATATATATATATATATATATACATATGTCTCTCTCTCTGTCTCTCTCACTATATATACATCTATATGTATTTATATATATATATATATATATATATATATATATATATATATATATATATATATATCTCTCTCTCTGGTATGCGAATAAATAACATTTTATACCATACTCATTTAGGCTTTTCATCTAGTATAATTCGCTCCATACTATTAAAGGTTTGTATTTCGAGACCAATGTGTGTCTAACAACATGGTATAATCAGCTGAGGGGAGGCGCTGTACCAAAATGATCGAAAGGAGAGTTAGTGTTTACTAAAGAGTACTTTCTAAATTGTATACTGTATTAGTGTTTACTAAAGAGTACCTTCTAAATTGTATACTGTATTAGTGTTTACTAAAGAGTACTTTCTAAATTGTATACTGTATTAGTGTTTACTAAAGAGTACCTTCTAAATTGTATACTGTATTAGTGTTTACTAAAGAGTACTTTCTAAATTGTATACTGTATTAGTGTTTACTAAAGAGTACCTTCTAAATTGTATACTGTATTAGTGTTTACTAAAGAGTACCTTCTAAATTGTATACTGTATTAGTGTTTACTAAAGAGTACTTTCTAAATTGTATACTGTATTAGTGTTTACTAAAGAGTACTTTCTAAATTGTATGCTGTATTAGTGTTTACTAAAGAGTACTTTCTAAATTGTATACTGTATTAGTGTTTACTAAAGAGTACTTTCTAAATTGTATACTGTATTAGTGTTTACTAAAGAGTACTTTCTAAATTGTATACTGTATTAGTGTTTACTAAAGAGTACCTTCTAAATTGTATACTGTATTAGTGTTTACTAAAGAGTACCTTCTAAATTGTATACTGTATTAGTGTTTACTAAAGAGTACTTTCTAAATTGTATACTGTATTAGTGTTTACTAAAGAGTACCTTCTAAATTGTATACTGTATTAGTGTTTACTAAAGAGTACTTTCTAAATTGTATACTGTATTAGTGTTTACTAAAGAGTACCTTTCTAAATTGTATACTGTATTAGTGTTTACTAAAGAGTACCTTTCTAAATTGTATACTGTATTAGTGTTTACTAAAGAGTACCTTCTAAATTGTATACTGTATTAGTGTTTACTAAAGAGTACCTTCTAAATTGTATACTGTATTAGTGTTTACTAAAGAGTACCTTTCTAAATTGTATACTGTATTAGTGTTTACTAAAGAGTACCTTCTAAATTGTATACTGTATTAGTGTTTACTAAAGAGTACCTTTCTAAATTGTATACTGTATTAGTGTTTACTAAAGAGTACCTTCTAAATTGTATACTGTATTAGTGTTTACTAAAGAGTACCTTCTAAATTGTATACTGTATTAGTGTTTACTAAAGAGTACCTTCTAAATTGTATACTGTATTAGTGTTTACTAAAGAGTACTTTCTAAATTGTATACTGTATTAGTGTTTACTAAAGAGTACCTTCTAAATTGTATACTGTATTAGTGTTTACTAAAGAGTACCTTCTAAATTGTATACTGTATTAGTGTTTACTAAAGAGTACCTTCTAAATTGTATACTGTATTAGTGTTTACTAAAGAGTACTTTCTAAATTGTATACTGTATTAGTGTTTACTAAAGAGTACCTTCTAAATTGTATACTGTATTAGTGTTTACTAAAGAGTACCTTCTAAATTGTATACTGTATTAGTGTTTACTAAAGAGTACCTTCTAAATTGTATACTGTATTAGTGTTTACTAAAGAGTACCTTCTAAATTGTATACTGTATTAGTGTTTACTAAAGAGTACCTTCTAAATTGTATACTGTATTAGTGTTTACTAAAGAGTACTTTCTAAATTGTATACTGTATTAGTGTTTACTAAAGAGTACCTTCTAAATTGTATACTGTATTAGTGTTTACTAAAGAGTACCTTCTAAATTGTATACTGTATTAGTGTTTACTAAAGAGTACTTTCTAAATTGTATACTGTATTAGTGTTTACTAAAGAGTACTTTCTAAATTGTATACTGTATTAGTGTTTACTAAAGAGTACTTTCTAAATTGTATACTGTATTAGTGTTTACTAAAGAGTACCTTCTAAATTGTATACTGTATTAGTGTTTACTAAAGAGTAATACTGTATTAGTGTTTACCTAAAGTTTACTAAAGTACTTTCTAAATTGTATACTGTATTAGTGTTTACTAAAGAGTACTTTCTAAATTGTATACTGTATTAGTGTTTACTAAAGAGTACTTTCTAAATTGTATACTGTATTAGTGTTTACTAAAGAGTACTTTCTAAATTGTATACTGTATTAGTGTTTACTAAAGAGTACTTTCTAAATTGTATACCGTGTTCGTGTTTACTAAAGAGTACCTTCTAAATTGTATACTGTATTAGTGTTTACTAAAGAGTACCTTCTAAATTGTATAATGTATTAGTGTTTACTAAAGAGTACCTTCTAAATTGCATCTACTACGATTAGTAGACAGTATGATGTTTAACTTTTTACTGCAGGGGGCTAAATCAGGGTCACACAGAGTGTTTCTTGGTCGTCTTAAACAAATCTACTTTGACACAAAAAAGTATATACACACATGGTTATAGATTTTTTTTAAATGAAAAAGAGAATTCCAGAGAGATCCAGAGTTGCTCCTGCAGTTCTCTTGTTCTAGACTGTCAGATATAAAGTTGAAATGTAGTAAATGTTGACTTGGAAACACCAGAATTTTTTATATATTTTTTTTAATAATGTTGATTAATTATGAAATGTATAAAATAGTTATAACATTCCACCCATGAGGCCACTAGAGGGTGATTTGGTCATTTGACTGCAGGAACTACGTAAGTAGTAGGCACGATAGATTTCGGACACTGCCTCTGTCTTTCTCTCGTTCTCTCTCTTTCTCTCTCTCTCTCTCTCTCTCTCTACAATATTTTTAATTTTTATTTTCTCTCTTGTTCTCTCTTTGTCTGCTCTCTCGGTTTCTTGTTTTGTAGAATGTTTCTGAAGCCAGTGGGAGTAGCTAGCTTGTCCAGTGGGAAAGGGAAACGGAGTGTCTGTGAGAGAGCAACTCTGGATCTCTCTGGAATTCTCTTCCAATACCTTTCCGTTCCCTTTTTTCTCTGTGTGTGTGTGTGTGTGTGTGTGTGTGTTACATCTGGCAGCTTCACAGACAGGTGGTCTGGCAACGCCTGCCTTCCAAAGAGTCGTAGCCCGACAAATGTTCCTTCTTCTGTCTCCCTCTCTCTTTTTATCCCCCCTTCCCTTCCCTTCCCTTCCCTTCTCTCTCTCTCTCTCTCTCTCTCTCTCTCTCTCTCTCTCTCTCTCTCTCTCTCTCTCTCTCTCTCTCTCTCTCTCTCTCTCTCTCTCTCTCTCTCTCTCTCTCTCTCTCTCTCTCTCTCTCTCCCTCTCTCTCCGTCCCTTCCCTCTTCATATATGTTATTTTTATGATTTCAAGGGGAAAGATGCACCTCAATCTGTGAGGACATTTATGGTGACACATTTTTCCCACATGTCATTTCCTAAGACATGAATTTAGCAAATGAGTCAGACTAAATGTTCATTTAGACATGTCTCACCCACCACAGACTAATCTGTTTTATATTGTTTTATATTGTGTCTGTGATAGTAATTTGTTTTACAATCAATCTCATCAAAAAAGGAAAATAGCAGTTTTATATTTGTGTGTGTGTTTTCAAATTTGTTCATCTGTCATATAAACATGAAATAAAATTAAATTGTATTGGTCACATACACATATTGTTATTGAGGGTGTAGTGAAATGCTTGTGTTCCTAGCTCCAACAATGCAGTGATACCTAACAATTAACATCAATACACACAAATCTAAAAGTAAAAGAATTATGAAATATATAAATATTGGTGCAACAAAATGCTTAGTGTGTGTGTGTGTGTGTGTGTGTGTGTGTGTGTGTGTGTGTGTGTGTGTGTGTGTGTGTGTGTGTGTGTGTGCCAGGCTTCTGTGTGTGTGTGTGTGTGGTGGTAGAGTGCCAGGCTTCTGTCACGCTCCTCTGCCCGTGTCTCTTCAACTTCTGAGCCCTGGAGGCTGGACCAGAATCACGCTCCTCTGCCGTGTTCATCAATGTTTCTCTAGTCAGGTCACACATGATACATGTCAGTATTCGACGTCCATCTATGTCTGAGGAAGTCAGGAGATGACGTGCAAAGCGGCAACTTGGGACAACAGTGAGCGCTGTTACCTTCAAGTAGGTTTCAGTTTTGCTGGAGTGTTGTGGAAGGGGATGGAGGATGGATGTCAAATGTCAAAGGTTGCAAATTTGAACGCAGTGATATGTCAAATTTCGAAGTTGTTCCAAACGTCAAATTTCGAAGTGCTTAAGGTCAGGTTCAGACATTAACTCTGAATTCTTAACGTTAGGATAGCCTTAAAACAAAAATATAAATGTTATATTGCTGGATTTGAATCAGAGGCAGAGGCAGATGCTTACACCTTAGCAAAACCAAAAGTTGCTTGAAGGTAACAGCGCTCACTGATGCCCTCTAGTGGCCCGTTTCCACGTCATCTCCCGACGTCGAACACTGACTTGTATCACGGGTGACTTGGTTGAAAAATGCAGAGATTGTTAAATGACACAGCAAGAACACAGACCGTGTAAAGATCCACAGTGTCTCTCACTCTCTCACAGTCAAAACATAGATTTTAGCTAACCATTGTTATTCGCTCTCTGCTGTGAGGCAGAAATAAACGTCAAAATAAATAACGTGCCAATTTCTATCTACTAGCCCCAGTTAATCACACACGCTGAAAGCCAAACATTGACAGAGCGCTGCTCTCTCTCTCTCTGTCTTAAGACGTGTGTGTGTCTCCTGTGGGAAGGCTGGGACTGCCGCCAGCTCCTCTCCTTGCCACTTATAGACATACAAACACACACGAGCACTTGTACGTGCGCACGCACACACACACACACACTTCTGTAACTGTGAGTATTTCAAAGACAGGGACTCTAGGTAATTAAAAATCTTCCATGCCCAAGAAACGGGCATTCAGCAAATGAAACGTGTGTGTGTGTGTGTGTGTGTGTGTGTGTGTGTGTGTGTGTGTGTGTGTGTGTGTGTGTGTGTGTGTGTGTGTGTGTGTGTGTGTGGTGTGCGCATGAACACGTGTGTGTGTGTGTCGTTCCCTTGAAAGATCATTGAGGCCAGGTGAATGAGCTGAAAGGACTAACACTGAAGCGAATTCAAAACAGAAAAGTTAGCTACATACGGCTACTAAGACAGAAGGCCACATCCTGCTGTTGAAATCAAAGATGCTTTTGAGAAGAATCCATAGAGAGGACCGAGAGAGAGGAGATGGAGATAGAAGTTATGAGGACAAACAAAACACTAATTAAACTTAAAAACTCTCTATGGAATTGAACATGTTCGTAGAAAGAGAGAATAATGAAAATGTTCACTACCGGTCAAATGTTTTAGATTCATTCAAGGTTATTTTTTTATATATTTTTTTACTATTTTCTACAGAATAATAGTGAAGACATCAAAACTATGAAATAACACACATGGAATCATGTAGTAAACAAACAAAAAAAGTGTTAAACAAATCAAAATTTATTTCATGTTTGAGATTCTTAAGATAACCAATTTTTGCCTTGATGATATCTTTACACACTCTTGGCATGTATGTATTGATGATATATTGGTGATATCTCGGTGATATCTTGATGATATCTTGGTGATATCTTGGTGATATCTTGGCATGTATGTATTGGTGATATCTTGGCATGTATGTATTGGTGATATCTTGGCATGTATGTATTGGTGATATCTTGGTGATATCTTGGTGATATCTTGGCATGTATGTATTGATGATATATTGGTGATATCTTGGTGATATCTTGATGATATCTTGGTGATATCTTGGTGATATCTTGGCATGTATGTATTGGTGATATCTTGGTGATATCTTGGTGATATCTTGGCATGTATGTATTGATGATATATTGGTGATATCTCGGTGATATCTTGATGATATCTTGGTGATATCTTGGTGATATCTTGGCATGTATGTATTGATGATATCTTGGTGATATCTTGGTGATATCTTGGTGATATCTTGGCATGTATGTATTGGTGATATCTTGGCATGTATGTATTGGTGATATCTTGGCATGTATGTATTGATGATATCTTGGTGATATCTTGGTGATATCTTGGTGATATCTTGGTGATATCTTGGTGATATCTTGGCGATATCTTGGTGATATCTTGGTGATATCTTGGCATGTATGTATTGATGATATCTTGGTGATATCTTGGTGATATCTTGGTGATATCTTGGTGATATCTTGGCATGTATGTATTGATGATATCTTGGTGATATCTTGGTGATATCTTGGCGATATCTTGGTGATATCTTGGTGATATCTTGGCATGTATGTATTGATGATATCTTGGTGATATCTTGGTGATATCTTGGCGATATCTTGGTGATATCTTGGTGATATCTTGGCATGTATGTATTGATGATATCTTGGTGATATCTTGGTGATATCTTGGCGATATCTTGGTGATATCTTGGTGATATCTTGGCATGTATGTATTGGTGATATCTTGGCGATATCTTGGTGATATCTTGGCGATATCTTGGTGATATCTTGGTGATATCTTGGCATGTATGTATTGATGATATCTTGGTGATATCTTGGTGATATCTTGGTGATATCTTGGTGATATCTTGGCATGTATGTATTGGTGATATCTTGGCGATATCTTGGTGATATCTTGATGATATCTTGGCATGTATGTATTGGTGATATCTTGCTGATATCTTGGTGATATCTTGGTGATATCTTGGCATGTATGTATTGGTGATATATTGGTGATATCTTGGTGATATCTTGATGATATCTTGGCGATATCTTGGTGATATCTTGGTGATATCTTGGCATGTATGTATTGGTGATATCTTGCTGATATCTTGGTGATATCTTGGTGATATCTTGGCATGTATGTATTGGTGATATCTTGGCATGTATGTATTGATGATATCTTGGTGATATCTTGGCATGTATGTATTGGTGATATCTTGGCATGTATGTATTGATGATATCTTGGTGATATCTTGGTGATATCTTGGCATGTATGTATTGGTGATATCTTGGCATGTATGTATTGATGATATCTTGGTGATATCTTGGTGATATCTTGGCATGTATGTATTGATGATATCTTGGTGATATCTTGGTGATATCTTGGCATGTATGTATTGGTGAGATCTTCGTGATATCTTGATGATATATTGGTGATATCTTGGTGATATCTTGGCATGTATGTATCGAACAACATTTTGAAAGAATCTTGTAGTCCAATAGCAGTAATGATAAAATGGCCTCCAGTTCCTTAGAAAACCTAAATCCTTCTTTCAAGAAAAAGAACGAAGACACTGAAAACAGAGGAAGAAAACATTGAAGATGGATGGAGAGAAAGATGAAGAGTGAGCGATAAAGGAAAGGGAGAGAGGAGCGTGAGAGGCAGAGCCGCGGGGTAGATTGAAACATCACAGTGCTACACTGCAGTGTGTTTTAGGAAACACACACACAAGGACGTCACGCACCATATAAATCTGATGGGGCACAAAGTACGTGAGGATGACTGGGTAGTGGTCCGTAGGGGGGCCACCCGTCCGTAAGTTGTGCATTTTTCATACACCGGAAACAGCTTTATCCTGCAATGTAGAGCCGTAATCATTATGCTTAATTCTATGTAAAAAAAAAGGTATATTTTTCAGCAGAGCTAAGCATACCTCTTGAGCTGTCTGTATCCTCCTGACTAGTGGTTCTTTATTTTAAATAAACTAAATATACTTCTCTGCCTCAAAAAATCTACAGAAAAAAAATGAAAGGAATGTGAGTCTTATTCAGTACATTTAGTAATTGATTCCTTTTCTAAAGTCAACCAACCTTGCCAGCAGGCATGCCAGCTAAGATTGACAAGCTAGCTACTCTAACTTGATTAACAGCCTAATTGGCTTCTTTGTAGCTAGTTAAGAGGTTGGGAGACTGGGAACCTATCTGGGCTAGCTAAAGATTGACAAGAGGTTGGGAGACTGGGAACCTATCTGGGCTAGCTAAAGATTGACAAGAGGTTGGGAGACTGGGAACCTATCTGGGCTAGCTAAAGATTGACAAGAGGTTGGTAGACTGGGAACCTATCTGGGCTAGCTTGAGTTGAGTTTGAGTTTATTTTTATTTTTACAGGGACAGTGCACATTAATCAACGTTTCAGTAAAAGTGCCGGTTTTAGCCAGCCGGCTAATTTTCAACCGCAGTCCCTGGGCAGGTTATTAAAAACAATTACAATATAGACAATAGCAACATAGAACAAGCAAGACATAGCAACATAGGACAAGCAAGACATAGCATACAGACAGAGCAACATAGGACAAAAAGCAGCAAGACAAAATTCATAAAAGCAACAAAGAGTTTCCACACCTCACAAGCTACAGACAACAGCTAAAGATTGACAAGAGGTTGGGGACTGGGAACCTATCTGGGCTAGCTGAAGATTGACAAGAGGTTGGTAGACTGGGAACCTATCTGGGCTAGCTGACGATTGACAAGAGGTTGGGGACTGGGAACCTATCTGGGCTAGCTGAAGATTGACAAGAGGTTGGGAGACTGGGAACCTATCTGGGCTAGCTGAAGATTGACAAGAGGTTGGTAGACTGGGAACCTATCTGGGCTAGCTGAAGATTGACAAGAGGTTGGGGACTGGGAACCTATCTGGGCTAGCTGAAGATTGACAAGAGGTTGGGAGACTGGGAACCTATCTGGGCTAGCTGAAGATTGACAAGAGGTTGGTAGACTGGGAACCTATCTGGGCTAGCTGACGATTGACAAGAGGTTGGGGACTGGGAACCTATCTGGGCTAGCTGAAGATTGACAAGAGGTTAGGAGACTGGGAACCTATCTGGGCTAGCTGACGATTGACAAGAGGTTGGGAAATTGGGAACCTATCTGGGCTAGCTAAAGATTGACAAGAGGTTGGGAGACTGGGAACCTATCTGGGCTAGCTGAAGATTGACAAGAGGTTGGGAGACTGGGAACCTATCTGGGCTAGCTAAAGATTGACAAGAGGTTGGGAGACTGGGAACCTATCTGGGCTAGCTAAAGATTGACAAGAGGTTGGGAGACTGGGAACCTATCTGGGCTAGCTAAAGCGAACTAAAGTGTGTATAAATCAAATCAAATCCAAGTCATATGTGACAAATACAACCTTACAGTGAAATGCTTACTTACCAACAATGCAGTTTTATGAAAAATAAGTGTTAAGAAAGCATTTAATAAATAAACTGATGTAAACAATAAAATACATTGAAAAAATTGAAAAATAATTCATTATTTAATTAAGAGCAACAATAAAATAAATGTAATGAGGATACATACAGTAGGTACCGGTACAGAGTCAATGTGCGGTGGTTAGTCAACGTAACGGAAATATGTACATGTGGATAGAGGAAATGTGACTATGCATAGATAATAACCAGAGAGTAGCGGCAGCGTAAAAAGGG
>NC_056436.1:7584338-7604338 GCF_018296145.1 Oncorhynchus tshawytscha | reverse complement strand
AAATGTGAGATTTTTGGTTCCAACCGCCGTGTCTTTGTGAGATGCGGTGTGGGTGAACGGATGATCTCTGCATGTGTGGTTCCCACCGTGAAGCATGGAGGAGGAGGTGTGATGGTGCTTTGCTGGTGACACTGTCAGTGATTTATTTAGAATTCAAGGCACACTTAACTAGCATGGCTACCACAACATTCTGCAGTGATAAGCCATCCCATCTAGTTTGCACTTATTTGGACAGTAATTTGTTTTTGAACAAGACAATGACCCAAAACAGAACCTCCAGGCTGTGTAAGGGCTATTTGACCAAGGAGAGTGATGGAGTGCCACATCAGATGACCTGGCCTCTATAATCACCCGACCTCAACCAAATCGAGATGGTTTGGGATGAGTTGGACCGCAGAGTGAAGGAAAGCAGTCAACAAGTGCTCAGCATATCAGGGAACTCCTTCAAGCCTGTTGTAAAAGCATTCCCCATGAAGCTGGTTGAGTGTGCAAAGCTGTTAGGGTGGCTACTTTGAACAATCTAAAAAATATTTTGATTTCTTTAACACTCTTTTGGTTAATACATGATTCCATATGTGTTATTTAATAGTTTTGATGTCTTCACTATTATTCTACAATGTAGAAAATAGTAAAAAAAATATATATATATCCTTGACAGTAGGTGTCCAAACTTTGACTGGTACTGTATGTGTTTTAGGTTTTTGAATGAGTGATAAAATGCAGAGGATTAAACAACATGATCATTACACAGGTGCACGTTGTGCTGGGGACAATAAAAGGCCACTCTAAAATGTAAAGTTTTGTCACACAACACAATGCCACAGATGTCTCAAGTTTTGAGGGAGGGTGCATTTGGAATGCTGACTGCAGGAATGTCAACCAGAGTTGTTGCCAGAGAATGCGATGTTCATTTCCCATAAACCTCCTCCAACTTTGAGAATTGAGACGTGTAACCACGCCAGCCCAGGACCTCCACATCCGGCTTCTTCACCCACGGCATTGTCTGAGACCAGCCACCAGCCACCAGGACAGTTAATGAAACAGTGGGTTTGTACAACTGAAGAATTTCTTAATAAACTGTCAGCTCATTCGTGTGCTCGTCGTCCTCAACAGTGTCTTGACCTGACTACAGTTTGGTGTCGTAACCGACTTCAACTGGCACACTGGAGAAGTGTCCTCTTCACTCATGAATCCCGGTTTCAACTATACCGGCAGATGGCAGACAGCGTGTCGTGTGGTCGAGCGGTTTGCTGATGTCAACGTTATGAACAGAGTGTTCCATTGTGGCGTGGAATTATGGTATGAGTTACAGACAATGAACACAATACAATTGCATTGATTGCCATTTGAATACACAGAGATACCTTGATGAGATACCTTGAGGCCCATTGCCATCCCCTCATGTTTCAGCATGATAATAACAGAGCCTCATTTTGCAATGATCCGTATACACAATGGCCTGCATACTCAGCAGACATGTCACCCATTGAGGATGTTTGGGATGCTCTGTATCGACGTGTACGACAGCGTGTTTCAGTTCCCGCCAATATCCAGAAACTTCGCACAGCCATTGAAGAGGAGTGGGACAAAAGTCCACAGGCCACAATCAACAGCCTGATCAACTCTATGTGTAGGAGAGGTGTCGCGCTGCATGAGTCAAATGGTGGTCCCACCAGATACGGACTGGTTTTCTGATCCACGCCGGTACCTTTTTAGAAAAAAGACATCTGTGACCAACAGCATATCTGTATTCCCAGTTATGTGAAATCCATAGATTAGGGCCTAGTGAATTTATACAAATTCAGGAAAATATTTTAAATTGTTGCATGTTGCGTTCATATTTTTGTTCATTGTAGTAACTTGTTCATTTGTTCCTATATAATAGCATATAAAAAAAAATTGAGAATAGCTCAAATAAATTAAAACAAAAAAAATGTAAACATAACATAATATAATAACAATAGCAAGATCTCACAGTCTCATGTCGATATTAAACGTTTCGGGGATAAACTTCAAAACTCTATGGTTAAGTTTAGGTATTAATTCCAACTGGTTAAGGTAAGGGTTAAGATTTGGGATAGTGGGTTCCTCTCGAGTGGTTCAGCCGTCTAAGGCGTCACTACAAACCCGGGTTCGATCCCAGGCTGTGTGACAGCCGGCGGTGACCGGGAGACTCATGAGCCTGCGCACAATTGGCCAACATCATCCTGGTAAGACGAGGATTTGGCCGGACGGAATTTCCTTGTCCCATCACGCTCGAGCGACTCCATGTGGCGGGCTGGGAGCCTGCAAGCTGACTTGGTGGACGGTGTTTCCTCCGACACATCGGTGACAAGACTGGAGATAAATGAGAATGTGTGCCGAGCACTGGGATTGAATCCGAGATCCACGGGAGCCGTTGCCCCTAGTGGACAGTATGCAAGGCATCTCCAGACACCCTGGAGACCTGGAC
This sequence comes from Oncorhynchus tshawytscha, assembly GCF_018296145.1. Taxonomy (NCBI): domain Eukaryota; kingdom Metazoa; phylum Chordata; class Actinopteri; order Salmoniformes; family Salmonidae; genus Oncorhynchus; species Oncorhynchus tshawytscha. The sequence continues at coordinate 7,601,886 of NC_056436.1, read as the reverse complement.
AAACGGGTGTGTGTGTGTGTGTGTGTGTGTGTGTGTGTGTGTGTGTGTGTGTGTGTGTGTGTGTGTGTGTGTGTGTGTGTGTGTGTGTGTGTGTGTGTGTGTGTGTGTGTGTGCAGTAAGGCAATACATTGTCAATGTAAAGAGAAGGTCAAAGGTTATCCGAAATAAAACCTCAGTCGTTAGGCTCTAAGCGTATTTAATATCTCTAAAAATACAGGAAGTAAAGCCTGACGTTTGACTATTATCATCAACATCGTCCCTCTGACTATTATCATCAACATCGTCCCTCTGACTATTATCATCAACATCGTCCCTCTGACTATTATCATCAACATCGTCCCTCTGACTATTATCATCAACATCGTCCCTCTGACTATTATCATCAACATCGTCCCTCTGCTGCACCAAACACATGACTGCCTCAAAAACACATGACTGCCTCAAAAAACACATGACTGCCTCAAAAAACACATGACTGCCTCAAAAACACATGACTGCCTCAAAAACACATGACTGCCTCAAAAGCACATGACTGCCTCAAAAAACACATGACTGCCTCAAAAGACATTGACTGTCTCAAAAACACATGACTGCCTCAAAAACACATGACTGCCTCAAAAACACATGACTGCCACAAAAGCACATGACTGCCTCAAAAAACACATGACTGCCTCAAAAACACATGACTGCCTCAAAAAGACATTGACTGTCTCAAAAACACATGACTGCCTCAAAAGAACATGACTGCCTCAAAAAACACATGACTGCCTCAAAAAGACATTGACTGTCTCAAAAAACATGACTGCCTCAAAAACACATGACTGCCTCAAAAAACATGACTGCCTCAAAAATACATGACTGCCTCAAAAAGACATTGACTGCCTCAGAAAACACATGACTGCCTCAAAAAGACATTGACTGCCTCAAAAGACATTGACTGCCTCAAAAACACATGACTGCCTCAAAAACACATGACTGCCTCAAAAGCACATGACTGCCTCAAAAAACACATGACTGCCTCAGAAACACATGACTGCCTCAAAAGCACATGACTGCCTCAAAAAACACGACTGCCTCAAAAGACATTGACTGTCTCAAAAACACATGACTGCCTCAAAAACACATGACTGCCTCAAAAACACATGACTGCCTCAAAAATACATGACTGCCTCAAAAAGACATTGACTGCCTCAAAAACACATGACTGCCTCAAAAAGACATTGACTGTCTCAAAAACACATGACTGCCTCAAAAACACATGACTGCCTCAAAAACACATGACTGCCACAAAAGCACATGACTGCCTCAAAAACACATGACTGCCTCAAAAAACACATGACTGCCTCAAAAAGACATTGACTGCCTCAAAAACACATGACTGCCTCAAAAGAACATGACTGCCTCAAAAACACATGACTGCCTCAAAAAGACATTGACTGTCTCAAAAACACATGACTGCCTCAAAAACACATGACTGCCTCAAAAAAACACATGACTGCCTCAAAAATACATGACTGCCTCAAAAAGACATTGACTGCCTCAGAAAACACATGACTGCCTCAAAAAGACATTGACTGCCTCAAAAGACATTGACTGCCTCAAAAACACATGACTGCCTCAAAAACACATGACTGCCTCAAAAGCACATGACTGCCTCAAAAACACATGACTGCCTCAAAAACACATGACTGCCTCAAAAGCACATGACTGCCTGACTGCCTCAAAAAGACATTGACTGTCTCAAAAACACATGACTGCCTCAAAAACACATGACTGCCTCAAAAAACACATGACTGCCTCAAAAGACATTGACTGCCTCAAAAACACATGACTGCCTCAAAAGCACATGACTGCCTCAAAAAGACATTGACTGCCTCAAAAACACATGACTGCCTCAAAAACACATGACTGCCTCAAAAACACATGACTGCCTCAAAAGCACATGACTGCCTCAAAACACATGACTGCCTCAAAAACATATGACTGCCTCAAAAGCACATGACTGCCTCAAAAGACATGACTGCCTCAAAAGACATGACTGCCTCAAAAACACATGACTGCCTCAAAATACATGACTGCCTCAAAAGACATTGACTGCCTCAAAAACACATGACTGCCTCAAAAGACGTTGACTGCCTCAAAAACACATGACTGCCTCAAAAGACATTGACTGCCTCAAAAGATATTGACTGCCTCTAAAGCACATGACTGCCTCAAAAACACATGACTGCCTCAAAAAGACATTGACTGCCTCAAAAGCACATGACTGCCTCAAAAGCACATGACTGCCTCAAAAACACATGACTGCCTCAAAAGCACATGACTGCCTCAAAAAACACATGCCTGCCTCAAAAGACATTGACTGCCTCAAAAGCACATGACTGCCTCAAAAGCACATGACTGCCTCAAAAGCACATGACTGCCTCAAAAAACACATGACTGCCTCAAAAAACACATGACTGCCTCAAAAAGACATTGACTGCCTCAAAAACACATGACTACCTCAAAAGCACATGACTGCCTCAAAAACACATGACTGCCTCAAAAGACATTGACTGTCTCAAAAACACATGACTGCCTCAAAAACACATGACTGCCTCAAAAAACACATGACTGCCTCAAAAATACATGACTGCCTCAAAAGACATTGACTGCCTCAAAAACACATGACTGCCTCAAAAAGACATTGACTGCCTCAAAAAACACATGACTGCCTCAAAAACACATGACTGCCTCAAAAGACATTGACTGCCTCAAAAACACATGACTGCCTCAAAAGCACATGACTGCCTCAAAAAACACATGACTGCCTCAAAAGACATTGAAAAAGCACATGACTGCCTCAAAAGCACATGACTGCCTCAAAAGCACATGACTGCCTCAAAAACACATGACTGCCTCAAAAAAAACACATGACTGCCTCAAAAAGACATTGACTGCCTCAAAAACACATGACTGCCTCAAAAGCACATGACTGCCTCAAAAAGACATTGACTGTCTCAAAAACACATGACTGCCTCAAAAACACATGACTGCCTCAAAAATACATGACTGCCTCAAAAAGACATTGACTGCCTCAAAAACACATGACTGCCTCAAAAAGACATTGACTGCCTCAAAAAACACATGACTGCCTCAAAAACACATGACTGCCTCAAAAAACACATGACTGCCTCAAAAACACATGAAATAGTAAAAATGTGATTCTTAAGACTCTATTATCTAACGCAGGTGTGGGATCTACTTTTACAGATCTTTCTGCTACAGTTGTGTCCAACTGAAAAAAATGATCCCATTTTGGAGGCGATGACTTCCACATTTATGTCTGTGCCAAACGGAAAGCACACATAAGTAAGTGGTGATTGGCTCAAGTGATGCAAAAGTCAGTGAAACAATTTTTTAAAATTTTTTTTAAAGGAAGATGCTCCTGACTTGCTCTACGTGATGTCCACTGTTTCACCGCTGCGCAGTATCCTTGCCCTTGACGTTCAGGTTATGATGTGTGTTGAAAGAAAGTGCAGGTCCTCACGATTGCAGCTTTCTCGTGAGTTTTGAAGTTGTACTTTGAATTTTTAAAAATTGTTTCACAGAGCTGATCATGTCGATGACACGTTTGCCTTTTCCCTTTGCAGCTCTACATCCAATTCATTAAGCATGTAAGTTAGATCAGTGAGAAAAGCTCAATCCAGGAGTCCTCTAGAGTTGTGCATATTTAGCATGTTTTGAGACCTTGAGAACCTCTTTGATTAAAGGCAACAACTCACTGAATCTCCCTAAAAAATGTCCCTCGGCTCAGCCACCGCAAATCAGCAGGTCTGTGTGCTCCGCTTCAGTCTCTTCAGTCTATTCTAAATGAGCGCGAAATAGCCTCCGCTGTAGGCTCCTTGCTCAAATAGAACACACGATCTTCATCGCACCCATCACCTCTTTCATGTTTACCATCTTCCCCGCACAAAGCTCGCTGATGAATTACGCAGTGATAACTAAGAAAGAAATCATCTTGTTTGCACAATGCAACGAACCCACTAACGCGGCCTACCGTAGAGGTTGCCCTACCAGTAGTAATGGAGACAAGCTTACTAAAGGGCAGTTGAAATTTGTTAACAAACTCCATAAAAGCTTGAAAAATATCTTCACCCCTTGTATGTCCATTCTGTGGAAAAATAGTGAGTAGCTCCTCCTTTGTACTCACATTGTTAAATACCTTTTCTGATGAAAATTCATAACTGTGCCACATCTACCATATCTGTGGACTCGTCAAACTGGAGGGAATAACACTCGCAGTTGTCGATATTCTTCTTCGGGTTGAACCTCGAGGTTCTCCGCTATATTCCCGCACATCTTCTTGTCACCGTATTTCTGGACAACTGATTGTCATTAATGGAAGCCATCATTTCCGTCTTGTTCTTATCCAAACAACGAGTCTGCAGTCCTCAGTAAATTCTTCCTTGATCATCTCCTCCATCTTTGAACTACTTTTCATGCTTAGCAAGAACGCGACTCACACAATAAGATGGTTGCCGTCTTATGGTTGCCCTTTGGTCACAGGTCTTGGGAAAATTGACTGCTGTGCTGCCAGTTTGTTTTTTTAGTTCTTGTTCCTTTCTTCTTCGTAAGTCAGTTTTTGCTTTAAAATCTCTTTCCTGGGTTGTGTTTGTGTGTTTGGTTTTAAAATGTCGTTCTATGTTACCTTTCTTTGGGATAGCGATGCTATTATGGTAGATGAGGCACACATTTTGAGTTGGACCAAAAATGATCCTCCTCCCATTCCTTGTGGAAATGATAAGTTTTCTGTGTTTTTTTTTGTATCCTTCCCTTTAACTCATTATTGCTGCTGTCGACAACTTAAGAACGAATCTGGCTACAAAGTTAGCTAGCTAGCTTCCTACCTGGCATCACCGTGACCTTGACCTGGAGTTGGCATCTGACCATGCTAACTAGGCATACATCACTAAGTGGACTGGTCATATTTTTGGAAATCACAATGACTTTTCAGACATTGCTGTGAATGGAGGACTGTCGATTATAGGGATTGATTTGTGTGGCTTAATTTTAGTAGATGTATAATCATTAAAAAAATATATGTTTTTTTATAAATAAATACAAATCTTGCGATCGACTGGTTGGGAACCCCTGCTCTAAAGTTTTAGGGATAATTGTAGAGCATTATAAAAAATTATATTAAAGGGGCATTGCAGTTACAAAATTTGATTTGACTGTTTTTCCCCCCAACTTGATCTCATAGTTTCACAATTTGATGTAATTGGATGTAAATGGATGAACGTCAAATTTTGACAATTATGATGATACCCTTTTTGTGGAAGAGCTGTTTGAAAAACAATCCTGGAAATTTCAGCTGGTTCAGGTGGGATGGAATTCTGGGCCCAGATCGTGACATCACAATCTGATCTGATTTTAATAATAGAACAACGACAGTTCATTTTTTGTTTTGCATATATCCTCCTACACTGCTGCTGGCCCCGGTCATATTGACATTCCTTTCCTCATAGATAGGCTACCAATGGTCCCCATGAACACAGTGGCCTCGATTTTGGAATACTGCTGTAACCTAAAAAAAAATGTGTAATAAGTTAAAGCGTCTGAATACTTTCAGAATGCTCTGTATATTTAGAAAATAAACACACACAGTGATTTTTTTATATTTTTAGACATAAAGTGAAGAATTCAAAATAAAAGGTTAAAGACTGATTTGGGGCTTTTAAAACCCACCCATTCAGTCACTCAATGGAAAGACTGTGTTTCTGCGAGATCAGGAAGCCTGCTTGGTTTCTTATAATTCAGTCTTTTTGTGCGCGCACACACACACACACACACACACACAGTTGAAGTTGAAGATAACGTGTATGGAGGGAGGGGTAATTGCATGGCTGTGTGTAATTTCACTTGCTTTATTTCCTTTTGTCAAGAACTGATAACTTACATTAATGTGTGTGTGTGTGTGTGTGTGTGTGTGTGTGTGTGTGTGTGTGTGTCTGTACCTTTCTTATCCTGTTATTTAACTCAATCCTGTAATTTAGCAGTGAAAGATCTATCCTCCAATTATCTCATCATCTCTTACTGCTTAGAAGATGGAGAAGTGACCTGCTCAACTCTGGCTTAGGTAAGTGTGTGTGTGTGTGTGTGTGTGTGTGTGTGTGTGTGTGTGTGTGTGTGTGTGTGTGTGTGTGTGTGTGTGTGTGTGTGTGTGTACTGTGTGTGTGTGTGTGTGTGTACTGTGTGTGTGTGTGTGTGTGTGTGTGTCTTGCCGAAGTGAGGCTGAAAATCACTGTTTATGTTCTTGTTAGGCCGTTCATTCTCTTTCCGTGACGGCTTAATGCCTGCCTGTCATCTGGAATGAGGGTGACTGAAACATAAGCTCATTGTGACCCACACCCACACACACACACACACACACACACACTATGGCATTCCCAAGTGAGTGGGTGGTACCTTAACGCAGGGCAGTAGCCTAAGAGCTAGTTTTCACTTTAATCACTTACTATTAATTTATTCTGAGGAATAACCTCATCCTCATCTATAGAATTCAACATGCTCTGATTCATACTTTTTATCCACAGAAAATAACCCTCATTCTGCCGTCAATATTTTCCATACGTGGATTACCAACCGGGGATCATTTTGACAAAGATATACTATTGGAATAAGCAACAATCTCAGCAAAACTGAATTCTTATCAAAACATCATAAGACATAAAAAAACAGGTAAAAACAGACTTTTATTTCAGCAAAATTACTGTAAATTTACTGTAAATTTGCAAATACTGTAAAAACAAAGACAAAGATATTAAAATATCCCTTTAAATAATGTCCTGTTTTTCCCAAAGTACAATTCAGATAAGAACTAAAAAGCTGATTTAATATTATTTGATTGTGCTACAATTAAACGTAAAAAATTAAAAAATTAAAATAAAGATAAATAGTAAGTAAAAAACATATTTTGGTCGTATGTATGTGTTAAATATACTTCATTTTATTGACAAAAAAAAGTGTTTAATCCATCGATCTTGACAGACAATTCTGATATGGCTTAGTTTTTTAAATTTATCTACCCCACATCCAGCATTACCATCGCTGCTAGTGAAACAATGGGAGCGACTTCAAAACAAATGTTATAGCAACCCAAATAGCATAACAAGTTTCACATGTAGAATATTGGAGGATATTAGATTCATTCTGGTATTCTGTATAACATTTCACGTGGAATAACTATTTTTTTTTCAAAACACACTCACAAATGCTGCACTATGTGTACATTCAGAGGGTATCTAGTTTCTGTAATTACAGTTCTACCAAGTATTCATACCACCGACTTATTAGTATTCAGACTTGTGTAAGTTCTTTGGACTGCAGCTAAGCATATACATCTATGTAAGGTAAATTTGGTTTGTACACGGTCATACCTAGTTAACCATAGGCCAAGTACACAAGGTGCTCCATGTCTGCAGGACTGGTGCATCATGGGAAAATGCATTTCATGCAATCTTTTACATGATAGAAGACAATGACAGAATATTGTTTTTATATCACACAAATGGCCAAATGCAGGCTACTGTGTAACTCGTTATTCATTTAGGATTTTTTTTTTTTTTTTACGTAATAAAAAATAAAAAATTGTATTTAGAATTATCTGTTTTATCATTGTTATTATTTATTCATCTAAACCATTTATTTAAATATGTCAAATGTATTTTGTTTCATTCTGTTGAGACATTTTCGCTAAATTCAGTTTGTTCTGTATTTTTAATTGTGTCACATATATCCTTGTTTTTGAAAGAAAAACACATTTTTTTTGTCCCTTCATAGTGCTTTTCTCCACTTCCTGTCTGAATGAGGTGCCCAAAGTAAACTGCCTGTAGCTCAGGCATATGCATATAATTGGTACCATTGGAAACACACTTTGAAGTTTGTAGAAATGTTAAAATAATGTAGGAGAATATAACACAATAAATATGGCAGGAGAAAATCCAAAGAATAACCAAACAGATTTTTTTTTTGAGAGACCATCCTCTTAGAAATGCAAGAGAAGGTCATATTGAAAATTTGCTCCCTGGATGCAATTCCTATGGCTTCCAGAGGGTGTCAGCAGTCTATGTTCAAGGCTTCAGGCAAAAATGAATAAGAAATCACAGTTTTATTAGAAGGACACAGTCTTGTAAATTCGTGTATGTGCGCCTGCTAATATCGGTTTCCTATTGAACATACTTCTTTCAGAAATAAATATTATAGTTTGATTACATTTTAGGGTGTCTGAGGAGTAAATAGAAACATATTTGACTTGTTAAAACAAAGTTTAGTGGTAGATTTTCGGATTCCTTTCTCTGCAAGTTTAACGAGTGGATTACTCAAATCGATGGCGCCAACTAAACTGACTTTTTGGGATATAAAGAAGGATTTTATCTAACAAAACAACACTGCATGTTATAGCGGGGACCCTTTGGATGACAAATCAGAGGAAGATTTTCAAAAAAGTGAGTGAATATTTAATCTTTATATGTGAATGTATGAAACCTGTGCCAGTGGAATTCTTTTGATGTGGGGCGCCGTTCTCAAACAATCACATGGCATGTTTTCGCTGTAATAGCTACTGTAAATCGGACAGTGCAGTTAGATTAACAAGAATTTAAGCTTTCAGCTGATATAAGACACTTATATGTACCTAAATGTTTAAAATCCATAATATTTATGATTATGTATTTGAATTGCGCGCCCTCCGCTTAATTGATCATTAGAAAACCCTTTTGCAATTGTTAGCACAGCTGAAAACTGTTGTTCTCATTAAAGAAGCAATAAAACTGGCCTTCTTTAGAATAGTCGAGTATCTAGAGCGTCAGCAATTGTGGGTTCGATTACAGGCTCAAAATGGCCAGAAACAAAGAACTTTCTTCTGAAACTCGTCAGTCTGTTCTTGTTCTGAGAAATGAAGTCTATTCTATGAGAGAAATTGCAAAGAAACTGAAGATCTCGTACAATGCTGTTTACTTGTCCCTTCACAGAACAACGCAAACTGGCTCTAACCAGAATAGAAAGAGGATTGGGAAACAACTGAGCAAGAGGACAAGTACATTAGAGAGCCTATTTTGAGAAACAGACCCTGCACAAGTCATCAACTGGCAGCTTCATTAATTATCATATCAATCATATCAATTATCTCCCCCTTTCTCCTCCCCTCTCTCTCTTTCTTCTTTCTTCCCAGGTTACCTTTGCTCTATCATCTCTCCCCCTCATCTCTCCCCTCATCTCTCCCCTATCCCCTCTCTCATCATCTCTCCCCTCTTCCCCTCTCTCCATCATCTCTCCCCTCTTCCCCTCTCTCCACCTCTCCCCCTATCTCCATCATCACTCCCCTCTCTCCCTCATCTGTCCAATCTCTTCGTCATCTCTCCCCCTCTTCCCCTCTCTCCATCATCACTCCCCTCTCCCCTTTTCTCCCCTTTTCCTCTCTCTTCCCCTCTCTCTCTCATCTCTCCCCTCTCTCTCCTTCACTTCCCCCTCTCACCCTCATCCCTTGCCTCGGCCGCTCTCACCCTCATCCCTTGCCTCCTCCCCTCTCTCCTTCACCTCCGACCCTCCCTCATCTCTTCCCTCTCCCCTTTCCTGCCCCTCTCCTCCCCTTCCCCTCTCTCTCTCATCTCTCCCCTCTCCCCATTTCCTGTCCCTCTCCTCCCCTTTCCCTCTCTCTCTCATCCCTTCCCTCTCCCCATTTCCTGTCCCTCTCCTCCCCTTCCCCTCTCTCTCTCATCTCTTCCCTCTCCCTATTTCCTGCCCCCTCCTCCCCTTCCCCTCTCTCTCTCTCTCTCTCTCTCATCTCTCCCCTCTCCCCATTTCCTGTCCTCTCTCCTCCCCTTCCTCTCTCTCTCTCATTTCTCTCCCCTCTCCCCATTTCCTGTCCCTCTCCTCCCCTCCCCTCTCATCCCTTCCCTCTCCCCATTTCCTGTCCCTCTCCTCCCCTTCCCCCTCTCTCTCTCATCTCTTCCCTCTCCCTATTTCCTGCCCCCCTCCCCTTCCCCTCTCTCTCTCTCTCATCTCCCCTCTCCCCATTTCCTGTCCCTCTCCTCCCCTTCCCCTCTCTCTCTCATCTCTCCCCTCTCCCCATTTCCTGTCCCTCTCCTCCCTTCCCCTCTCTCTCTCATCTCTGCCCTCTCCCCATTTCCTGTCCCTCTCCTCCCCTTCCCCTCTCTCTCTCATCTCTCCCCTCTCCCCATTTCCTGTCCCTCTCCTCCCCTTCCCCTCTCTCTCTCATCTCTCCCCTCTCCCCATTTCCTGTCCCTCTCCTCCCTTCCCCTCATTACTTCCCCTCTCCTGCCACCATACATTGTATCCATGTAGAGAATGTAAAATGATGTTCCGTGTCTCAATCAAGTCCAATTGCAGGTCCTTCAGTTCCATTACAGCTGAATCCGTCATCTACTGTCACTCTACTCTACCTTCCTCTGCACTTTACATTAGCCTTGTGAGTGTGAGTGTGTGTGTGTGTGTGTGTGTGTGTGTGCGTGCGTGCGTGCCATGTGTGCATATGTGTGTTGTGAGGGGGTGAGGGGGGGAGCTTACGCAGACACAGAGAGCTAATACCCTCATATACCCATTACAGCTAAAAGCATTGCATATGCCCTCATATAGCCTCACTGTACTCTCCTCTACCTGGCCTGTGTATCAGGGATGGGAGAACTTACACCACATTACCAGAAGTATGTGGACACCTGCTCGTCCAACATCTCATTCCAAAATCATGAGCATTAATATGGAGATGGTCCCCCCTTTGCTGCTATAACAGCCTCCACTCTTCTGGGAAGGCTTTCCACTAGATGTTGGAACGTTGCTGCAGAGACTTGCTTCCATTCAGCCACAAGAGCATTAGTGAGGTCAGGCACTGATGTTTGGTGATGAAGCCTGGCTCGCAGACAGCATTCCAAATCATCCCAGATGTGTTGGATGCGGTTCAGGTCAGGGCTCTGTGCAGGCCAGTCAAGTTCTTCCACACTGATCTCAAGAAACAATTTCTGTATGGACCTCACTTTGTGCACGGGGGCATTGTCATGCTGAAACAGGAAAGGGTCTTCCCCAAACTGTTGCCAAAACGTTGGAAGCACAGAATCGTCTATGTCATTGTATGCTATAGCGTTACGATTTCCCTTCCCTGGCACTAAGGGACCTAGCCTAAACCATGACAAACAGAACCAGACCATTACTCCTCCTCCACCAAACTTTACAGTTGGCACTATGCAGTTGGGCAGGTAGCGATCTCCTGGCATCCACCAAACCCAGATTCATCCGTCAGAATGCCAGATGGTGAAGCGTGATTCATCAACCCAGAGAACGAGTTTCCACTGCTCCAGAGTCCAATGGTGGCGAGCTTTACACCACTCCAGATGATACTTGGCATTGCGCATGGTGATCTTAGGCTTGTGTGCGGCTGTTCAGCCTCACACACTTTCATGAAGCTCCCGAAAAAAACAGTTATTGTGCTGACGGTGCTTCCAGAGGCAGTTTGGAACTTGGTAGTGAGTGTTGCAACCAAGAACTACGTGCTTCAGCACTTGGTGGCGTAAGGTCCTGGGTGTCGTGAGGGTGAAATCAGGCGCAGGAAAGCAGAGTTCAATAAAGTGCTTTTTTTTTATGCACACACGGTGAACTACGGTCACCCCACTTACGGGTGCTCAAACCAAATGCCCCAGACACAGGGAAACGAAAACAGTCTAGCACTAAATACACAAACATGTACATCTAATGCAAACACCAGGGTTACAATAATCAATCCTGCACAAAGAACCAAGCGGGCCGGCTGACTAATAAAGCCTCACTAATTATAACTCAAAACAGGTGTAGTCAATAAACACATAACCGCCGAGCGCCACCCGAACGGGAAGGGGAGCCACCTTCGGTCGGAGTCGTGACAGGTGGGCACGTTCAGTGAGCTTGTGTGGCCTACCACTTTACGACTGAGCCGTTGTTGCTCCTATATGTTTCAACATCACAATAACTGCAGTTACTTACACTTCACCGGGGCCTCTCTAGCAGGGTAGAAATTTGAAGAACTGACTTGTTGGAAAGGTGTCATCCTATAACGGTGCCACGTTGAAAGTCAATAAACTCTTCTGTAAGGCCATTCTACTGCCAATGTTTGTCTATGGAGATTGCATGGCTGTGACCTCAAATCAAACTTTATTTGCTACAATACAAAAAGTGTAGACTCTACCGTAAAATGCAGTGCCAAAGTATTCACCCCCTTGGTGTTTTTCCTATTCTGTTGCATTACAACCTGTAATTTCAATTGATTTTTATTTGGATTTCATGTAATGGACAAACACAAAATAGTCAAAATTGGTGAAGTGAAATGAATTACTTGTTTAAAAAAATTCAACAAAAAATACTTTCACCTCCTTTGCGATGAAGCCCCTAAATAAGATCTGGTGCAACCAATTACCTTCAGAAGTCACTTAATTAGTTAAATAAAGTCCACCTGTGTGCAATCTAAGTGTCACATGATCTGTCACATGATCTCAGTATTTAATACACCTGTTCTGAAAGGCTCCAGTGTCTGCAACACCACTAAGCAAGGGGCACCACCAAGAAATACCAATGAGCTCTCCAAACAGGTCAGGGAAAATGTAGTGGAGAAGTACAGATCAGGGTTGGGTTATAAAAAAATATCCACAACTTTGAACATCCCATGGAGCTCCATTAAATCCATTATTAATAAACGGAAAGAATATGGCACCACATCAAACCTGCCAAGAGAGGGCCACCCACCAAAACTCACAGACCAGGCAAGGAGGGTATTAATCAGAGAGGCAACAAAGAGACCAAAGATAATCCTGAAGGAGCTGCAAAGCTCCACAGCGGAGATTGGAGTATCTGTCCGTAGGACTACTTTAAGCCGTACACTCCACAGAGCTGGGCTTTACGGAAGAGTGGCCAGAAAAGCCATTGCTTAAAGAAAGAAATAAGCAAACACATTTGGTGTTCACCAAAAGGCATATGGAAGACTCCCCAAACACATGGAAGAAGGTACTCTGGTCAAATGAGACTAAAATTGAGCTTTCTAGCCATAAAAAAAGATGGTATGTCTGGCACAAACCCAACACCTCTCATCACCCCGAGAATACCATCCCATGAAGCATGGTGGTGGCAGCATCATGCTGTGGGGATGTTTTTCAACAGGAGGGACTGGGAAACTGGTCAGAATAGAAGGAATGATGGATGGCGCTAAATACAGGGAAATTCTTGAGGGAAACCTGTTTCAGTCTTCCAGAGAATTGAGACTGGGACGGAGATTCACCTTCCAGCAGGACAATGACCCTAAGCATACTGCTAAAGCAACACTCAAATGGTTTAAGGGGAAACATTTAAATGTCTTGGAATGGCATAGAGACATACACCAAGAGACTTGCAGCTGTAATTGCTGCAAAAGGTGGCTCTACAAAGTGTTGACTTTGGGGGTGAATAGTTATGCGCGCTCAAGTTTTCTGTTTTTTGTCTTATTTCTTGTTTGTTTCACAAGAAAAAAATATTTAGCGTCTTCAAATGACACAAACCCCTGAAAAACCTATTTTAATTCCAAGTTGTAAGGCAACAAAATAGGAACAATGCCAAGGGGGTGAATACAAGCCCTTAACCAACAGTTCAGTGCAAGAAGAAAAAATTATGAAAGTAAAATACAAAAGAATAATAAAGAGTAACACAATAATAATAATAATAATAATAATAATAATAATAATAATAATAATAATAATAATAATAATAATAATAATAATAATAATAATAATAATAATAATAATAATAATAATAATAATAATAATAATAAAGAGTAACACAATAATAATAATAATAATAATAATAATAATAATAATAATAATAATAATAATAATAATAATAATAATAATAAAGAGGCTATATACAGGGGGCGCTGGTACTGAGTCAGTGTGCGGGGGTACAGGCTAGTTTAGGTCATCTGTACATGTAGGTGAGGGCAAAGTGACTATGCATAGTTACCGAACAAACCGCGAGAAGCAGTAATGTGTACAAGAAGGAGGTCAATTGTCCGGTGGTGATTTTTATGAATTGTTCAGCAGTCTAATGACTTGGGTGTAGAAACTGTTGAGGAGCCTTTTGGTCCTAGACTTGATGCTCCGGTTCCTCTTGCAGTAGCAGAGCAAGCATTCTATAACTTAGGTGACCGGATTCTCTGACAATTTTATGGGCTTTCCTCTGACACCACCTATTATCTAGGATGGCAGGAAGCTTGGCCCCAGTGATGTACTGGGCCATTCGCACTACCCTCTGTAGCGCCTTACGGTCAGATGCAGAGCAGTTGCCATACCAGGCAGTGATGCAACTGGTCAGGATGCTCTCGATGGTGCAGCTGTAGAACATTTTTAGGATCTGGGGGCCCATGCCAGATATTGGGGGAAAAGGTTTTGTTAAGGTTTTGTTAAGCCCTCTTCATGACTGTCACGGTATGTTTGGACCATGATAGTTTGTTGTTGATGTGGACACCAAAGAACTTGAAACTCTCGACCCACTCCACTGCAGTCCCATCGCTGTTAATGGGGGCCTGTTTCCTGAAGTCCACTATCATCTCCTTTGTCTTGTTCACATTGAGGGAGAGGTTGTTATCCTGGCACCACACTGCCAGGTCTCTGACCTCCTCCCTATAGGCCGTCTCATCGTTGTTGGTGATCAGGGCTACCACTGTTGTGTCATCAGCAAACTTAATGATGGTGTTAGAGTTGTGTTTGGCCACGCAGTCATGGGTGAACAGGGAATACAGGTGGGGACTAAACACGCACCCCTGAGGGGCCCCAGCGTTAAGGATCAGCATGGCAGACGTATTGTTGCCTACTCTTTCCACCTGGGGGCGGCTCAGCAGGAAGTCCAGGATCCAGTTGCAGAGGGAGGTGTTTAGTCCCAGAGTCCTTAGCTTAGTGATGAGCTTCGTGGGCACTATGGTGTTAAACGCTGAGCTGTAATCGATGAACAGCAATCTCACATAGATGTTATTTTTGTCCAGGTGAGAAAGGGCGGTGTGGAGTGCATTTGAGATTGCGTCATCTGTGGATCGGTTGGGGCGGTATGCGAATTGGAGTGGGTCTAGGGTGTCCGTGAGGATGCTGTTGATGTGAGCCATGACCAGCCTTTCAAAGCATTTCATGGCTACCGACGTGAGTGCCACAGGGCGGTAATCACTTAGGCAGGTTACCTTTGCTTTTTTGGGCACAGGGACTATGGTGGTCTGCTTGAAACATGTAGTTATTACAGACTCGGTCAGGGAGAGGTTGAAAATGTCAGTGGAGACACTTTCCAGTTGATCCGCGCATGCTCTGAGTTCATGTCCTGGTAATCCATCTGGCCCCGCGGCTTTGTGAATGTTGACCTGTTTAAAGGTCTTACCCACATCGGCTACCGAGAGCGCTATCACACAGTCATCCAAAACAGCTAGTTCTCTCATGCATGCTTCAGTGTTGCTTGCCTCGAAGCAAGCATAAAAGGCATTTAGCTTATCTGGTAGGCTCGCATCAATGGGCAGCTCGCATCTGGGTTTCCCTTTGTAGTCTGTAATAGTTTTCAAGCCCAGCCACATCTGACGAGCGTCAGAGCCAGTGTAGTAGGATTCAATCTTAATCCTGTATTGACGCTTTGCTTGTTTGATGGTTCGTCTGAGGGCGTATCAGGGTTTCTTATAAACTTCCAGATTAGACTCCCCGCTCCTTGAAAGTGGCATCTCTAGCCTTGAGCTCGATGCGGGTGTTGCCTGTAATCCATGGCTTCTGATTCGGATGTGTACGTACATACAGTCACTGTAGGGACAAAGTCGTCGATGCACTTATTGATGAGGCCGATGACTGAGGTGGTGTACTCCTCAATGACATTGGATGAATCCCAGAACATATTCCAGTCTGTGCAAAACAGTCCTGTAGTGTAGCATCTGCATCATCTGACCACTTCTGTATTGAGCAAGTCACTGGTACTTCCTGCTTTAGTTTTTGCTTGTAAGCAGGAATCAGGAAGTCCAGGATAGAATTTTGGTCATATTTGCCAAATGGAGGGTAAAGAAGAGCTTTGTATGAATCTCTGTGTGGAGTAAAGGTGGTCTACGTGACCTGGTAAAAATTTGTTAAAACTGATTTAAGTTTGCCTGCATTAAAGTCCCGGCCACTAGGAGCGCCACTTCTGGATGAGCATTTTCTGGTTTGCTTATGGCCTTATAGAGTTGGTTGAGTGTGGTCTTAGTGCCAGCATCGGTCTGTGGTGGTAAATAGACGGATACAAATAATACAGATGAGAACTCTCTTTGTAGATAGTGTGGTCTACAGCTTATTATAAGGTACTCTACCTCAGGCGAGCAATAACTCGAGACTTCTTTAATATTAGACATCGTGCACCAGCTGTTATTGACAAAAAGACACACCCACCCACCCCTCGTCTTACCAGAGGTAGCACCTCTGTTCTGCATGGAAAATCCTGCCAGCTCAATATTGTCAGTTTCTTCGTTCAATATTGAGAGAGGTGGTGTGGGGGGAGTGGGGGAGGGGGTTTAACTAGGAGAGGTGGTGTGTGGGGGGGTGGGGGTGGGGTGGGGGGTTAACTAGGAGAGGTGGTGTGGGGGGGGTGAGGTGGGGGGTGGGGGTGAGGTGGGGGGTAACTAGGAGAGGTGGTGTGGGGAGGAGGGGGAGTGGGGGTGAGGTGTGGGGGTTTAACTAGGAGAGGTGGTGTGGGGGGGAGTGGGGGTGAGGGGTTTAACTAGGAGAGGTGGTGGGGGGTTTAACTAGGAGAGGTGGTGTGGGGGTGAGGTGGGGGTGGGGGGTTAACTAGGATAGGTGGTGTGGGGAGGGGGAGTTGGGGTGAGGTGGGGTGCAGGTGACACAGTGTTTAACTAGGAGAGGTGGTGTGGGGAGGGAGGGTGGGGGGTGGTGTGGGGGGTTCCTGAAGTACTGAGACACTGAAACATTTACCCAGTTTTCAATTATCGTCATGGTAATTATCAGGTTCTGTTAAGAGAGAGGTAATTGTAGAGACAGTTGGGATTCATGGTAATTATATCAAATTAGGGAAGACTTCCATCACATCCTTGCTCTGTGTGTGTGTGTGCGCGCGTTTGTGTGTTTGTACGTGTTTAGTGTCTGTGTACATATGTACGTGAGTGCGTGTGTGTGATTGTGTGGGTGTGTGAGTGATTGTGTTAGTGTGTGGGTGTGTGTGTGTGTGTGAGTCTGTGAGTCTGTGTGTGTGTGTGTGTGTGTGTGTGTGTGTGTGTGTGTGTGTGTGTGTGTGTGTGTGTGTGTGTGTGTGTGTGTGTGTGTGTGTGTGTGTGTGTGTGTGTGTGTGTGTGTGTGTGTGTGTGTGTGTGTGTGTGTGTGTGAGAGTGTTTATTATTAAAGTGTTTTCAGCCCACCTTTAAAGACATCACAGTCACCGCCCCTTTAAGAGCTGTCCCAGCCGCCATGCCTTTAAAAGACTATTCTTATCTGAGGAGGGGAATGAATACATTAGTGAAATAACCCAGTTAATGACTAACTATGTTATGTGTAGA
>NC_056436.1:7544338-7579338 GCF_018296145.1 Oncorhynchus tshawytscha | reverse complement strand
AGAGGGCGGGGCCTGTTGATGGAGAGGGAGAGAGGGCGGGGCCTGTTGATGGAGAGGGAGAGAGGGCGGGGCCTGTTGATGGAGAGGGAGAGAGGGCTGAGCCTTGTCTTTGATGGAGAGGGAGAGAGGGCTGGGCCTGTTGATGGAGAGGGAGAGAGGGCTGGGCCTGTTGATGGAGAGGGAGAGAGGGCTGAGCCTTGTCTTTGATGGAGAGGGAGAGAGGGCTGGGCCTGTTGATGGAGAGGGAGAGAGGGCTGAGCCTTGTCTTTGATGGAGAGGGAGAGAGGGCTGAGCCTTGTCTTTGATGGAGAGGAAGAGAGGGCGGGGCCTGTTGATGGAGAGGGAGAGAGGGCGGGGCTTGTTGATGGAGAGGGAGAGAGGGCAGGGCCTGTTGATGGAGAGGGAGAGAGGGCGGGGCCTGTTGATGGAGAGGGAGAGAGGGCGGGGCCTGTTGATGGAGAGGGAGAGAGGGCTGAGCCTTGTCTTTGATGGAGAGGGAGAGAGGGCAGGGCCTGTTGATGGAGAGGGAGAGAGGGCTGAGCCTTGTCTTTGATGGAGAGGAAGAGAGGGTGGGGCCTGTTGATGGAGAGGGAGAGAGGGCTGGGCCTGTTGATGGAGAGGGAGAGAGGGCTGGGCCTGTTGATGGAGAGGGAGAGAGGGCTGGGCCTGTTGATGGAGAGGGAGAGAGGGCTGGGCCTGTTGATGGAGAGGGAGAGAGGGCTGAGCCTTGTCTTTGATGGAGAGGGAGAGAGGGCGGGGCCTGTTGATGGAGAGGGAGAGAGGGCGGGGCCTGTTGATGGAGAGGGAGAGAGGGCTGAGCCTTGTCTTTGATGGAGAGGGAGAGAGGGCAGGGCCTGTTGATGGAGAGGGAGAGAGGGCGGGGCCTGTTGATGGAGAGGGAGAGAGGGCTGAGCCTTGTCTTTGATGGAGAGGGAGAGAGGGCTGAGCCTTGTCTTTGATGGAGAGGGAGAGAGGGCTGAGCCTTGTCTTTGATGGAGAGGGAGAGAGGGCTGGGCCTGTTGATGGAGAGGGAGAGAGGGTGGGGCCTGTTGATGGAGAGGGAGAGAGGGCTGGGCCTGTTGATGGAGAGGGAGAGAGGGCTGAGCCTTGTCTTTGATGGAGAGGGAGAGAGGGCGGGGCCTGTTGATGGAGAGGGAGAGAGGGCGGGGCTTGTTGATGGAGAGGGAGAGAGGGCAGGGCCTGTTGATGGAGAGGGAGAGAGGGCGGGGCCTGTTGATGGAGAGGGAGAGAGGGCGGGGCCTGTTGATGGAGAGGGAGAGAGGGCTGAGCCTTGTCTTTGATGGAGAGGGAGAGAGGGCAGGGCCTGTTGATGGAGAGGGAGAGAGGGCTGAGCCTGTTGATGGAGAGGGAGAGAGGGCAGGGCCTGTTGATGGAGAGGGAGAGAGGGCTGAGCCTGTTGATGGAGAGGGAGAGAGGGCTGAGCCTGTTGATGGAGAGGGAGAGAGGGCGGGGCCTGTTGATGGAGAGGGAGAGAGGGCTGAGCCTTGTCTTTGATGGAGAGGGAGAGAGGGCTGAGCCTTGTCTTTGATGGAGAGGGAGAGAGGGCTGAGCCTTGTCTTTGATGGAGAGGAAGAGAGGGTGGGGCCTGTTGATGGAGAGGGAGAGAGGGCTGAGCCTGTTGATGGAGAGGGAGAGAGGGCAGGGCCTGTTGCTGGAGAGGGAGAGAGGGCTGAGCCTGTTGATGGAGAGGGAGAGAGGGCGGGGCCTGTTGATGGAGAGGGAGAGAGGGCTGAGCCTTGTCTTTGATGGAGAGGGAGAGAGGGCAGGGCCTGTTGATGGAGAGGGAGAGAGGGCTGAGCCTTGTCTTTGATGGAGAGGAAGAGAGGGTGGGGCCTGTTGATGGAGAGGGAGAGAGGGCTGGGCCTGTTGATGGAGAGGGAGAGAGGGCTGGGCCTGTTGATGGAGAGGGAGAGAGGGCTGGGCCTGTTGATGGAGAGGGAGAGAGGGCGGGGCCTGTTGATGGAGAGGGAGAGAGGGCTGAGCCTTGTCTTTGATGGAGAGGGAGAGAGGGCTGAGCCTTGTCTTTGATGGAGAGGGAGAGAGGGTGGGGCCTGTTGATGGAGAGGGAGAGAGGGCGGGGCCTGTTGATGGAGAGGGAGAGAGGGCTGAGCCTTGTCTTTGATGGAGAGGGAGAGAGGGCAGGGCCTGTTGATGGAGAGGGAGAGAGGGCGGGGCCTGTTGATGTAGAGGGAGAGAGGGCAGGGCCTGTTGATGGAGAGGGAGAGAGGGCGGGGCCTGTTGATGGAGAGGGAGAGAGGGCTGGGCCTGTTGATGGAGAGGGAGAGAGGGCGGGGCCTGTTGATGGAGAGGGAGAGAGGGCTGAGCCTTGTCTTTGATGGAGAGGGAGAGAGGGCAGGGCCTGTTGATTTAGAGGGAGAGAGGGCTGAGCCTTGTCTTTGATGGAGAGGGAGAGAGGGCAGGGCCTGTTGATGTAGAGGGAGAGAGGGCTGAGCCTTGTCTTTGATGGAGAGGGAGAGAGGGCGGGGCCTGTTGATGGAGAGGGAGAGAGGGCTGAGCCTTGTCTTTGATGGAGAGGGAGAGAGGGCAGGGCCTGTTGATGTAGAGGGAGAGAGGGCTGAGCCTTGTCTTTGATGGAGAGGGAGAGAGGGCGGGGCCTGTTGATGGAGAGGGAGAGAGGGCTGAGCCTTGTCTTTGATGGAGAGGGAGAGAGGGCTGAGCCTTGTCTTTGATGGAGAGGGAGAGAGGGCGGGGCCTGTTGATGGAGAGGGAGAGAGGGCTGGGCCTGTTGATGGAGAGGGAGAGAGGGCTGAGCCTTGTCTTTGATGGAGAGGGAGAGAGGGCTGAGCCTTGTCTTTGATGGAGAGGGAGAGAGGGCGGGGCCTGTTGATGGAGAGGGAGAGAGGGCGGGGCCTGTTGATGGAGAGGGAGAGAGGGCAGGGCCTGTTGATGGAGAGGGAGAGATGGCGGGGCCTGTTGATGGAGAGGGAGAGAGGGCGGGGCCTGTTGATGGAGAGGGAGAGAGGGCGGGGCCTGTTGATGGAGAGGGAGAGAGGGTGGGGCCTGTTGATGGAGAGGGAGAGAGGGCTGAGCCTTGTCTTTGATGGAGAGGGAGAGAGGGCAGGGCCTGTTGATGGAGAGGGAGAGAGGGCTGAGCCTTGTCTTTGATGGAGAGGGAGAGAGGGCGGGGCCTGTTGATGGAGATGGAGAGAGGGCTGAGCCTTGTCTTTGATGGAGAGGGAGAGAGGGCTGAGCCTTGACTTTGATGGAGAGGGAGAGAGGGTGGGGCCTGTTGATGGAGAGGGAGAGAGGGCGGG
The DNA here is from genome assembly GCF_018296145.1 of Oncorhynchus tshawytscha. Taxonomy (NCBI): domain Eukaryota; kingdom Metazoa; phylum Chordata; class Actinopteri; order Salmoniformes; family Salmonidae; genus Oncorhynchus; species Oncorhynchus tshawytscha. The sequence continues at coordinate 7,576,042 of NC_056436.1, read as the reverse complement.
GCCTGTTGATGGAGAGGGAGAGAGGGCTGAGCCTTGTCTTTGATGGAGAGGGAGAGAGGGTGGGGCCTGTTGATGGAGATGGAGAGAGGGCTGAGCCTTGTCTTTGATGGAGAGGGAGAGAGGGCGGGGCCTGTTGATGGAGAGGGAGAGAGGGCTGAGCCTTGTCTTTGATGGAGAGGGAGAGAGGGCAGGGCCTGTTGATGGAGAGGGAGAGAGGGCTGAGCCTTGTCTTTGATGGAGAGGGAGAGAGGGTGGGGCCTGTTGATGGAGAGGGAGAGAGGGCGGGGGCCTGTTGATGGAGAGGGAGAGAGGGCTGAGCCTTGTCTTTGAGGGAGAGAGGGCAGGGCCTGTTGATGGAGAGGGAGAGAGGGCGGGGCCTGTTGATGTAGAGGGAGAGAGGGCTGAGCCTTGTCTTTGATGGAGAGGGAGAGAGGGCGGGGCCTGTTGATGGAGAGGGAGAGAGGGCTGGGCCTGTTGATGGAGAGGGAGAGAGGGCTGGGCCTGTTGATGGAGAGGGAGAGAGGGCTGAGCCTTGTCTTTGATGGAGAGGGAGAGAGGGCTGAGCCTTGTCTTTGATGGAGAGGGAGAGAGGGCTGAGCCTGTTGATGGAGAGGGAGAGAGGGCTGAGCCTGTTGATGGAGAGGGAGAGAGGGCTGGGCCTGTTGATGGAGAGGGAGAGAGGGCTGAGCCTGTTGATGGAGAGGGAGAGAGGGCCTGGCCCTAATCCCAGTGAAACAGTCAGTCAGTGTTTATGTGTGTGTGTGTGTGTGTGTGTGTGTGTGTGTGTGTGTGTGTGTGTGTGTGTGTGTGTGTGTGTGTGTGTGTGTGTGTGTGTGTGTGTGTGTGTGTGAGAGAGAGAGGGTCCACTCCAGATTTAGTAGAAATGTGAAGTTTTGGCTCCCCAGGAGTTTGTGTGTGTGTGTGTTGTCTTTTGGCTCCCCAGGAGTGTGTGTGTGCGTGTTGGGTTTTGGCTCCCCAGGAGTGTGTGTGTGTGTGTGTGTGTTGTGTTTTGGCTCCCCAGGACGTCAGGAGAGTCCGTTAAGAGCAACTTCAAGATGTTACGTTTGTGCTAAAAACCTGGCTAATTCTGCTATACTGTGAGAGCTTGTTGAGTATTCACAGTATTCTCACGGCTCGCGGTTGTGACCTTCCTTGGTGACCGTGCTTCGGCTCCGAGGGGCGTCACGAGTTCGCGCCTAGTGGTGACCGTGCTTCGGCTCCGAGGGGTCACGAGTTCACGCCCAGAGGTGACCGTGCTTCGGCTACGAGGGGTCACGAGTTCACGCCCAGTGATGAGTGCAGCGGCACAACACGGAGTGCCTGGATACAGCCATTAGCCGTGGTATATTGGCCATATACCATAAACCCCCGAGGTGCCTTATTGCTGTTATAAACTGGTTACCAACGTAATTAGATCAGTAAAAATACATGTTTTGTCATACTGGTGGTATATGGACTGATATACCACAGCTGTCAGCCAATCAGCATTCAGGGCTCGAGCCACCCAGTTTATAATGGATAATGAATCTCTCTGGGCGCTGTACACACTGAAAAGAATGGGGTCCTGAAGTGTTATTATTTAGGGGTTCTTCAAATTGAAAAAGAGAGAGGTATAAGATCTTTAAAACAAAACTTTTAACTGTAATAACCCTTATAAGAACCTTCAGGGGTATTCCTTTTAAATAATAATAATAATAATAATATGCATAACAATAACAACAATATTTTAGTTCTTAGTGGTTATTAAGCTTTTTCATTTAAATTTTTTTATTTAACCTTTAATTAACTAGGCAAGTCAGTTAAGAACAAATTCTTATTTTCAATGATGGCCTAGGAACAGTGGGTTAACTTCCTGTTCAGGAGCAGAATGACAGATGTGTACCTTGTCAGCTCAGGGGTTTGAACTTGCAACCTTTCAGTTACTAGTCCAACACTCTAACCACTAGGCTACCCTGCCACCCTTTTAGTGGCAAAGCAGATAAAAAAAAAAATCAAAATATGAGGTAAACTTCCAGCAGAGCACCAAGTCCAATGTGTATATCCTCTGGTGTGTTGATGTTAATGTGTTTGGTTTTACTGTGTTGATGTTAATGTGTTGATGATAATGATGCTAATGTGTTGATGTTAATGTGTATGTCCTCTGGTGTGTTGACGATAATGTGTTGATGTTAATGTGTTGATGTGTTGATGATAATGTGTTGATGTTAATGTGTATGTCCTCTGGTGTGTTGACGATAATGTGTTGATGTTAATGTGTTGATGTGTTGATGATAATGTGTGGATGATAATGTGTTGATGATAATGTGTGGATGTTAATGTGTTGATGTTAATGTGTTAAAGTGCTGATGATAATGTATTGATGATAATGTGTTAATGATAATGTGTTGATGTTAATGTGTTGATGTGTTGATGTTAATGTGTTGATGTTAATGTGTTAATGTGTTGATGATAATGTATTGGTGATAATGTGTTGATGATAATGTGTTCATGTGTTAATGTGTTGATGATAATGTGTTGATGTTAATGTGTTAATGCTAATGTGTTGATGTTAATGTGTTGATGATAATGTGTTAATGTGTTGTTGATAATGTGCTGATGATAATGTGTTGGTGGTAATGTGTTGATGATAATGTGCTGATGATAATGTGTTAATGTGTTGATGATAATGTGTTGATGTTAATGTATCAATGTGTTGGTGATAATGTGTTGATGTTAATGTGTTAATGTGTTGATGTTAATGTGTTGATGTTAATGTGTTATTGTGTTGATGATAATGTTGATGATAATGTGTTGATGATAATGTTGATGATAATGTGTTGATGTTAATGTGTTGATGTTAATGTGTTGATGATAATGTGCTGATGTGTTGTTGATAATGTGTTGATGATAATGTGTTGATGGTAATGTGCTGATGATAATGTGTTGATGTTAATGTGTTGATGTTAATGTGTTAATGTGTTGATGTTAATGTGTGGATGATAATGTGTTGATGATAATGTGTGGATGTTAATGTGTTGATGTTAATGTGTTAAAGTGCTGACAATAATGTATTGATGATAATGTGTTAATGATAATGTGTTGATGTTAATGTGTTGATGTGTTGATGTTAATGTGTTGATGTTAATGTGTTAATGTGTTGATGATAATGTATTGGTGATAATGTGTTGATGTTAATGTGTTGATGTCAATGTGTTACTGTGTTGATGATAATGTGTTGATGTTAATGTGTTGATGATAATGTGTTCATGTGTTAATGTGTTGATGATAATGTGTTGATGTTAATGTGTTAATGCTAATGTGTTGATGTTAATGTGTTGATGATAATGTGTTGATGTTAATGTGTTGATGTTAATGTGTTGATGTTAATGTGTTGATGATAATGTGTTAATGTGTTGTTGATAATGTGCTGATGATAATGTGTTGGTGGTAATGTGTTGATGTTAATGTGTTGATGATAATGTGTTAATGTGTTGATGATAATGTGTTGATGTTAATGTGTTAATGTGTTGATGATAATGTGTTGATGATAATGTGTTAATGTGTTGATGTTAATGTGTTGATGTTAATGTGTTATTGTGTTGACGATAATGTTGATGATAATGTGTTGATGATAATGCTGATGATAATGTGTTGATGTTAATGTGTTGATGTTAATGTGTTGATGATAATGTGTTGATGTTAATGTGTTGATGTTAATGTGTTGATGATAGTGTGCTAATGTGTTGTTGATAATGTGTTGATGATAATGTGTTGATGGTAATGTGTTGATGATAATGTGTTGATGTTAATGTGTTGATGATAATGTGTTAATGTGTTGATGATAATGTGTTGATGTTAATGTGTCAATGTGTTGATGTTAATGTGTTGATGTTAATGTGTTGATGATAATGTGTTGATGGTAATGTGTTGATGATAATGTGTTGATGTTAATGTGTTGATGATAATGTGTTAATGTGTTGATGATAATGTGTTGATGTTAATGTGTCAATGTGTTGATGTTAATGTGTTGATGTTAATGTGTTGCTGATAATGTGTTGATGTTAATGTGTTGATGTGTTGATGTTAATGTGTTGATGTTAATGTGTTAATGTGTTGATGATAATGTATTGATGATAATGTGTTAATGGTAATGTGTTGATGTTAATGTGTTAATGTGTTGATGTTAATGTGTTGATGTTAATGTGTTGATGATAATGTGTTGATGTTAATGTGTCAATGATGTAATGTGTTAATGTGTTGATGTTAATGTGTTAATGTGTTGATGATAATGTGTTGATGTTAATGTGTTAATGTGTTGATGATAATGTGTTGATGTTAATGTGTTAATGTGTTGATGATAATGTGTTGATGTTAATGTGTTGATGATAATGTGTTGATGATAGTGTGTTAATGTGTTGATGTTAATGTGTTGATGTTAATGTGTTGATGATAATGTGTTGATGATAATGTGTTAATGTGTTGATGTTAATGTGTTGATGATAATGTGTTGATGTTAATGTGTTAATGTGTTGATGTTAATGTGTTAATGTGTTGATGATAATGTGTTGATGATAATGTGTTGATGATAATGTGTGAATGTGTTGATGTTAATGTGTTGATGATAATGTGTTGATGATAATGTGTTAATGTGTTGATGTTAATGTGTTGATGTTAATGTGTTGATGTTAATGTGTTGATGTTAATGTGTTGATGTTAATGTGTTGATGTTAATGTGTTAATGTTAATGTGTTAATGTTAATGTGTTGATGATAATGTGTTGATGTTAATGTGTTGATGTTAATGTGTTAATGTGTTGATGATAATGTGTTGATGTTGATGTTAATGTGTTGATGATAATGTGTTAATATGTTGATGTTAATGTGTTGATGTTAATGTGTTGATGATAATGTGTTAATGTGTTGATGATAATGTGTTGATGTTAATGTATTGATGTTAATGTGTTGATGTTGATGTTAATGTGTTGATGATAATGTGTTAATGTGTTGAGGTTGATGTGTTGATGTTTATGTGTTAATGTGTTGATGATAATGTGTTGATGTTAATGTGTTGATAATAATGTGTTAATGTGTTGATAATAATGTGTTGATGTTAATGTGTTGATGATAATGTGTTGATAATAATGTGTTAATGTGTTGATAATAATGTGTTGATGTTAATGTGTTGATGTCAATATGTTGATGATAATGTGAAATGTGTTGATAATAATGTGTTGATAATAATGTGTTGATGTATTGATGTTAATGTGTTGATGTTAATGTGTTGATGATAATGTGTCGATGTGTTGATGTTAATGTGTTGATAATAATGTGTTGATGTTAATGTGTTGATAATAATGTGTTGATGTTAATGTGTTGATGATAATGTGTTGATGATAATGTGTTGAGAATAATGCATTGGGGATAATGTGTTGAGAATAATGTGTTGAGAATAATGTATTGAGGATAATGTGTTGATGTTCTCTGTATCCATAGCCAGAATGATTTTTCAGTGCACGGTAATTGAACAGGTTTCCTGTTATATTCATCAGAGGTGTAAGGAGGGTGAAGTCTGTCAATCCCCCAAATAAGTAGTAATTATGCACACTACAGTATTCATACCTTGTTTTTTTGTGGTGAATGTGAATGAATAAAACTGTTTTGATAATGGTTTTGATACAGATACCTTGTCCATAATGTAGAGACCTATGGGATATTCATTGAAGAGGTCAGGGAGGAGCATGGTAGATATGATCAGCGTAACAACTCAATACCAACTGACATACCTTTGTATGTCTCCTCATCTGTAAACCTGCAGATACAGACACAGAAGTGAGCAGTTCAGTCATCTGCACCCAATACAGCCTTCAACATATTCTTACCTCTTTGTATGATTGATATCCATTGAATTGTGTCCATTTCTTTTTTTGGAAAGATTTGCACAAATATGAAAAGACAGATGGTATCATCATAAAACAATGTTAATTTAGATCAAACAAGAGACAAACCTTAAACTGAGGAGATCTTTAAAAAAAATTCAGTTAAGTTCCTGCACCTGCTGTCCTCATGAATTCAAATCCAAATGTTTCAGTTGGGCAGTTAGGTTGCTGCAAGAACCCCCACCAACTAAGAAGGTTCCTCAATGAACCCCCACCAACTAAGGAGGTTCCTCAATGAACCCCCACCAACTAAGGAGGTTCCTCAATGAACCCCCACCAACTAAGGAGGTTCCTCAATGAACCCCCACCAACTAAGGGGGTTCCTCAATGAACCCCACCTCCTATGGGGGTTCCTCAATGAACCCCACCTCCTATGGGGGTTCTTGGAAGAACCTTTTGGGGGCCATTTTCAGTGCCAAGAACCCAAAGGTTCTTCAGAGAACTTTAAAGATCTAAGAAGAACTGTTGTTGAACCCCTAATTTTTAGAGTGTACATAGACACACACACACACACACACACACACACACACACACACACACACACACACACACACACACACACACACACACTCCCTATTGGGGAGGCGTTAACACTGTCTGAGGACTAGCTGTTTGTCCCGAGCACTACAGAGACACAAAAAAAGCCTCTTCAGAATCCATTCACATGCAAAACACACACTCTCTCCTCCACCCACACACCCTCAACACATTTTCAAACACACACACGCACACACACAAACATGTTATACACACACATACAACGAGTTACTACACACACACACATCACACACAATACACACAGAACATTGTTTTTGATGACAGTGGAGATGAGAGAGAAGAGAAAGGGTTGAGAGGTGATAGAGGTAGAAAATATAGAGGGAAGATAGCTGTTGAGAGGTGGAGATGATGGGAAAGGAGACCGAGAAAGAGAGAGAGAGAGAAGATAGCTGTTGAGAGGTGGAGATGATGGGAAAGGAGACTGAGAAAGAGAGAGACAGAGAAAGAGAGAGAGAGAGAGAGAGAGAGAGAGAGAGAGAGAGAAGATAGCTGTTGAGAGGTGGAGATGATGGGAAAGGAGACCGAGAAAGAGAGAGAGAGAGAGAGAGAGAGAGAGAGAGAGAGAGAGAGATAGAGAGGCTTTGTCTGTCTTTAAGTATGATACATCAGTGTCAGATCATTGTGTGAACAGCTGATATTATAGACGGCTGTATCGGTGGCCTTCATGGAACCGAACTGAATGGATTTAATGTCATTATAATGATAATACCACATCATATCATGACAGCAGTGACAGAACATAGCCATAATAACCTCATCATATCATGACAGCAGTGATAAAACATAGCAATAATAACCATATCATGACAGCAGTGATAAAACATAGCAATAATAACCTCATCATATCATGACAGCAGTGGTAAAACATAGCCATAACAACCACTTCATATCATGACAGCAGTGATAAAACATAGCAATAATAACCATGTCATGACAGCAGTGATAAAACATAGCCATAATAACCTCATCATATAATGACAGCAGTGACAGAACATAGCCATAATAACCATATCATGACAGCAGTGATAAAACATAGCCATAATAACCTCATCATATCATGACAGCAGTGATAAAACATAGCAATAATAACCATATCATGACAGCAGTGATAAAACATAGCCATAATTACCTCATCATATCATGACAGCAGTGATAAAACATAGCAATAATAACCATATCATGACAGCAGTGATAAAACATAGCAATAATAACCATGTCATGACAGCAGTGATAAAACATAGCCATAATAACCACATGATGCGGGTTGTGTTGTCTAGTCTATCGTGTAGTGACTTAATGTTCATTGTCTCCCTTGCCCAACCACTGTATTTAGCCCACTAGAACACAAGTCTTTCTAGGCCCTAGAGTACAAAGTATACCACTGTTTAAATGAAGAAAAGATGCTTCAGTCCCTCGCTTAAGATTTAAACGGTAGGAAGGAGAAGAACCACAGAGTTAATGCTGTGTGTGTGTGTGTGTGTGTTCTGCAAATCAAATCAAATTGTATTGGTCGCATACACGTTTAGCAGATGGTATTGAGGGTGTAGTAAAATGCTTGTGTTCCTAGCTCCAACAATGCTGTAATATCTAACAATACACAACAAATCTAAAAGTAATAGAATGAAATTAGGAAATATAGAAATATTAGGACGAGCAATGTCGGAGTCCGGAGTATAAGTATTTGAGGGCATATATGTGGATAGAATATGTTATATCTGTAGTATATCTGTAGTATATCTGTATTATATATGTATTATATCTGTAGCATATCTGTAGTATTTCTGTAGCATATCTGTAGTATATCTGTATTATATGTGTAGAATTACCTGTAGTATATCTGTAGTATATCTGTAGTATACCTGTAGTATACCTGTAGTATATCTGTAGTATACCTGTAGTATATCTGTAGTATACCTGTAGTATACCTGTAGTATATCTGTAGTATATCTGTAGTATACCTGTTGTATATCTGTAGTATATCTGTAGTATACCTGTAGTATACCTGTAGTATATCTGTAGTATACCTGTAGTATATCTGTAGTATACCTGTAGTATACCTGTAGTATATCTGTAGTATATCTGTAGTATACCTGTTGTATATCTGTAGTATATCTGTAGTATACCTGTAGTATACCTGTAGTATATCTGTAGTATATCTGTATTATATCTGTAGTATATCTGTAGTATATCTGTAGAATACTTAAGATAAAATTGTATGTGTGCAGCAATAGTTGAATAGGATGGACTTGACTAGAATACAGTATAGACATATGAAGTGGGTAAAACAGTATGTAAACATTATTAAAGTGCCCAGTGTTCCATGTCTGTACATAGGTCATCAGCCTATTAGGTGCAGGGATGAGCGGTAGCCGGCTAGTGACAGTGACTAAGTTCAGGGCAGGGTACTGGGTGGTAGCCGGCTAGTGACAGTGACTAAGTTCAGGGCAGGGTACTGGGTGGTAGCCGGCTAGTGACAGTGACTAAGTTCAGGGCAGGGTACTGGGCAGTAGCCGGCTAGTGACAGTGACTAAGTTCAGGGCAGGGTACTGGGTGGTAGCCGGCTAGTGACAGTGACTAAGTTCAGGGCAGGGTACTGGGCGGAGGCCGGCTAGTGACAGTGACTAAGTTCAGGGCAGGGTACTGGGTGGTAGCCGGCTAGTGACAGTGACTAAGTTCAGGGCAGGGTACTGGGCGGGGCCGGCTAGTGACAGTGACTAAGTTCAGGGCAGGGTACTGGGCAGTAGCCGGCTAGTGACAGTGACTAAGTTCAGGGCAGGGTACTGGGTGGTAGCCGGCTAGTGACAGTGACTAAGTTCAGGGCAGGGTACTGGGTGGAGGCCGGCTAGTGATAGCTATAACAGTCTGATGGCCTTGAGATAGAAGCTGTTTTTCAGTCTCTCAATCTCAGCTTTGATGCACCTGTACTGAACTCGCCTTCTGGATGGTAGCGGTGTGAACAGGCAGTGGCTCGGGTGGTTGTTGTCCTTGATGATCTTTATGGCCTTCCTGTGACACCGGGTGGTGTAGATGTCCTGAAGGGCAGGCAGTGTGCTCCCCATGACGCATTGGACTGACCGCACCACCCTCTGGTGCAGTTGCCGTACCAAGCGGTGATAGAGCTGGACAGGATGCTCTCAGTGGTGCAGTTGCTAAAAGTTTGTGAGGGTTTTAGGTGCCAAGCCAAATTTCTTCAGCCTCCTGAGTTTGAGAGGAACTTGAAGCTTTTACCCTTCTCCACTATGGCACTGACGATGTCGATGTGGGGGTGCTCCCTCTGCTGTCTCCTGAAGTCCACACTCAGCTCCTTTGTTTTGTTGAGGGAGAGGTTATTTTCCTGGCATCACTCTTAGGGCCCTCACCTCCTCCCTGTAGGCTGTCTCATTGTTGTTGGTAATCAGGCCTACTACTGTTGTGTTGTCTGCAAACTTGATGATTGAGTTGGAGGAGTGAGTGGCCACGCATTAATGGGTAAACAGGGAGTACAGGAGGGGGCTGAGCATGCACCCTTGTGGGACCCCTGTGTTGAGGATCAGCGTAGTGGAGGTGTTGTTTCCTACCTTCACCACCAGGGGGCGGCCCGTCAGGGAGTCAGACCCAGGTCCCAGAGATTAATGATGAGCCTGGAGAGCACTATGGTGTTGTTTCCTACCTTCACCACCAGGGGGCGGCCTGTCAGGGAGTCAGACCGGGTCTCAGAGATTAATGATGAGCCTGGAGAGCACTATGGTGTTGTTTCGACCATGCTGGCCATATATGAACATTTGAACATCTTGGCCATGTTCTGTTATAAGCTCCACCCGGCACAGCCAGAAGAGGACTGGCCACCCCACATGTGCCCTCTCTAATTCTCTCTTTCTCTCTTTCTTTCTCTTTCTCGGAGGACCTGAGCCCTAGGACCATGCCCCAGGACTACCTGACATGATGACTCCTTGCTGTCTCCAGTCCACCTGGCCGTGCTGCTGCTCCAGTTTCAACGGTTCTGCCTTATTATTATTCGACCATGCTGGTCATTTATGAGCATTTGAACATCTTGGCCATGTTCTGTTATAATCTCCACTCGGCACAGCCAGAAGAGGACTGGCCACCCCACATAGCCTGGTTCCTCTCTAGGTTTCTTCCTAGGTTTTGGCCTTTCTAGGGAGTTTTTCCTAGCCACCGTGCTTCTACACCTGCATTGCTTGCTGTTTGGGGTTTTAGGCTGGGTTTCTGTACAGCACTTTGAGATATCAGCTGATGTACGAAGGGCTATATAAATACATTTGATTTGATTTGATTTGATTTCCTACCTTCACCACCCGGGGGCGGCCCGTCAGAGAGTCAGACCCGGGTCCCAGAGATTAATGATGAGCCTGGAGAGCACTATGGTGTTGTTTCCTACCTTCACCACCTGGGGGCGGGCCGTCAGGGAGTCAGACCCAGGTCCCAGAGATTAATGATGAGCCTGGAGAGCAATATGGTGTTGAAGGCTGAGCTGTAGGCAATTAAACAGCATTCTGATGTAGGTATTCCTCTTGTTCAGATGGGGCAGTGGGCAGTGGGCAGTGGGCAGTACGATGGTGATTGCATCGTCCATGAATCTATTTGGGTGGTATGCAAATTGCAGTGGGTCTAGGGTGTCAGGTAAGGTGGAAATAATATGCTCCTTAAATAGCCCCTCAAAGCACTTCAAGATGACAGAAGTGAGTGCTACGGGGCAATAGTCATTTAGTTCAGTTTCCTTTGCTTTCTTGGGTACAGGAACAATGGTGGCCATCTTGAAGCATGTGGGGACAGCAGACTGGGATAGGTAGAGATTTGATATGTCCGTTAACACTCCAGCCATCTGGTCTGCACATGCTCTGAGGACGCGACTTGGGATGCCGGCTGGGCCGGCAGCCTTGCGAGGGTTAACACGCTACAATGTCGTACTCACATCGCCCATGGAGAACGAGAGCTAACAGTCCTTGGGAACGGCACATGTGGGCGACGCTGTTTTATCCTCAAAGCGGGCGAAGAAGGTGTTTAGCATGTCCGGGATCAAGACGTTGGTGTCTGCGAAGTTAGTGGTTTTCTCTTAATAATCCGGGATTGTCTGGAGTCCCTGTCACATACTACTTGTGTCTGATCCGTTGAATTGCGACTCCACTTTATCTCTGTACGTGGATGGTGTGCACGCCTCCTGAGTTGGACTAAAAGTCCACTTCAAATACCTCTTCTCCGCTAGTCGTGTTTTGGAGCAGCGTCTGGGACAAGTTCAATTCTCCTTCGACGGTACGAATAAAGGATCCAATTCAGGAAAGTCGTATTCCTGGTCGAAATGCACCTCTCTGATATCCACAAGTTATTCCGGCTGTATGTAACAACATTTTGGGCTAATAAGTAACATTTTATAAAAGTTGCTTAGGAACCTGAAACAAGGTGGTCATGTCTATCGGCGCTATTGGTGTGTGTTTGTGTGTTTGTGTGTGTGTGTGTATGTGTGTGTGTGTGTGTGTGTGTGTGTGTGTGTGTGTGTGTGTGTGTGTGTGTGTGTGTGTGTGTGTGTGTGTGTGTGTGTGTGTGTGTGTGTGAATGTGTGTGAATGTCATGTATTTCTTAGAGAAGATCAAAATTAACAATGTGAGAGAGAGAGCGAGAAAGAGAGCAAGCCAGAGTGAGAGAAAGAGACAGACAGAGAGAGACAGAGATAGAGAGAGAGAGAGATAGAGAGAGAGACTTCCTGGGCTCCAGTGGCCCTGGCCTTCCAGACTGACACATCCTCCAATCTTTAATTTAGCGTCTTCCCAGCAAAAAGCCTCCCCCAGGCGGCCACAGCCTGCAGGACAGCCCCAGGCTTCCGACTCGTGTAGGCCTCAGGAGTGCACACTACTCTACACCCCTAACCCTGGACCAGACGGACTCAGGTGAGACAAGACAACTCAAGTCACCGCTTGTTTTTATTCATGTATCTCCCTTTTATTTATTGAAGCATGTTGAATGCAGCAACTTGCTCAAGATTCGCTTCGAAATGGATGTCCGTCCCTGACGAGAGGGCGTTGGGAGATGCCTGTGGACGGTGATGGTGGATAGGAGCTCTGACACTGTGTGTTCATTCCCAGTGCAAATCTTAACCCTTAAAGGGGAACTGGACCCACTCATTCTCTGATCCTTGTTGTCTTCGGTCTCTCTTTATGTAATGTCGTGTTGTCTCTCGTCGTGATGTGAGATTTTTCTTATATGTTTATTTATTTCATATTTTATTTTTAATCCCAGCCCCCGTCCCCGCAGGAGGACTTTTGCCTTTTGGTAGGCCGTCATTGTAAATAATTATTTGTTCTTAACTGACTTGCCTAGTTAAATAAAGGTTAAGTACAAAAAATACATTAAAAGAAATGCTGGCGGCCATGAAAGAAGCCAGACGTGTGTTGTCTTGGGGGTGTGGTTTGATGTGAATGTTTCTTGGGTGTTTCCTTGCCACCACCAAGACACACCCCTCTGTCAGAACCTTGTCCGCAGCCGTTTCCCCTCCACTCAATCACAGCAAACAAACTTCCTGCAGGTTGACTTCAATAACTACAGTCAGTGGTACGGTGAGATGCCCGGAGGAAGCTTTGAGTAGGTCAGTAGCCTACAGAGCAGCAGAATGATAAACACAGTGATCAGGTTGGTTCCACCAGGCTAGTTTATATCTTAAAAGTTGAAAATAAGCAACAAATAATGTCAGTTTACATCAATTATTTTTCACAAATGTATCAAAGTAATGAAGTGGGTTCCCTTATGTATTTGTACAAATGATGAGCCTGTGAAAGCTGTTGCCACTGACCGGTTAAGGACTGGACAGATACCTGTGACTGTCTGTTCTATTTGTAGGACACAGTGAGGGCATGTCTGCATGATACTGATGAGAGCCCCCTTGCTGGTCTTCTCTATGCTGCAAACTGAACATCTCTCCAACAACTGCGGCAGGCAATCTTATGAGAACTGGGAAAGCCTGTGACAGGGTGATATAATAGACAGGCATTTTGTTCTAAAGAAAGGACAAAATATTTTTTTTGCTAATGCACATTCCGAACCAAAACAACTCTACTATTTATATCTACTTGGCTGGGGAATTTGCCTTCTAGTTTATGAAGCCGGGTATTTCTGAATAAAACTTCTTCACATAACACAGATCATTGTTGTTGATGAAGCCGTCTGTGCCATCAGGGCAGTAACTCGGGACACTATCAAAGGGCTCACAATGGCATGTCCTTTTCAATGGAGTCGAGGGAGACTCTGGCAACAACGGAGGAGGTGTCACAACGGTACTTCTATCATAGGAGTCGAGGGAGACTCTGGCAACAACGGAGGAGGTGTCACAACGGTACTTCTATCATAGGAGTCGAGGGAGACTCTGGCAACAACGGAGGAGGTGTCACAAGGATACTTCTATCATAGGAGTCGAGGGAGACTCTGGCAACAACGGAGGAGGTGTCACAACGGTACTTCTATCATAGGAGTCGAGGGAGACTCTGGCAACAACGGAGGAGGTGTCACAACGGTACTTCTATCATAGGAGTTGAGGGAGACTCTGGCAACAACGGAGGAGGTGTCACAAGGATACTTCTATCATAGGAGTCGAGGGAGACTCTGGCAACAACGGAGGAGGTGTCACAAGGATACTTCTATCATAGGAGTCGAGGGAGACTCTGGCAACAACGGAGGAGGTGTCACAAGGATACTTCTATCATAGGAGACGAGGGAGACTGGTCACAACGGAGGAGGTGTCACAAGGATACTTCTATCATAGGAGACGAGGGAGACTGGTCACAACGGAGGAGGTGTCACAAGGATACTTCTATCATAGGAGTCGAGGGAGCCTGGTCACAACGGTGGAGGTGTCACAAGGATACTTCTATCATAGGAGTCGAGGGAGACTCTGGCAACAACGGAGGAGGTGTCACAATGGTACTTCTATCATAGGAGTCGAGGGAGACTGGTCACAACGGAGGAGGTGTCACAAGGATACTTCTATCATAGGAGTCGAGGGAGACTGGTCACAACGGAGGAGGTGTCACAACGGTACTTCTATCATAGGAGTCGAGGGAGACTCTGGCAACAACGGAGGAGGTGTCACAAGGATACTTCTATCATAGGAGACGAGGGAGACTGGTCACAACGGAGGAGGTGTCACAAGGATACTTCTATCATAGGAGACGAGGGAGACTGGTCACAACGGAGGAGGTGTCACAAGGATACTTCTATCATAGGAGTCGAGGGAGACTGGTCACAACGGAGGAGGTGTCACAAGGATACTTCTATCATAGGAGTCGAGGGAGACTCTGGCAACAACGGAGGAGGTGTCACAACGGTACTTCTATCATAGGAGTCGAGGGAGACTGGTCACAACGGAGGAGGTGTCACAAGGATACTTCTATCATAGGAGTCGAGGGAGACTGGTCACAACGGAGGTGTCACAACGGTACTTCTATCATAGGAGTCGAGGGAGACTCTGGCAACAACGGAGGAGGTGTCACAAGGATACTTCTATCATAGGAGTCGAGGGAGACTCTGGCAACAATGGAGGAGGTGTCACAAGGACACTTCTATCATAGAGGTCGAGGGAGACTGGTGACAACGGAGGAGGTGTCACAAGGATACTTCTATCATAGGAGTTGAGGGAGACTGGTGACAATGGAGGAGGTGTCACAAGGATACTTCTATCTTAGGAGTCGAGGGAGACTGGCAACAATGGAGGAGGTGTCACAAGGATACTTCTATCATAGAGGTCGAGGGAGACTGATGACAACGGAGGAGGTGTCACAAGGATACTTCTATCATAGGAGTCGAGGGAGACTCTGGCAACAACAGAGGAAGTGTCACAACGGTACTTCTATCAATGGAGTCGAGGGAGACTGGTCACAACGGAGGAGGTGTCAAAGGATACTTCTATCATAGGAGTCGAGGGAGACTCTGGCAACAACGGAGGAGGTGTCACAAGGATACTGCTATCATAGGAGTCGAGGGAGACTCTGGCAACAACGGAGGAGGTGTCACAACGGTACTTCTATCATAGGAGTCGAGGGAGACTCTGGCAACAACGGAGGAGGTGTCACAAGGATACTTCTATCATAGAGGTCGAGGAGACTGGTGACAACGGAGGAGGTGTCACAAGGATACTTCTATCATAGGAGTTGAGGGAGACTGGTGACAACGGAGGAGGTGTCACAAGGATACTTCAATCTTAGGAGTCGAGGGAGACTGGCAACAATGGAGGAGGTGTCACAAGGATACTTCTATCATAGAGGTCGAGGGAGACTGGTGACAACGGAGGAGGTGTCACAAGGATACTTCTATCATAGGAGTCGAGGGAGACTCTGGCAACAACAGAGGAGGTGTCACAACGGTACTTCTATCAATTGAGTCGAGGGAGACTGGTCACAACGGAGGAGGTGTCACAAGGATACTTCTATCATAGGAGTCGAGGGAGACTGGTCACAACGGAGGTGTCACAACGGTACTTCTATCATAGGAGTCGAGGGAGACTCTGGCAACAACGGAGGAGGTGTCACAAGGATACTTCTATCATAGGAGTCGAGGGAGACTCTGGCAACAATGGAGGAGGTGTCACAAGGACACTTCTATCATAGAGGTCGAGGGAGACTGGTGACAACGGAGGAGGTGTCACAAGGATACTTCTATCATAGGAGTTGAGGGAGACTGGTGACAATGGAGGAGGTGTCACAAGGATACTTCTATCTTAGGAGTCGAGGGAGACTGGCAACAATGGAGGAGGTGTCACAAGGATACTTCTATCATAGAGGTCGAGGGAGACTGATGACAACGGAGGAGGTGTCACAAGGATACTTCTATCATAGGAGTCGAGGGAGACTCTGGCAACAACAGAGGAAGTGTCACAACGGTACTTCTATCAATGGAGTCGAGGGAGACTGGTCACAACGGAGGAGGTGTCAAAAGGATACTTCTATCATAGGAGTCGAGGGAGACTCTGGCAACAACGGAGGAGGTGTCACAAGGATACTGCTATCATAGGAGTCGAGGGAGACTCTGGCAACAACGGAGGAGGTGTCACAACGGTACTTCTATCATAGGAGTCGAGGGAGACTCTGGCAACAACGGAGGAGGTGTCACAAGGATACTTCTATCATAGAGGTCGAGGGAGACTGGTGACAACGGAGGAGGTGTCACAAGGATACTTCTATCATAGGAGTTGAGGGAGACTGGTGACAACGGAGGAGGTGTCACAAGGATACTTCAATCTTAGGAGTCGAGGGAGACTGGCAACAATGGAGGAGGTGTCACAAGGATACTTCTATCATAGAGGTCGAGGGAGACTGGTGACAACGGAGGAGGTGTCACAAGGATACTTCTATCATAGGAGTCGAGGGAGACTCTGGCAACAACAGAGGAGGTGTCACAACTGTACTTCTATCAATTGAGTCGAGGGAGACTGGTCACAACGGAGGAGGTGTCACAAGGATACTTCTATCATAGGAGTCGAGGGAGACTCTGGCAACAACGGAGGAGGTGTCACAAGGATACTTCTATCATAAGAGTCGAGGGAGACTCTGGCAACAACGGAGGAGGTGTCACAACGGTACTTCTATCATAGGAGTCGAGGGAGACTGGTCACAACGGAGGAGGTGTCACAAGGATACTTCTATCATAGGAGTCGAGGAAGACTGGTCACAACGGAGGAGGTGTCACAACGGTACTTCTATCATAGGAGTCGAAGGAGACTGGTCACAACGGAGGAGGTGTCACAAGGATACTTCTATCATAGGAGTTGAGGGAGACTGGTGACAACGGAGGAGGTGTCACAAGGATACTTCAATCTTAGGAGGCTAGGGAGACTGGCAACAATGGAGGAGGTGTCACAAGGATACTTCTATCATAGAGGTCGAGGGAGACTGGTGACAACGGAGGAGGTGTCACAAGGATACTTCTATCATAGGAGTCGAGGGAGACTCTGGCAACAACAGAGGAGGTGTCACAACGGTACTTCTATCAATGGAGTCGAGGGAGACTGGTCACAACGGAGGAGGTGTCACAAGGATACTTCTATCATAGGAGTCGAGGGAGACTCTGGCAACAACGGAGGAGGTGTCACAAGGATACTTCTATCATAGGAGTCGAGGGAGACTCTGGCAACAACGGAGGAGGTGTCACAATGGTACTTCTATCATAGGAGTCGAGGGAGACTGGTCACAACGGAGGAGGTGTCACAAGGATACTTCTATCATAGGAGTCGAGGGAGACTGGTCACAACGGAGGAGGTGTCACAACGGTACTTCTATCATAGGAGTCGAGGGAGACTCTGGCAACAACGGAGGAGGTGTCACAAGGATACTTCTATCATAGGAGACGAGGGAGACTGGTCACAACGGAGGAGGTGTCACAAGGATACTTCTATCATAGGAGACGAGGGAGACTGGTCACAACGGAGGAGGTGTCACAAGGATACTTCTATCATAGGAGTCGAGGGAGACTGGTCACAACGGAGGAGGTGTCACAAGGATACTTCTATCATAGGAGTCGAGGGAGACTCTGGCAACAACGGAGGAGGTGTCACAATGGTACTTCTATCATAGGAGTCGAGGGAGACTGGTCACAACGGAGGAGGTGTCACAAGGATACTTCTATCATAGGAGTCGAGGGAGACTGGTCACAACGGAGGTGTCACAACGGTACTTCTATCATAGGAGTCGAGGGAGACTCTGGCAACAATGGAGGAGGTGTCACAAGGATACTTCTATCATAGAGGTCGAGGGAGACTGGTGACAACGGAGGAGGTGTCACAAGGATACTTCTATCATAGGAGTTGAGGGAGACTGGTGACAATGGAGGAGGTGTCACAAGGATACTTCTATCATAGGAGTTGAGGGAGACTGGTGACAATGGAGGAGGTGTCACAAGGATACTTCTATCTTAGGAGTCGAGGGAGACTGGCAACAATGGAGGAGGTGTCACAAGGATACTTCTATCATAGAGGTCGAGGGAGACTGATGACAACGGAGGAGGTGTCACAAGGATACTTCTATCATAGGAGTCGAGGGAGACTCTGGCAACAACAGAGGAAGTGTCACAACGGTACTTCTATCAATGGAGTCGAGGGAGACTGGTCACAACGGAGGAGGTGTCACAAGGATACTTCTATCATAGGAGTCGAGGGAGACTCTGGCAACAACGGAGGAGGTGTCACAAGGATACTTCTATCATAGGAGTCGAGGGAGACTCTGGCAACAACGGAGGAGGTGTCACAACGGTACTTCTATCATAGGAGTCGAGGGAGACTGGTCACAACGGAGGAGGTGTCACAAGGATACTTCTATCATAGGAGTCGAAGGAGACTGGTCACAACGGAGGAGGTGTCACAACGGTACTTCTATCATAGGAGTCGAGGGAGACTCTGGCAACAACGGAGGAGGTGTCACAAGGATACTTCTATCATAGGAGTCGAGGGAGACTCTGGCAACAACGGAGGAGGTGTCACAAGGATACTTCTATCATAGAGGTCGAGGGAGACTGGTGACAACGGAGGAGGTGTCACAAGGATACTTCTATCATAGGAGTTGAGGGAGACTGGTGACAACGGAGGAGGTGTCACAAGGATACTTCAATCTTAGGAGTCGAGGGAGACTGGCAACAATGGAGGAGGTGTCACAAGGATACTTCTATCATAGAGGTCGAGGGAGACTGGTGACAACGGAGGAGGTGTCACAAGGATACTTCTATCATAGGAGTCGAGGGAGACTCTGGCAACAACAGAGGAGGTGTCACAACGGTACTTCTATCAATGGAGTCGAGGGAGACTGGTCACAACGGAGGAGGTGTCACAAGGATACTTCTATCATAGGAGTCGAGGGAGACTGGTCACAACGGAGGAGGTGTCACAACGGTACTTCTATCATAGGAGTCGAGGGAGACTCTGGCAACAACGGAGGAGGTGTCACAAGGATACTTCTATCATAGGAGACGAGGGAGACTGGTCACAACGGAGGAGGTGTCACAAGGATACTTCTATCATAGGAGACGAGGGAGACTGGTCACAACGGAGGAGGTGTCACAAGGATACTTCTATCATAGGAGTCGAGGAAGACTGGTCACAACGGAGGAGGTGTCACAACGGTACTTCTATCATAGGAGTCGAAGGAGACTGGTCACAACGGAGGAGGTGTCACAAGGATACTTCTATCATAGGAGTTGAGGGAGACTGGTGACAACGGAGGAGGTGTCACAAGGATACTTCAATCTTAGGAGTCGAGGGAGACTGGCAACAATGGAGGAGGTGTCACAAGGATACTTCTATCATAGAGGTCGAGGGAGACTGGTGACAACGGAGGAGGTGTCACAAGGATACTTCTATCATAGGAGTCGAGGGAGACTCTGGCAACAACAGAGGAGGTGTCACAACTGTACTTCTATCAATTGAGTCGAGGGAGACTGGTCACAACGGAGGAGGTGTCACAAGGATACTTCTATCATAGGAGTCGAGGGAGACTCTGGCAACAACGGAGGAGGTGTCACAAGGATACTTCTATCATAAGAGTCGAGGGAGACTCTGGCAACAACGGAGGAGGTGTCACAACGGTACTTCTATCATAGGAGTCGAGGGAGACTGGTCACAACGGAGGAGGTGTCACAAGGATACTTCTATCATAGGAGTCGAGGAAGACTGGTCACAACGGAGGAGGTGTCACAACGGTACTTCTATCATAGGAGTCGAAGGAGACTGGTCACAACGGAGGAGGTGTCACAAGGATACTTCTATCATAGGAGTTGAGGGAGACTGGTGACAACGGAGGAGGTGTCACAAGGATACTTCAATCTTAGGAGGCTAGGGAGACTGGCAACAATGGAGGAGGTGTCACAAGGATACTTCTATCATAGAGGTCGAGGGAGACTGGTGACAACGGAGGAGGTGTCACAAGGATACTTCTATCATAGGAGTCGAGGGAGACTCTGGCAACAACAGAGGAGGTGTCACAACGGTACTTCTATCAATGGAGTCGAGGGAGACTGGTCACAACGGAGGAGGTGTCACAAGGATACTTCTATCATAGGAGTCGAGGGAGACTCTGGCAACAACGGAGGAGGTGTCACAAGGATACTTCTATCATAGGAGTCGAGGGAGACTCTGGCAACAACGGAGGAGGTGTCACAATGGTACTTCTATCATAGGAGTCGAGGGAGACTGGTCACAACGGAGGAGGTGTCACAAGGATACTTCTATCATAGGAGTCGAGGGAGACTGGTCACAACGGAGGAGGTGTCACAACGGTACTTCTATCATAGGAGTCGAGGGAGACTCTGGCAACAACGGAGGAGGTGTCACAAGGATACTTCTATCATAGGAGACGAGGGAGACTGGTCACAACGGAGGAGGTGTCACAAGGATACTTCTATCATAGGAGACGAGGGAGACTGGTCACAACGGAGGAGGTGTCACAAGGATACTTCTATCATAGGAGTCGAGGGAGACTGGTCACAACGGAGGAGGTGTCACAAGGATACTTCTATCATAGGAGTCGAGGGAGACTCTGGCAACAACGGAGGAGGTGTCACAATGGTACTTCTATCATAGGAGTCGAGGGAGACTGGTCACAACGGAGGAGGTGTCACAAGGATACTTCTATCATAGGAGTCGAGGGAGACTGGTCACAACGGAGGTGTCACAACGGTACTTCTATCATAGGAGTCGAGGGAGACTCTGGCAACAATGGAGGAGGTGTCACAAGGATACTTCTATCATAGAGGTCGAGGGAGACTGGTGACAACGGAGGAGGTGTCACAAGGATACTTCTATCATAGGAGTTGAGGGAGACTGGTGACAATGGAGGAGGTGTCACAAGGATACTTCTATCATAGGAGTTGAGGAGACTGGTGACAATGGAGGAGGTGTCACAAGGATACTTCTATCTTAGGAGTCGAGGGAGACTGGCAACAATGGAGGAGGTGTCACAAGGATACTTCTATCATAGAGGTCGAGGGAGACTGATGACAACGGAGGAGGTGTCACAAGGATACTTCTATCATAGGAGTCGAGGGAGACTCTGGCAACAACAGAGGAATGTCACAACGGTACTTCTATCAATGGAGTCGAGGGAGACTGGTCACAACGGAGGAGGTGTCACAAGGATACTTCTATCATAGGAGTCGAGGGAGACTCTGGCAACAACGGAGGAGGTGTCACAAGGATACTTCTATCATAGGAGTCGAGGGAGACTCTGGCAACAACGGAGGAGGTGTCACAACGGTACTTCTATCATAGGAGTCGAGGGAGACTGGTCACAACGGAGGAGGTGTCACAAGGATACTTCTATCATAGGAGTCGAAGGAGACTGGTCACAACGGAGGAGGTGTCACAACGGTACTTCTATCATAGGAGTCGAGGGAGACTCTGGCAACAACGGAGGAGGTGTCACAAGGATACTTCTATCATAGGAGTCGAGGGAGACTCTGGCAACAACGGAGGAGGTGTCACAAGGATACTTCTATCATAGAGGTCGAGGGAGACTGGTGACAACGGAGGAGGTGTCACAAGGATACTTCTATCATAGGAGTTGAGGGAGACTGGTGACAACGGAGGAGGTGTCACAAGGATACTTCAATCTTAGGAGTCGAGGGAGACTGGCAACAATGGAGGAGGTGTCACAAGGATACTTCTATCATAGAGGTCGAGGGAGACTGGTGACAACGGAGGAGGTGTCACAAGGATACTTCTATCATAGGAGTCGAGGGAGACTCTGGCAACAACAGAGGAGGTGTCACAACGGTACTTCTATCAATGGAGTCGAGGGAGACTGGTCACAACGGAGGAGGTGTCACAAGGATACTTCTATCATAGGAGTCGAGGGAGACTCTGGCAACAACGGAGGAGGTGTCACAAGGATACTTCAATCTTAGGAGTCGAGGGAGACTGGCAACAATGGAGGAGGTGTCACAAGGATACTTCTATCATAGAGGTCGAGGGAGACTGGTTACAACGGAGGAGGTGTCACAAGGATACTTCTATCATAGGAGTCGAGGGAGACTCTGGCAACAACAGAGGAGGTGTCACAACGGTACTTCTATCAATGGAGTCGAGGGAGACTGGTCACAACGGAGGAGGTGTCACAAGGATACTTCTATCATAGGAGTCGAGGGAGACTCTGGCAACAACGGAGGAGGTGTCACAAGGATACTTCTATCATAGGAGTCGAGGGAGACTCTGGCAACAACGGAGGAGGTGTCACAACGGTACTTCTATCATAGGAGTCGAGGGAGACTGGTCACAACGGAGGAGGTGTCACAAGGATACTTCTATCATAGGAGTCGAGGGAGACTGGTCACAACGGAGGAGGTGTCACAACGGTACTTCTATCATAGGAGTCGAGGGAGACTCTGGCAACAACGGAGGAGGTGTCACAAGGATACTTCTATCATAAGAGACGAGGGAGACTGGTCACAACGGAGGAGGTGTCACAAGGATACTTCTACCATAGGAGACGACGGAGACTGGTCACAACGGAGGAGGTGTCACAAGGATACTTCTATCATAGGAGTCGAGGGAGACTGGTCACAACGGAGGAGGTGTCACAAGGATACTTCTATCATAGGAGTCGAGGGAGACTCTGGCAACAACGGAGGAGGTGTCACAACGGTACTTCTATCATAGGAGTCGAGGGAGACTGGTCACAACGGAGGAGGTGTCACAAGGATACTTCTATCATAGAGGTCGAGGGAGACTGATGACAACGGAGGAGGTGTCACAAGGATACTTCTATCATAGGAGTCGAGGGAGACTCTGGCAACAACAGAGGAAGTGTCACAACGGTACTTCTATCAATGGAGTCGAGGGAGACTGGTCACAACGGAGGAGGTGTCACAAGGATACTTCTATCATAGGAGTCGAGGGAGACTCTGGCAACAACGGAGGAGGTGTCACAAGGATACTTCTATCATAGGAGTCGAGGGAGACTCTGGCAACAACGGAGGAGGTGTCACAACGGTACTTCTATCATAGGAGTCGAGGGAGACTGGTCACAACGGAGGAGGTGTCACAAGGATACTTCTATCATAGGAGTCGAAGGAGACTGGTCACAACGGAGGAGGTGTCACAACGGTACTTCTATCATAGGAGTCGAGGGAGACTCTGGCAACAACGGAGGAGGTGTCACAAGGATACTTCTATCATAGGAGTCGAGGGAGACTCTGGCAACAACGGAGGAGGTGTCACAAGGATACTTCTATCATAGAGGTCGAGGGAGACTGGTGACAACGGAGGAGGTGTCACAAGGATACTTCAATCTTAGGAGTCGAGGGAGACTGGCAACAATGGAGGAGGTGTCACAAGGATACTTCTATCATAGAGGTCGAGGGAGACTGGTGACAACGGAGGAGGTGTCACAAGGATACTTCTATCATAGGGTCGAGGGAGACTCTGGCAACAACAGAGGAGGTGTCACAACGGTACTTCTATCAATGGAGTCGAGGGAGACTGGTCACAACGGAGGAGGTGTCACAAGGATACTTCTATCATAGGAGTCGAGGGAGACTCTGGCAACAACGGAGGAGGTGTCACAAGGATACTTCTATCATAGGAGTCGAGGGAGACTCTGGCAACAACGGAGGAGGTGTCACAACGGTACTTCTATCATAGGAGTCGAGGGAGACTGGTCACAACGGAGGAGGTGTCACAAGGATACTTCTATCATAGGAGTCAAGGAAGACTGGTCACAACGGAGGAGGTGTCACAACGGTACTTCTATCATAGGAGTCGAAGGAGACTGGTCACAACGGAGGAGGTGTCACAAGGATACTTCTATCATAGGAGTTGAGGGAGACTGGTGACAACGGAGGAGGTGTCACAAGGATACTTCAATCTTAGGAGTCGAGGGAGACTGGCAACAATGGAGGAGGTGTCACAAGGATACTTCTATCATAGAGGTCGAGGGAGACTGGTGACAACGGAGGAGGTGTCACAAGGATACTTCTATCATAGGAGTCGAGGGAGACTCTGGCAACAACAGAGGAGGTGTCACAACGGTACTTCTATCAATGGAGTCGAGGGAGACTGGTCACAACGGAGGAGGTGTCACAAGGATACTTCTATCATAGGAGTCGAGGGAGACTCTGGCAACAACGGAGGAGGTGTCACAAGGATACTTCTATCATAGGAGTCGAGGGAGACTCTGGCAACAACGGAGGAGGTGTCACAACGGTACTTCTATCATAGGAGTCGAGGGAGACTGGTCACAACGGAGGAGGTGTCACAAGGATACTTCTATCATAGGAGTCGAGGGAGACTGGTCACAACGGAGGAGGTGTCACAACGGTACTTCTATCATAGGAGTCGAGGGAGACTCTGGCAACAACGGAGGAGGTGTCACAAGGATACTTCTATCATAGGAGACGAGGGAGACTGGTCACAACGGAGGAGGTGAGGACTTCTACCATAGGAGGACGGAGACTGGTCACAACGGAGGAGGTGTCACAAGGATACTTCTATCATAGGAGTCGAGGGAGACTGGTCACAACGGAGGAGGTGTCACAAGGATACTTCTATCATAGGAGTCGAGGAGACTCTGGCAACAACGGAGGAGGTGTCACAACGGTACTTCTATCATAGGAGTCGAGGGAGACTGGTCACAACGGAGGAGGTGTCACAAGGATACTTCTATCATAGGAGTCGAGGGAGACTGGTCACAACGGAGGTGTCACAACGGTACTTCTATCATAGGAGTCGAGGGAGACTCTGGCAACAACGGAGGAGGTGTCACAAGGATACTTCTATCATAGGAGTCGAGGGAGACTCTGGCAACAATGGAGGAGGTGTCACAAGGATACTTCTATCATAGAGGTCGAGGGAGACTGGTGACAACGGAGGAGGTGTCACAAGGATACTTCTATCATAGGAGTTGAGGGAGACTGGTGACAATGGAGGAGGTGTCACAAGGATACTTCTATCTTAGGAGTCGAGGGAGACTGGCAACAATGGAGGAGGTGTCACAAGGATACTTCTATCATAGAGGTCGAGGGAGACTGGTGACAACGGAGGAGGTGTCACAAGGATACTTCTATCATAGGAGTCGAGGGAGACTCTGGCAACAACAGAGGAAGTGTCACAACGGTACTTCTATCAATGGAGTCGAGGGAGACTGGTCACAACGGAGGAGGTGTCACAAGGATACTTCTATCATAGGAGTCGAGGGAGACTCTGGCAACAACGGAGGAGGTGTCACAACGGTACTTCTATCATAGGAGTCGAGGGAGACTGGTCACAACGGAGGAGGTGTCACAAGGATACTTCTATCATAGGAGTCGAAGGAGACTGGTCACAATGGAGGAGGTGTCACAACGGTACTTCTATCATAGGAGTCGAGGGAGACTCTGGCAACAACGGAGGAGGTGTCACAAGGATACTTCTATCATAGGAGTCGAGGGAGACTCTGGCAACAACGGAGGAGGTGTCACAACGGTACTTCTATCATAGGAGTCGAGGGAGACTGGTCACAACGGAGGAGGTGTCACAAGGATACTTCTATCATAGGAGTCGAGGGAGACTGGTCACAACGGAGGAGGTGTCACAACGGTACTTCTATCATAGGAGTCGAGGGAGACTCTGGCAACAACGGAGGAGGTGTCACAAGGATACTTCTATCATAGGAGACGAGGGAGACTGGTCACAACGGAGGAGGTGTCACAAGGATACTTCTACCATAGGAGACGACGGAGACTGGTCACAACGGAGGAGGTGTCACAAGGATACTTCTATCATAGGAGTCGAGGGAGACTGGTCACAACGGAGGAGGTGTCACAAGGATACTTCTATCATAGGAGTCGAGGGAGACTCTGGCAACAACGGAGGAGGTGTCACAACGGTACTTCTATCATAGGAGTCGAGGGAGACTGGTCACAACGGAGGAGGTGTCACAAGGATACTTCTATCATAGGAGTCGAGGGAGACTGGTCACAACGGAGGTGTCACAACGGTACTTCTATCATAGGAGTCGAGGGAGACTGGCAACAACGGAGGTGTCACAAGGATACTTCTATCATAGGAGTCGAGGGAGACTCTGGCAACAACGGAGGAGGTGTCACAAGGATACTTCTATCATAGAGGTCGAGGGAGACTGGTGACAACGGAGGAGGTGTCACAAGGATACTTCTATCATAGGAGTCGAGGGAGACTCTGGCAACAACAGAGGAAGTGTCACAACGGTACTTCTATCAATGGAGTCGAGGGAGACTGGTCACAACGGAGGAGGTGTCACAAGGATACTTCTATCATAGGAGTCGAGGGAGACTCTGGCAACAACGGAGGAGGTGTCACAAGGATACTTCTATCATAGGAGTCGAGGGAGACTCTGGCAACAACGGAGGAGGTGTCACAACGGTACTTCTATCATAGGAGTCGAGGGAGACTGGTCACAACGGAGGAGGTGTCACAAGGATACTTCTATCATAGGAGTCGAAGGAGACTGGTCACAATGGAGGAGGTGTCACAACGGTACTTCTATCATAGGAGTCGAGGGAGACTCTGGCAACAACGGAGGAGGTGTCACAAGGATACTTCTATCATAGGAGTCGAGGGAGACTCTGGCAACAACGGAGGAGGTGTCACAAGGATACTTCTATCATAGAGGTCGAGGGAGACTGGTGACAACGGAGGAGGTGTCACAAGGATACTTCTATCATAGAGGTCGAGGGAGACTGGTGACAACGGAGGAGGTGTCACAAGGATACTTCAATCTTAGGAGTCGAGGGAGACTGGCAACAATGGAGGAGGTGTCACAAGGATACTTCTATCATAGAGGTCGAGGGAGACTGGTGACAACGGAGGAGGTGTCACAAGGATACTTCTATCATAGGAGTCGAGGGAGACTCTGGCAACAACAGAGGAGGTGTCACAACGGTACTTCTATCAATGGAGTCGAGGGAGACTGGTCACAACGGAGGAGGTGTCACAAGGATACTTCTATCATAGGAGTCGAGGGAGACTCTGGCAACAACGGAGGAGGTGTCACAAGGATACTTCTATCATAGGAGTCGAGGGAGACTCTGGCAACAACGGAGGAGGTGTCACAATGGTACTTCTATCATAGGAGTCGAGGGAGACTGGTCACAACGGAGGAGGTGTCACAAGGATACTTCTATCATAGGAGTCGAGGAAGACTGGTCACAACGGAGGAGGTGTCACAACGGTACTTCTATCATAGGAGTCGAGGGAGACTCTGGCAACAACGGAGGAGGTGTCACAAGGATACTTCTATCATAGGAGTCGAGGGAGACTCTGGCAACAATGGAGGAGGTGTCACAAGGATACTTCTATCATAGAGGTCGAGGGAGACTGGTGACAACGGAGGAGGTGTCACAAGGATACTTCTATCATAGGAGTTGAGGGAGACTGGTGACAACGGAGGAGGTGTCACACGGATACTTCTATCTTAGGAGTCGAGGGAGACTGGCAACAATGGAGGAGGTGTCACAAGGATACTTCTATCATAGAGGTCGAGGGAGACTGGTGACAACGGAGGAGGTGTCACAAGGATACTTCTATCATAGGAGTCGAGGGAGACTCTGGCAACAACAGAGGAGGTGTCACAACGGTACTTCTATCAATGGAGTCGAGGGAGACTGGTCACAACGGAGGAGGTGTCACAAGGATACTTCTATCATAGGAGTCGAGGGAGACTCTGGCAACAACGGAGGAGGTGTCACAAGGATACTTCTATCATAGGAGTCGAGGGAGACTCTGGCAACAACGGAGGAGGTGTCACAACGGTACTTCTATCATAGGAGTCGAGGGAGACTGGTCACAACGGAGGAGGTGTCACAAGGATACTTCTATCATAGGAGTCGAGGGAGACTGGTCACAACAGAGGAGGTGTCACAACGGTACTTCTATCATAGGAGTCGAGGGAGACTCTGGCAACAACGGAGAAGGTGTCACAAGGATACTTCTATCATAGGAGTCGAGGGAGACTCTGGCAACAATGGAGGAGGTGTCACAAGGATACTTTTATCATAGAGGTCGAGGGAGACTGGTGACAACGGAGGAGGTGTCACAAGGATACTTCTATCATAGGAGTTGAGGGAGACTGGTGACAACGGAGGAGGTGTCACAAGGATACTTCTATCATAGGAGTCGAGGGAGACTGGCAACAATGGAGGAGGTGTCACAAGGATACTTCTATCATAGAGGTCGAGGGAGACTGGTGACAACGGAGGAGGTGTCACAAGGATACTTCTATCATAGGAGTCGAGGGAGACTCTGGCAACAACAGAGGAGGTGTCACAACGGTACTTCTATCAATGGAGTCGAGGGAGACTGGTGACAACGGAGGAGGTGTCACAAGGATACTTCTATCATAGGAGTCGAGGGAGACTCTGGCAACAATGGAGGAGGTGTCACTACGGTACTTCTATCATAGGAGTCGAGGGAGACTGGCAACAACAGAGGTGTCACAAGGGTACTTGTCTGGCTTGACACGCTTTTATTCTGAGGTCTTGCCTTGACAAGCTGTGGAAATAGCAAGTGAACAGAGATTTTAAATTATTTTTTGGGAGGTCGCTAAACCATTGCAATCACATTGCTAGACATTGTTATGATACCCACCTATTTAACTCCTGGTAGGTTCCCGCATCCGTTCAGGACCAAGGGGGATCAGTCTGGCACCCAACTGTGCACTTTGTCTAGCAGAATAACAGGGTCAATGATTGTCATCATCTCTCAATTATAAACACATCTTGTGAAATAACATGTAATCTCATTCGGAAGCTAATTCTATACTTTACTGGTGTATACTCACTGGCTGGAGATTGGATTTGATTCAGGCCGATGACGCCATTACACTATGCAACCAACTGTGACATGTTTCGCTATGGTTGGTTTGAGTTTGTTAATGCTAATTAGTACACTGTTGTAGTCAGACGTGAGTTAGGTCGTACCACCATAGCTAAATCCAATAGATATTTGTGCCCTAGACACGGGGATTGCACCTCAGAGGCTAATGTGACTATTTTGTCTAACTTACATACTGACCACACCGCCTGCGTTGCTTGCACGAGTGTTGCAAAATAAATTTACACATACAGTGCATTCGGAAAGTATTCAGACCCCTTGACTTTTTCCAAATAATTTTACGTTACAGCCTTATTCTAAAATGGATGAAATAAATAAAAATCCTCATCAATCTACACACAATACCCCATAATGACATCACAATACCCCATAATGACATCACAATACCCCATAATGAAGTCACTACTCAGTAAAAGGCACATGACAGCCCACTTGGAGTTTGCCAAAAGGCACCTAAAGGACTCTGAGACCATGAGAGGCAAGATACTCTGGTCTGATGAAACCAATATTGAACTCATTGGTCTTAATGCCAAGAATCACATCTGGAGGAAACCTGGCACCATCCCTACGGTGAAGCATGGTGGCAGCATCATGGTCTGGGGATGTTTTTAGGCGCAAGGGACTGGGAGACTACTCAGGATCGAGGGAAAGATTAATGGAGCAAAGTACAGAGAGATCCTTGTTGAAAACCTGCTACAGAGTGCTCAGGACCTCAGACTGGTGTGAAGGTTCACCTTCCAACAGGACAATGACCCTAAGCACAGAGCCAAGACAATGCAGGAGTGGCTTCTGAACTAGTCTCTGAATGTCCTTTAGTGGCCCAGCTAGAGCCCGGACTTTACCCCGATCGAACATCTCTGTAGAGACCTGAAAATAGCTGCGCAGCGATGCTTCCTATCCAACGTGACAAAGCGTGTAGCGTCATACCCAAGGAGACTCAAGGCTGTAATCTATGCCAAAAGGTGCTTCAACAAAGTACTGAGTAAAGGGATTGAATACTTATGTAAATGTATTATATTTCAGTTTTTTTCTTTCTAAATTAGAAAAACATTCTTAAAAAACATATTTTTTTTTGCTTTGTTATTATTGACTTTGTTTTGTGTAGATTGATGACAGGGGGAAATACATTTAATTCATTCTAGAATGTCAAGGGATCTGAATACTTTACGAATGTTCTGTATATATGGAGACTATTTAATGACAAAAATATGTAGTTAAATACATGAAAAAAAATAACAATAAAAGAGTAATTTATATATACAGTCAAAAGTTTGGATACACCTACTCATTCAAGGGTTTTACTTTATCTTTCTATTTTCTACATTGTTGAATAATAGTGAAGACATCACTATCAACTCCTTCGATGTGGATGGGGGAGGCGTGCTCGGCACTCAGCTTCCTGTAGTCCACTACAACTCCTTCGATGTGGATGGGGGGAGGCGTGCTCGGCACTCAGCTTCCTGTAGTCCACTACAACTCCTTCGATGTGGATGGGGGAGGCGTGCTCGGCACTCAGCTTCCTGTAGTCCACTACAACTCCTTCGATGTGGATGGGGAGGCGTGCTCGGCACTCAGCTTCCTGTAGTCCACTACAACTCCTTCAATGTGGATGGGGGGAGGCGTGCTCGGCACTCAGCTTCCTGTAGTCCACTACAACTCCTTCGATGTAAAAATTCCCTGTCTTAGTTCAGTTAGGATCACCACTTTATTTTAAGAATGTGAAATGTCAGAATTATAGTAGAGAGTGATTTATTTCAGCTTTTATTTCTTTCATCACATTCCCAGTGGGTCAGAAGTTCACATACACTCAATTAGTATTTGGTAGTATTGCCTTGAAATTGGACCCCACTCCACCATCTTGGCCCACTTAAGTGGCGCCCTTGGAGCGGAGACCCTCGCCGCCGACCTCGGACTGGGGACCCTTGCAGCGGGCCCCGAATAGACGGGAGACTCTGAAGGGCGACTCTGGCAGCTCCTGACTGACGGGCGGCTCTGGCAGCTCCTGACAGGAGGGAGGCTCTGGAAGTGCTGGACAGGAGGGAGACTCTGGAAGCGCTGGACAGGAGGGAGACCCTGGAAGCGCTGGACAGGAGGGAGCACCTGGAGGGAGGAGACGGAGAGACAGCCTGGTGCGTGGGGCTGCCACAGGAGGCCTGGTGCATGGAGGAGGCACCGGATGGACCGGACCGTGGAGGCGCACTGGAGGTCTCGAGCACCGATCCTGCACAACCTGTCCTGGCTGGATACTACCTGTAGCCCGGCAAGTGCAGCGGGGTGGAACAGACCGCACTGGGCTGTCCTGGCGAACCGGGGACACCGTACGTAGGGCTGGTGGGTAGTTCTTTTTTGGTGGGTAGTTCTGTAACGGCTGTCATAGGTGGATGAAGGAGAGGACCAAGGTGCAGCGT
Source organism: Oncorhynchus tshawytscha (assembly GCF_018296145.1). Lineage (NCBI taxonomy): Eukaryota > Metazoa > Chordata > Actinopteri > Salmoniformes > Salmonidae > Oncorhynchus > Oncorhynchus tshawytscha. The sequence continues at coordinate 7,544,358 of NC_056436.1, read as the reverse complement.
GGTACGTGTTCATGATCTTT
>NC_056436.1:7529338-7541838 GCF_018296145.1 Oncorhynchus tshawytscha | reverse complement strand
AAAAAAGCATGTTTACAATTACATTACCAAGTACACGAATGGGGTAAACCTACTGTAAGAGTATGTATTAGGCTGTGTAAGAGAAGGTTTTAATCCTTATCAAGCCGTGCAATGTGAGGACATCTGTTGTTGGAGTATAGCAATAAAGCAGTACTCCAGCAGAAGCCTTGTTAGCTCAAAATAGCTTTTGAATTTCCTGTCTTTTTCGGCTTCTTCAGATAAAAGCTAATATTTAACTTAAAACATGTTTTTTTGTATATTTTTTGTATTAATTTCCAGGGGGGGGGGGTTCCTGGAAGGTCGGATAATACCAACAATCCTGCCACCAAACATTATTACTGTACATAGTAGATTAAACAGTGAGGTGTTGATGTATTGTTTAAGTTTTATTTATTTTATTTATTTCACCTTTATTTAACCAGGTAGGCTAGTTGAGAACACCTTTATTTAACCAGGTAGGCTAGTTGAGAACAAGTTCTCATTTAAAACTGCGACCTGGCCAAGATAAAGCATAGCAGTGTGAACAGACAACACAGAGTTACACATGGAGTAAACAATTAACAAGTCAATAACACAGTAGAAAAAAAAGAGAGTCTATATACATTGTGTGCAAAAGGCATGAGGAGGTAGGCGAATAATTACAATTTTGCAGATTAAAAATGATCAGATGGTCATGTACAGGTAGAGATATTGGTGTGCAAAAGTGCAGAAAAGTAAATAAATATAAACAGTATGGGGATGAGGTAGGTAAATTGGATGGGCTGTTTACCAATAGACTATGTACATCTGCAGCGATCGGTTAGCTGCTCAGATAGCAGATGTTTGAAGTTGGTGAGGGAGATAAAAGTCTCCAACTTCAGCGATTTTTGCAATTCGTTCCAGTCACAGGCAGCAGAGAACTGGAACGAAAGGCGGCCAAATGAGGTGTTGGCTTTAGCGATGATCAGTGAGATACACCTGCTGGAGCGCGTGCTACAGGTGGGTGTTGCCATCGTGACCAGTGAACTGAGATAAGGCGGAGCTTTACCCTAGCATGGACTTGTAGATGACCTGGAGCCAGTGGGTCTGGCGACGAATATGTAGCGAGGGCCAGCCGACTAGAGCATACAGGTCGCAGTGGTGGGTGGTATAAGGTGCTTTAGTAACAAAACGGATGGCACTGTGATAAACTGCATCCAGTTTGCTGAGTAGAGTATTGGAAGCTATTTTGTAGATGACATCGCCGAAGTCGAGGATCGGTAGGATAGTCAGTTTTACTAGGGTAAGTTTGGCGGCGTGTGTGAAGGAGGCTTTGTTGCGGAATAGAAAGCCGACTCTATATTTGATTTTAGATTGGAGATGTTTGATATGAGTCTGGAAGGAGAGTTTACAGTCTAGCCAGACACCTAGGTACTTATAGATGTCCACATATTCTAGGTCGGAACCATCCAGGGTGGTGATGCTAGTCGGGCTTGCGGGTGCAGGCAGTGAACGGTTGAAAAGCATTTATTTGGTTTTACTAGCGTTTAAGAGCAGTTGGAGGCCACGGAAGGAGTGTTGTATGGTATTGAAGCTCATTTGGAGGATAGATAGCACAGTGTCCAAGGACGGGCCGGAAGTATACAGAATGGTGTCGTCTGCGTAGAGGTGGATCAGGGAATCGCCCGCAGCAAGAGCAACATCATTGATATATACAGAGAAAAGAGTCGGCCCGAGAATTGAACACTGTGGCACCCCCATAGAGACTGCCAGAGGACCGGACAGCATGCCCTCCGATTTGACACACTGATTTGACACACTGAACTCTGTCTGCAAAGTAATTGGTGAACCAGGCAAGGCAGTCATCAGAAAAACCGAGGCTACTGAGTCTGCCGATAAGAATACGGTGATTGACAGAGTCGAAAGCCTTGGCAAGGACGATGAAGACGGCTGCACAGTACTGTCTTTGTTCGATGGCGGTTATGATATCGTTTAGTACCTTGAGCGTGGCTGAGGTGCACCCGTGACCTGCTCGGAAACCAGATTGCACAGCGAAGAAGGTACGTGTACCGGTATGTGGACGAGATGTGTTGGGTTATTAAGGGTGAGGGTATGTTATAAGTTAGTAGGACTCTTTCTTTTTTTTCTCTTTCTCCATTTTCTTTGTAGTTAGGTAGGAGGGTTTACTTTTTCTTTATGTGTCTTTCTTTATCGATTTAGTCTGTAAGCTAGTTAGTTAATTAGTTAGCTAATAGACATGGATTGCCTTTTTCTGCATCGTTCTGTTTCTAATAACATTAGACATTGAACATAGTAGTACTAGCTAGCCACCTAGATAGCGAGCTAGGTTAGGTAAGATTTGGACATTGTTAGCTCGCTAGTTACCCCCCCCATAAGATACACAGCTAGTTTGGTAGGGCCTTCTGTCATTGGGGTGGCAGGTAGCCTAGTGGTTAGAGCGTTGGACAAGTAACCAAAAAGTTGCTAGATTGAATCCTTGAGCCGACAAGATAAAAATCTGTCGTTCTGCCCCTGAACAAGGCAGTTAACCCACTGTTCCTAGGCCATCATTGAAAAATCATGAAAAATCATTGACTTACCTAGTCAAATAAAGGTAAAATTAAAAATTATAAATTAAATTGTAACCAAAGAAGTCATTGCATTCCCTTTTCATCTACAGTATATATGGTCAGTAGTGCGATGGTTGGGGAGAAAGCTAAATTGACTTTTACTTATTATATTTTTGTTCTTGAAGAAAGGTTTGAATTCTTGAATTCATAACGCTGTTTACCAAATTCCCCTGTAATTTTTGGGTTGTGACTTTTGTGGATAAGGGAGAGGAGCCCCTGGTTCCAGAGATCAGGAAAGCAGTTGGATATGTCTTTTCGAAGGATGTTTTTGTATAGATTATCAAAATAAGTTTTCCAAATTCCTTCATCTTGTATGGATCATTCTTGTGGCTTGGTCGTGCTTAAATTGTTCCTGACGTTGCATTTCTTTGGTTTTCTGAAATTTGCTTTGGATGCTGCTTTTTGGAATATGCCATTGATGTTTAGAGTAGCACATTCCTTACTGCAACACAGAGTTGATACATTCCTTACTGTTTTGGTATTGTGAGTTTTTGAAGATCTGCATAGAGTTCCTAATTTTATTTGAGTTCAGTTTCATTGAATTTCTCTGCACTGTTCGGAGCCCATCTGTTCGGAGCCCATCTGTACGATTGGTTCATAAGGTAGAGTTTATTGGCCTGTTTTTTTAATGAGTATTGCTGGTTAATTTCTTCGGAAACACTTTGACCTGACTGTGATCTGACAATGGTTTCTGTGGTCTGACAGTGAATTCACTAATGGAGGAGGGAATGAATGCACTAATGTCTCTCTCTGTCTCTCTCTCTCTCTCTCTCTCTCTCTCTCTGTCTCGCCCTCCTCTCTCTCTCTCTCTCTCTCTCTCTCTCTCGCTCTCTCTCTCTCTCTCTCTCTCTGTCTCTCTCTGTGTCTCTCTCTGTGTCTCTCTCTGTGTGTCTCTCTGTGTGTGTCTCTGTGTCTCTCTGTGTCTCTCTCTGTGTCTCTCTCTGTGTGTCTCTCTCTGTCTCTCTCTCTGTCTCTCCTGCCCTCTCTCTCTCGCTCTCTCGCTCTCTCTCTCTCTCTCTCTCTCTCTCTCTCGCTCTCTCTAGCTCTCTAGTAATCTGTGTCTCTGGAAGCTAACCTGGTGAAAACTCCACTTTGATTCACACATGAACTCTTATTGGGAAAAAAAGGTAACTAATCAAACACACACTAATTGTCCCAGTCTGCCCCTGGTTCCTTTAATCACTACTAGGCCCTTAATTACCCATCTGCCTGAGTGGTGAGTGGGATGGAAGGATGATTGGTGTGTGGGTCTGTGTTGTTTGTGTGTTTGGTTTTTACTATCCTTGTGGGTACCAGAGGTCCTCGCAAGGATAGTAAAACAAGAACAATTCGGACAAGTGGGGACATTTTGTCGGTCCCCATGAGGAAAATGGGTATTTTAGGTTTAGGGGACAGGTTTAAGGGTAGGATTACAATTAGGATTAGGGTTACTGGTTAGGGGTTAGGTTTAGAGTTTGGATTAGGAATTAGGTTTGGGGTTAGGAGTTAGGTTTAGGGATAGGGTTAGGATTAGGTTAAGTGTTAGGTTTAGGGTTAAGGGTTAGGTTTAGGGTTAGGTTTAGGGTTAGGGTTAGGTTTAGGGTTAGGTTTAGGGTTAAGGGTTAGGTTTAGGGTTAGGATTAGGGTTAGGATTAGGGTTAGGGTTAGGGTTAGGGTTAGGGTTAGGGTTAGGGTTAGGGTTAGGATTAGGTTTAGGATTAGGGTTAATATTAGGGTTTGGGAAAATAGGATTTCGAATGGGAATCGATTGTTTGTTCTGTGTGTTAGGGTTAGGGTTAGGGTTAGGATTAGGGTTAGGGTTAGGATTAGGGTTAGGGTTAGGATTAGGGTTAGGGTTAGGATTAGGGTTTGGGAAAATAGGATTTCGAATGGGAATCGATTGTTTGTTCTGTGTGTTATCCTCTTCTATCCTTGTGAGGACCTACAATTAATTTCCATTCAAAATCCTATTTTCCCTTAACGTAAAACCTAAATCTAACCTTAACCTGTAAATCTATCCCAAACCCTAACACTAACCCTAACCCTAACCTTAAACCTAACCCTAACCTTAACCCTAACCCTAACCCTAAACCTAACCCTAACCTTAACCCTAACCCTAAACCTAACCCTAACCTTAACCCTAACCCTAAACCTAACCTCTAACCTTAACCCTAACCCTAAACCTAACCTCTAACCCTTTACCCTTTAACCTTGCCCTAACCCTAACCCTAATCTGTAACTCTCACCCTAAACCTAATCCCTCAACTTAAAATAGCCTTTGTCCTCATGGGGAGAATTGTCCTTGTTTTACTATTCTCTTTGGGGATTTTAGGTCCCCACAAGGATAGAAGAACCAACCCACACACAGGGGTTAAGTGTGTGTGTGTGTGTTTGTGTATGTGTGTGTGTGAGTGAGATAATGCGGTCCTCAAGGACCCTCCAACCCATTATGAGAGAAGGTTGCTGTGGGATGCAGGTGTCTCAAATCATTTTAGATATTTACTGCCGAGTGTGTGTGTACAGTGATTGTGTACAGTATGTGTGTGTGTGGGTGTGTGTGTTGTGTGTGGGTGGGTGTGTGTGTTGTGTGTTTTTGTGTTTGTGTTAAACACCATAATAGCTGCTACTCAGAGTTTGCCAACTTAGCTGAAAAACGAGTTAATTCAATTAAACTCTTCTCGCTGTCCCTCGTTCTCTCTCTCTTCCCTGTCAGAGCTCTAAGATAATAACACCATAATGATGGAAGTACATACTCAATGGGAGGGGAGGAGGGGGAGGGGGAGGAGGAGGAAGAGAGGGGGAAGAGGAGGAGGGAAGGAGGGGAGGAGGAGGAAGAGAGGGGGAAGAGGAGGAGGGGGAGGGGGAGGAGGAGGAAGAGAGGGGGAAGAGGAGGAGGGGGAGGAGGGGGGAGGAGGAGGAAGAGAGGGGGAAGAGGAGGGGGGGGAGGGGGAGGAGGAGGAAGAGAGGGGGAAGAGGAGGAGGGAAGGAGGGGAGGAGGAGGAAGAGAGGGGGAAGAGGAGGAGGGAAGGAGGGGAGGAGGAGGAAGAGAGGGGGAAGAGGAGGAGGGGGAGGAAAGGAGTGAAGTGGAAGAGAGGGGGTGAAGAGGAGGAGGGAAGGAGAGGAGGAGGAGGATGGGGAAGAGGAGGAGGGGAGGAAAGGAGTGAAGTGGAAGAGGGGGTGAAGAGGAGGAGGGAAGGAGAGGAGGAGGAGGATGGGGGTGAAGAGGAGGAGGAGGAGGGGGTGAAGGGGAGGAGGAGGAGGAGGGAGGGGGAGGAGGAGAGGGTGAAGAGGAGGGGGAAGGAGGGGAGGAGGGTGGGGGTGAAGAGTAGGAGGGGAGGAGGGGGTGAAGAGGAGGAGGAGGAGGAGGAGGAGGGGTGAAGAGGAGGGGGAGGGGGTGAAGGGGAGGAGGATGGGGGTGAAGGAGGGGGAGGAGAAGGAGGGGGAGGGGAGTGACAGGAATTTTTATTTGATTTATTTCACCTTTATTTAACCAGGTAGGCTAGTTAGGCTCATTTACAACTGCGACCTGGCCAAGATAAAGCAAAGCAGTGCGACACAAACAACAACACAGTTACACATGAAATAAACAAGCATACAGTCAATAACACAGTAGAAAGAAAATAAAGTCTATATACAGTGAGAGCAAATGGAGTGAGGAGGTAAAGGCAATAAATAGGTCAATAGTAGTGAAGTAATTACAATTTAGCAGATTAACACTGGAGTGATAGATGAGCAGATGATGATGTGCAAGTAGAGATACTGGTGTTCAAAAGAGCAGAAAAGTACATTTAATCAACATGGCGATGAGGTTTGTTGATTGGCTGGGCAATTTACAGATGGACTATGTACAGCTGCAGCGATCGGTTAGCTGCTCAGATAGCTGATGTTTAAAGTTAGTGAGGGAAATGTAAGTCTCCAGTTTCAGCTGGAATTATATAAAGGGGGCTGCCGTAGACCTAAGAATTGAGTTAACTAAAATGATCATAAATGTGTGGCCTGGCTGGTTAGGGTTAGGGGTTAGGGTTAAGGGTTAGGGTTAAGGGTTAGGGTTAGGGGTTAGGGTTAGGGTTAGGGTTAGGGTTAGGGTTAGGGGTTAGGGGTTAGGGTTAAGGGTTAGGGTTAGGGGTTAGGGGTTAGGGGTTAGGGTTAGGGGTTAGGGGTAGGGGGGGGTTAGGGTTAGGGTTAAGGGTTAGGGTTAGGGGTTAGGGGTTAGGGTTAGGGGTTAGGGTTAGGGGTTAGGGTTAGGGTTAGGGGTTAGGGGTTAGGGTTGGGGTTAGGGTTAGGGGTTAGGGTTAGGGTTAGGGTTAGGGTTAGGGTTAGGGTTAAGGGTTAGGGGTTAAGGGTTAGGGGTTAGGGTTAGGGTTAGGGTTAGGGTTAGGGTTAGGGTTAGGGTTAGGGTTAGGGTTAGGGGTTAGGGTTAAGGGTTAGGGGTTAGGGTTAGGGGTTAGGGGTTAGGGTTAGGAGTTAGGGTTAGGGGTTAGGGTTAGGGGTTAGGGTTAGGGGTTAGGGTTAGGGTTAGGGTTAACCCTAACCCTAGCAGTGATACCTCAGCTTCCAGCGTCTACAGTGTCAGCGTGGGTTTTGAATCTGCCCTTTGACAACAATGTCATCCTCTCTTTCTGTTCAACAAAGACCATAGAGTTTACCTGTACGGGACGTTCCACAAATTGACTCCTTTTGATATTTTAAGTAGAAATTGTGCACAAATATTGAATTTTAAAAGCCTTTATTTAAAATGAAGTGCCATTTAAAAATGACCATTTGGAAAAAATGTAATATCTGATTTTTAATATGAATAAAGACTTGCTAAAATGCCAGAATTCTTGCCCGACTAACCATTCTTGCCTGGCTACCCATTATTGCCTGACTACCCATTATTTCCTGGCTACCCATTATTGCCATGACTACCCATTATTGCCATGACTACCCATTATTGCCATGACTACTCATTATTGCCTGACTACCCATTATTGCCATGACTACCCATTATTGCCTGACTACCCAGTATTGCCATGACTACCCATTATTGCCTGACTACCCAGTATTGCCATGACTACCCATTCTTGCTGACTACCCATTCTTGCCTGACTACCTATTATTGCCATGACTACCCATTATTGCCTGACTACCCTTGCATCACCCAAATGCTACTCTATGTTAGTTTCTTCTCCGTAATAATTCTGCATCTGAGTACCTCCCCAACAATTTTGCGGAATGCGAACACATTCTAAGCGTTCTGATTGGTCCCAGAACACAAGTGGGTCAAACAGCGTTTGATACTGTGATCTGTTAGAGATGATCCAATCGCTGATGACATTGTTTTGTACAACACCCTTCATATTTACATCACCACAAATTACTTCAATGATGTGCAGACTGAGGAATGTAAGAAGAAGGCAGTTTGAGTCGTCAGGAAACCAAACTATTACATTCCCCAAACTTTTCACCATCACTGTAATGACCCAGTTATGTTGTTGCTTTGGCAGTCATTTCTGAAGATTGTTATTTATTGAATGTAAAAAAAAAAAAGAACGTTTGGACTCTCATTTGAATATGGTGAAACTATTTAAAAAAAACACATGGTCAACCCTGTCACAATGGGATTTATGACAGATTTAACATGACATGGTCAACCCTGTCACAATGGGATTTATGACAGATTTAACATGACATGGTCAACCCTGTCACAATGGGATTTATGACAGATTTAACATGACATGGTCAACCCTGTCACAATAAACCTTGTTACTTCATTTGGCACTTAATAGGATGTGAAAGGTGTTTTTTGCTAAGTTGAACATGTGCGCTTTTTGACAGGATGTAATAAGAAAGAGTCCCGTTCAATGGTCAGTGTAGGAAGAGATTGCAGACCTGATATCTCTTGTCTCAGATCCTGTATCTTATCTTTACATAGGAACCAGACAATGTCCTTCAGCTGTCAACGATGCTATCTCCTCTCCTTCCACTCCTCTCCTCTCCTCCCTCGCTCCTTATGGATCCTCTGAAGAACAACAGAGTCAAACGTGAAGGAGGGAGAGGAGAGAAAGGAGAGACGGAATGTAGGAGAGAGTTGGGCAAGGTGTGTTTTTTCCCCCTTCTGCTCATTATTCGTGTTTTTGATATACTCTCATTCTGTCGTTATGTCATTTTGTCAAACTCTCATTCTGTCATTCTCTCATTCTGCCATTCTCTCATTCTGCCATTCTCTCATTCTACCATTCTCTCATTCTGCCATTCTCTCATTCTGCCATTCTCTCATTCTACCATTCTCTCATTCTGCCATTCTCTCATTCTGCCAGTCATTATGTCACACTGTCATACTCTCATTCGGTCATTCTGTCCTTCTGTCATCATGTCATTCTGTCGTTCTGTCATTCTGTCATCATGTCATTTTCTGATTATATAATTCTGTCATTCTGTCATGCTCTCATTCTGTCATTATATCATTCTGTCATTCTCTCATTCTGTCTTCATGTCATTCTGTCATTATATCATTCTGTCATTCTGTCATGCTCTCATTCTGTCATTATATCATCCTGCCCTTCTGTCATTCTGTCATCGTGTTATTCTGTCATTATATTATTCTGTCAATCTGTCATTATATCATTCTGTCAGGCTCTCATTCTGTCATTCTGTATTTCTCTCATTCTGTCATTCTCTCATTCTGTCATTCTGTCATTCTCTCATTCTGTCATTCTCTCATTCTGTCATTGTCATTCTGTTTTCTGTCATACTGTCACTATGTCATTGCGACACTCTGCCATTCTCTCATTCTGTCGTTCATTCATTCTGTCATTCTCTCAATCTGTCATCATGTCATTCTGTCATTATATCATTCTGTCAGGCTCTCATTCTGTCATTCTATCATTTGTTCATTCTCTCACTCTCTTATTCCCCCATTCTCTCATTCTGTCATTCTGTATTTCTGTTACACTCTCATTCTCTCATTCTGTCATTGTCACTGTGTTTTCTGTCATACTGTCATTATGTCATTGCGACACTGTCATTCTCTCATTCTGTCATTCATTCATTCATTCTGTCATTCTCTCGATCTCTCATTCTGTAATTCTGTCATTGTATCCTTCTCTCATTCTCTCATTCTGTCATTCTATCATTATGTCAGTCTGTCACTCTCATATTCTGTCATCATGTCATTCTGTCATGCTCTCATTCTGTCATCATGTCACTCTGTCATTTGATCATTCTGTCAATCTCTCATTCTGTAATTTTCTCATTCTCTCATTCTGTTATTCTGTCCTTCTGTCATCATATCATTCTGTCCTTCTGTCATACTGTCATACTGTCATTCTGTCATTCTGTCATGCTCTCATTCTGTCAGGCTCTCATTCTGTTATTCTGTCATTCTGTTATTCTGTCTTTCTCTCATTCTCTCATTCTGTCATTCTATCATTATGTCAGTCTGTCATTCTCTCATTCTGTCCTTCTGTCATCATGTCATTCTGTCATGCTCTCATTCTGTCATCATGTCACTCTGTCATTTGATCATTCTGTCAATCTCTCATTCTGTAATTTTCTCATTCTCTCATTCTGTTATTCTGTCCTTCTGTCATCATATCATTCTGTCCTTCTGTCATACTGTCATACTGTCATTCTGTCATTCTGTCATGCTCTCATTCTGTCAGGCTCTCATTCTGTTATTCTGTCATTCTGTTATTCTGTCTTTCTATCATTCTCTCATTCTGTCATTCTATCATTATGTCAGTCTGTCATTCTCTCATTCTGTCCTTCTGTCATCATGTCATTCTGTCATGCTCTCATTCTGTCATCATGTCACTCTGTCATTTGATCATTCTGTCAATCTCTCATTCTGTAATTTTCTCATTCTCTCATTCTGTTATTCTGTCCTTCTGTCATCATATCATTCTGTCCTTCTGTCATACTGTCATACTGTCATTCTGTCATTCTGTCATGCTCTCATTCTGTCAGGCTCTCATTCTGTTATTCTGTCATTCTGTAATCATGTCATTCTGTTATCCTGTCTTTCTGCCATGCTCTCATTCTGTCAGGCTCTCATTCTGTTATTCTGTCATACTGTCATTCTGTCAATCTATCATTCTCAGGCTTGTACAACTTGCCAGTTGTTTAAACGCAAAAGACCGGACAAATAGCATTACCTGTAACAAGTGATCCTCAGGCAATGCAGGCTCACACGCATGGCACACTGGGAAAATACACACAAATTAACTCACTGGGCTTCACTATGTACCAGAGAATAAGATTCACCATTTTAAAGACTATGTGATCTTTGGAACAATTGTCCCATTTAATATCTAAGCCAATCAAGTGAGAATGCTGTTTGTAATGTCTCAGTATTTCACTAAGTGGCTGTTCTGTCTGGTGGTTGAAGTGGCTGGTCTCTTCTCTTCCATCAAGGTTTTCCTAAGTACTGTAAGTGGGGTTTTAAGAGGAGATGGGACACACACGCACACACACAGACACACAGACACACACACACACACACACACACACACACACACACACACACACACACACACACACACACACACACACACACACACACACACACACACACACACACACACACACACACACACACAGCTACTCCAGGAGGTAATCAGGCTCTTGTGGGAGAGACTGGATTGTTTCAGATGAATACCGGCCCCTGAGTAGTTACTTGAGCAGTGTGTGTGTGTGTGTGTGTGTGTGTGTGTGTGTGTGATGTCACGTCTTCCCCCTGACCCACCTCTCAACCCTAATCACCCTCCATTATCCAGAATGCCGCTGAAGCATCTCCTCAGGAAAGAGGGAGGGAAATTAAGCAGTGAAAGAGGTTAAGGGGGAGATAAGAAGAGGATGGGTGAAGGAGGTGAAGGAGTGGAAGAAGAGATGAACGAGGGGAAGAGAGGTAGAGGAGGGTGTGAAAAGGGAAGCAGGGGAAGAAGAGATGAACGAGGGGAAGAGAGGTAAAGGAGGGTGTGAAAAGGGAAGCAGGGGAAGAAGAGATGAACGAGGGGAAGAGAGGTAGAGGATGGGTGAAGGAGGTGAAGCAGGGGAAGAAGAGATGAACAAGGGGAAGAGAGGTAGAGGAGGGTGTGAAAAGGGAAGCAGGGGAAGAAGAGATGAACGAGGGGAAGAGAGGTAGAGGATAGTTGAAGGAGGTCAAGCAGGGGAAGAAGAGATGAACGAGGGGAAGAGAGGTAGAGGAGGGTGTGAAAAGGGAAGCAGGGGAAGAAGAGATGAACGAGGGGAAGAGAGGTAGAGGAGGGTGTGAAAAGGAAAGCAGGGGAAGAAGAGATGAACGAGGGGAAGAGAGGTAGAGGAGGGTGTGACCACTAACCACTAGGCCACCCTGCCTCTAACCACTAGGTCATCCTGCCTCTAACCACTAGGCCATCCTGCCTCTAACCACTAGGCCATCCTGCCTCTAACCACTAGGCCATCCTAACCACTAGGCCATCCTAACCACTAGGCCATCCTGCCATCTAACCACTAGGCCATCCTGCTAGGCCATCCTGCCTCTAACCACAAGGCCATCCTGCCATCCTCTAACCACTAGGCCATCCTGCCTCTAACCACAAGGCCATCCTGCCTCTAACCACTAGGCCATCCTGCCTCTAACCACAAGGCCATCCTGCCTCTAACCACTAGGCCATCCTGCCGCTTCGAATCACCTGGAGCAGTTTTCTTTCTAACACCCGACTAACTCGACAGATCACAATGTTCAGTTATTTTTATTTTTATTTCACCTTTATTTAACCAGGGAGGCCAGTTGAGAACAAGTTCTCATTTGCAACTGCGACCTGGTCGAGATAAAGCAAAGCAGTTTGACACATACAACAACACAGAGTTACACATGGAATAAACAAACACACAGTCAATAATACAGTAGAACAAAAGAAAACAAAAAGTCTATATTTGGGGTTAACTCCGAGGATTCCCGTATTTCCTGCT
>NC_056436.1:7509338-7524338 GCF_018296145.1 Oncorhynchus tshawytscha | reverse complement strand
GCTGTAGGACCTCCTTGGTTGGTGACAGAAGCACCAGATCATCAGCAAACAGCAGACATTTGACTTCGGATTCTAGTAGGGTGAGGCCGGTTGCTGCAGACTTTTCTAGTGCCCGCGCCAATTCGTTGATATATATGTTGAAGAGGGTGGGGCTTAAGCTGCATCCCTGTCTAACCCCACGACCCTGTGTGAAGAAATTTGTGTGTTTTTTGCCAATTTTAACCGCACACTTGTTGTTTGTGTACATGGATTTTATAATACCGTCTGTTTTACCCCCAACACCACTTTCCATCAGTTTGTATAGCAGACCCTCATGCCAAATTGAGTCAAAGGCTTTTTTGAAATCAACAAAGCATGAGAAGACTTTGCCTTTGTTTTGGTTTGTTTGGTGGTCAATTAGGGTGTGCAGGGTGAATACATGGTCTGTTGTACGGTAATTTGGTAAAAAGCCAATTTGACATTTGCTCAGTACATTGTTTTCATTGAGGAAGTGTACGAGTCTGCTGTTAATGATAATGCAGAGGATTTTCCCAAGGTTACTGTTGACACATATTCCACTGTAGTTATTGGGGTCAAATTTGTCTCCACTTTTGTGGATTGGGGTGATGAGTCCTTGGTTCCAAATATTGTGGAAGATGCCAGAGCTAAGGATGATATTAAAGAGTTTTAGTATAGCCTATTGGAATTTGTTGTCTGTATATTTGATCATTTCATTGAGGATACCATCAACACCACAGGCCTTTTTGGGTTGGCGGGTTTTTATTTTGTCCTGTAACTCATTCAATGTAATTGGAGAATCCAGTGGGTTTAAAGATCTGTATTTGATCATGTATATGTTTTTGCTCTTTATTCTTTGTTATAGAGCCAAAAAGATTGGAGAAGTGGTTTACCCATACATCTCCATTTTGGATAGATAATACTTCGTGTTGTTGTTTGTTTAGTGTTTTCCAATTTTCCCAGAAGTGGTTAGAGTCTATGGATTCTTCAATTACATTGAGCTGATTTCTGACAGGCTGTTCCTTCTTTTTCCGTAGTGTATTTGTGTATTGTTTTAGTGATTCACCATAGTGAAGGCGTAGACTCAGGTTTCCGGGTCTCTATGTTTTTGGTTGGACAGGTTTCTCTCTCTGTCTCTCTCTCTCTCTCTCTCTCTCTATCCATGTCTCTCTCTCTCTCTCTATCCATATCCCTCTCACTATATCCATCTCTCTCTCACTCTATCCACATCTCTCTCTCTCTCTCTCTCACTCAATCCATATCTCTCTCTCTCACTCTATCCATATCTCTCTCTCCCTCTCTCTCACTCTATCCATATCTCTCTCTCTCTCACTCTATCCACATCTCTCTCTCTATCACTCAAATCAAATCAAATAAAAAAATGTATTTGTCACATACACATGGTTAGCAGATGTTAATGCGAGTGTAGCGAAATGCTTGTGCTTCTAGTTCCGACAATGCAGTAATAACCAACAAGTAATCTAACTAACAATTCCAAAACTACTGTCTTATACACAGTGTAAGGGGATAAAGAATATGTACATAAGGATATATGAATGAGTGATGGTACAGAGCAGCATAGGCAAGATACAGTAGATGGTATCGAGTACAGTATATACATATGAGATGAGTATGTAAACAAAGTGGCATAGTTAAAGTGGCTAGTGATACATGTATTACATAAGGATACAGTCGATGATATAGAGTACAGTATATACGTATGCATATGAGATGAATAATGTAGGGTAAGTAACATATAAGGTAGCATTGTTTAAAGTGGCTAGTGATATATTTACATCATTTCCCATCAATTCCCATTATTAAAGTGGCTGGAGTTGAGTCAGTGTCAGTGTGTTGGCAGCAGCCACTCAATGTTAGTGGTGGCCGTTTAACAGTCTGATGGCCTTGAGATAGAAGCTGTTTTTCAGTCTCTCGGTCCCAGCTTTGATGCACCTGTACTGACCTCGCCTTCTGGATGATAGCGGGGTGAACAGGCAGTGGCTCGGGTGGTTGATGTCCTTGATGATCTTTATGGCCTTCCTGTAACATCGGGTGGTGTAGGTGTCCTGGAGGGCAGGTAGTTTGCCCCTGGTGATGCGTTGTGCAGACCTCACTACCCTCTGGAGAGCCTTACGGTTGAGGGCGGAGCAGTTGCCGTACAGGCGGTGATACAGCCCGCCAAGATGCTCTCGATTGTGCATCTGTAGAAGTTTGTGAGTGCTTTTGGTGACAAGCCGAATTTCTTCAGCCTCCTGAGGTTGAAGAGGCGCTGCTGCGCCTTCTTCACGATGCTGTCTGTGTGAGTGGACCAATTCAGTTTGTCTGTGATGTGTATGCCGAGGAACTTAAAACTTGCTACCCTCTCCACTACTGTTCCATCGATGTGGATGGGGGGGTGTTCCCTCTGCTGTTTCCTGAAGTCCACAATCATCTCCTTAGTTTTGTTGACGTTGAGTGTGAGGTTATTTTCCTGACACCACACTCCGAGGGCCCTCACCTCCTCCCTGTAGGCCGTCTCGTCGTTGTTGGTAATCAAGCCTACCACTGTTGTGTCGTCCGCAAACTTGATGATTGAGTTGGAGGCGTGCGTGGCCACGCAGTCGTGGGTGAACTATCCATATCTCTCGCACTCTATCCATATCTCTCTCTCTCTCACTCTATCCATATCTCTCTCTCTCTCTCTTTCACTCTATCCATCTCTCTCTCTCTCTCTCTCTCTCTCTCGCTCCCTCACTCTATCCATCTCTCTCTCTCTCACTCTATCAATATCTCTCTCTCTCTCTCTCTCACTCTGTCCATAGCTCTCTCTCACTCTATCATCTCTCTCTCTCACTCTATCCATCTCTCTCTCTCTCTCTCACTCTATCCATACCTCTCTCTCTTTCTCTCCATGAATCTGAGTGATGTGTTGACAGAGAGACAGAGTTGAGACCATTATGGAGGGAAGAGAGAGAGTGTGTTAATGAGCTAAGGAAGAGAAGAGATTAAGACGAGAGCAAGGTTGAAGGGTTGATTAGAAAACATTAAGAGAGAGACCATAGGAAACATTCCGTCTCGCATCTCAGCTCTAACGATCAGTACTGATTGATATTGTGTCTGACATATGTTGCTGGTTTGTGTGTGTGTGTGTGTGTGTGTGTGTGTGTGTGTGTGTGTGTGTGTGTGTGTGTGTGTGTGTGTGTGTGTGTGTGTGTGTGTGTGTGTGTGTGTGTGTCATGTCATTATACAGTTTGGTGTACCTGAAGCATCATCTAGACACAATACCAGAGGAGACAGAGAAACAGAGCAACAGAGGAGACAGAGAGACAGAGCAACAGAGCAACAGAGGAGGAGACAGAGGAACACAAGAGGAGACAGAGGAACAGATGAGGAGACAGAAGAACAGATGAGGAGACAGAGGAACAGAGGAGGAGACAGAGAAACAGAGGAGGAGACAGAGGAACAGATGAGGCGACAGAGAAACAGAGGAGGAGACAGAGGAACAGATGAGGAGACAGAGAAACAGAGGAGGAGACAGAGGAACAGATGAGGAGACAGAGGAACAGATGAGGAGACAGAGAAACAGAGGAGGAGACAGAGGAACAGATGAGGAGACAGAGGAGGAGACAGAGGAACAGATGAGGAGAAAGAGGAACAGATGAGGAGACAGAGAAACAGAGGAGGAGACAGAGGAACAGATGAGGAGAAGGAGGAACAGATGAGGAGACAGAGAAACAGAGGAGTAGACAGAGGAACAGATGATGAGACAGAGGAACAGATGAGGAGACAGAGGAACAGATGAGGAGACAGAGAAACAGAGGAGGAGACAGAGGAACAGATGAGGAGACAGAGGAACAGATGAGGAGACAGAGGAACAGATGAGGAGACAGAGAAACAGAGGAGGAGACAGAGGAACAGATGAGGAGACAGAGGAACAGAGGAGGAGACAGAGGAACAGATGAGGAGAGAGAAACAGAGGAGACAGAGGACAGAGGAACAGATGAGGAGACAGAGGAACAGAGGAGGAGACAGAGGAACAGATGAGGAGAGAGAAACAGAGGAGGAGACAGAGGAACAGATGACGAGACAGAGAAACAGAGGAGGAGACAGAGGAACAGATGAGGAGACAGAGGAACAGAGGAGGAGGCAGAGGAACAGATGAGGAGACAGAGGAACAGAGGAGGAGACAGAGGAGGAGTAGGAGGATCAGATGAGGAGACAGAGGAACAGAGGAGTAGACAGAGAAACAGAGGAGGAGACAGAGAAACAGAGGAGGAGTAGGAGGAACAGATGAGGAGACAGAGGAACAGATGAGGAGACAGAGGAACAGAGGAGGAGACAGAGGAGGAGTAGGAGGATCAGATGAGGAGACAGAGGAACAGAGGAGGAGACAGAGGAGGAGTAGGAGGATCAGATGAGGAGACAGAGGAACAGAGGAGTAGACAGAGGAACAGAGGAGGAGTAGGAGGAACAGAGGAGGAGACAGAGAAACAGAGGAGGAGACAGAGAAACAGAGGAGGAGTAGGAGGAACAGATGAGGAGACAGAGGAACAGAGGAGGAGACAGAGGAACAGAGGAGGAGACAGAGGAACAGATGAGGAGACAGAGGAACAGATGAGGAGACAGAGGAGGAGACAGAGGAACAGATGAGGAGACAGAGGAGGAGACAGAGGAACAGAGGAGGAGACAGAGGAGGAGACAGAGGAGGAGACAGAGGAACAGATGAGGAGACAGAGGAACAGATGAGGAGACAGAGGAGGAGACAGAGGAGGAGACAGAGGAACAGATGAGGAGACAGAGGAGGAGACAGAGGAGGAGACAGAGGAACAGATGAGGAGACAGAGGAACAGATGAGGAGACAGGGGAGGAGACAGAGAAACAGAGGAGACAGAGGAGGAGACAGAGGAGGAGACAGAGGAGACAGAGGAGGAGACAGAGGAGACAGAGAAACAGAGGAGGAGACAGAGAGAACACAGTGGCAGAATACCTGACCACTGTGACTGGCCCTAAACAGAGAGAACACAGTGGCAGAATACCTGACCACTGTGACTGACCCAAACTTAAGGAAAGCTTTGACTATGTACAGACTCAGTGAGCATAGCCTTGCTATTGAGAAAGGCCGCCGTAGGCAGACATGGCTCTCAAGAGAAGACAGGCTATGTGCTCACTGCCCACAAAATGAGGTGGAAACTGAGCTGCACTTCCTAACCTCCTGCCCAATGTATGACCATATTAGAGAGACATATTTCCCTCAGATTACACAGATCCACAAAGAATTCAGAAAAAAATTGAATGTTGATAAACTCCCATAACTATTGGGTGAAATCCCACAGTGTGACATCACACCAGCAAGATGTGTGACCTGTTGCCACGAGAAAAGGGCAACCAGTGAAGAACAAACACCATTGTAAATACAACCCATATTTATATTTATTTATGTTTATTTATTTTCCCTTTTGTACTTTAACCATTTGTACATTGTTACAACACTGTGTATATATATATAATATTACATTTGTAATGTCTTTAGTGTAATGTTTACTGTTCATTTATATTGTTTATTTCACTTTTGTTTATGATCTACCTCACTTGCTTTGGCAATGTTAACACATGTTTCCCATGTCAATAAAGCCCTTGAATTGGAATTGAACGGAGAGACAGACAGAGAAAGATAGACAGACAGAAAGAGACCTCATCACATAGCACCATCGTCAGAGACACGCACACAAATACACACACAAATATACACACAAATACACACACACTCAGAGAGCTGAAACAATGGAGGGCTGAGTGGGGAAGTTGGCGGATGGCGGATGCTCTTACCTCCAACCGCCGTTCCACCACCCTACAGAAGAGCTAATGAGACTTTAGCGAAATGGAATAATTGAGCTCTGCTGTCGTATCCCTGCAAAGTGTGTGTGTGTGTGTGTGTGTGTGTGTGTGTGTGTGTGTGTGAGAGAGAGAGAGAGAGAGAGAGCTGGCCAAAACACATTAGAACACATCTGTCCTCTCTGAACTCTCCAACTCCTCCTTCTATCACCCTGAAGAGATCTCTATTTTCTCTCTATTCTCTCTCTCTCTCTCTATTCTCTCTCTCTCTATTCTCTCTCTCTCTGTTCTCTCTCTCTCTCTATATATTCTCTCTATTCTCTCTCTCTATATTCTCTCTCTATATTCTCTCTCTCCCTCTCTCTGTTCTCTCTCTCTATTCTCTCTCTCTATTCTCTCTCTCTATTCTCTCTCTATTCTCTCTCTATCTCTGTTCTCTCTCTCTATTCTCTCTCTATCTCTGTTCTCTGTCTCTCTCTCTCTCTCTCTATCTCTCTCTCTCTCTCTCTCTTACCATCTAGTAGGCTTGGGTTGTGCGTTGTGGACGGGGAAGCCAGGTCACCCCACGAAAGAAGTCAGTATTCGACGTACATCTGAGAACGCCCGGGAGATGACGTGGAAAGCAGCCACTTGGAAAAACAGTGAGCGCTGTTACCTTTAAGATGGTTTCAGTTGTAGAAGGGGATGGTGGATGGGTGCATCTACTTCTGATCCCAAAGGTTGCAAAGTTCAAAGTTCAATTATTATAATTTTTTCTTTAATAAGGAATCCCCCAACGCGACAGTTGAGCGAACGTAGGCTAATGTGATTAGAAGGACGTTGTACGCAAACAAGAACATTTCTCAGGACATAGACATGTCTTTTTTATGGGTTGAAAGCATAACATTCTTGTTATTCTAACTGCACTGTCCAATTTACAGTAGCTGTTATAGTTAAATAATACCATGTATATAGATTTGCGAAAGTTAGCGTATATGCTAATGATCCATCACGTATGACATTCCTGGCAGTGTGTGTAAACAAAAATGTTGTAACATCTCTGTAGTTATGTATTTGAAAATGCAGCAGTTGACCAATTCGGCACATTTGGGGAGACTTGATACAAAATAATTGTGACAGGAGATTGTGAGAACTGGTAGGGATGGGCTTTCAAGGTAATTTCAAGGTAATTTCAAGGTAATGTATGTCAGAGGTCTGGGTGTATAGTCCTAAACTATTTTATTTAAGGTAATTTCAAGGTAATGTGTGTCAGAGGTCTGGGTGTATAGTCCTAAACTATTTTATTTAAGGTAATTTCAAGGTAATGTGTGTCAGAGGTCTGGGTGTATTGTCCTAATCTCTTTTATTTACGAACAGAATGTGTTGCTGCTGTGTTTATCTGCAAGTAGAAGTGTACTGTTTTCTCCTCTCCTCTCCTCTCCTCTCCTCTCCTCTCCTCTCCTCTCCTCTCCTCTCCTCTCCTCTCCTCTCCTCTCCTCTCCTCTCCTCTCCTCTCCTCTCCTCTCCTCTCCTCTCCTCTCCTCTCCTCTCCTCTCCTCTCCTTTCTTCTCTTCTCTTCTACACTCATTTACTATCTCCTCTCCTCTCTCTCTCCTCTCTCCTCTCCTCTCTCCTCCTCTCCTCTCTTCTTCTCCTCTCTTCTCCTCTTGTCTCCTCTTTTCTCGTCTCTTCTACACTCTTTTACTCTCTTCTCTTCTCTTGTCGTGTCCTCTCCTCTCCTCTCTCCTCCTCTCTCCTCTCCTGTCTTCTCCTCTCCTCTCCTCTCCTCTCTCCTCTCCTCTCTCCTCCTCTCCTCTCTTCTCCTCTCCTCCTCTCTTGTCTCCTCTCCTCTCCTCTCCAATCTTCTGTTCTCAACCCTGTCCTGTACCTCCACACTTAGCCTCCTAGAGAAAACAACACATCAACAAACACACACACACAGTGTCTGTAAGTGGTTTGTTTGAGGGTATTGATTTTGCTTTAAACTTTAACTCCTAATCTCAGTTACAGTGAGTGTGTGTGTGTGTGTGTGTGTGTGTGTGTGTGTGTGTGTGTGTGTGTGTGTGTGTGTGTGTGTGTGTGTGTGTGCGTGCGTGCGTGCGTGCGTGCGTGCGCCTGTGCGCGTGTGTGAAATGTTACGAGGGAGCTTCAAGAGGTTTCAGATATTACATCCCAATTCACACAGGCTCAGAGAACCAGGACTGTCGCTCAATGGTGATCTACGGACTACTATATCTACTATACTATATATATATATTTACTACGGTCCAAAGATGAATTTGTACGTGAAAAAATGTTGGTCAGAACCATGTGGGTCCACTAAAAGAGGGGACCAGAACATCTAAGAGTTTGTGTCTTTTGAACGGGGGTATGGTAGTACCAGGGGAGCACTGGTTTGTGTCGAGAACTGCAACGCTACTGGGTTTTTTGGCGCTCAACGGTTTCCCCGTGTGTATGAAGAAGAACACCAAACCAAAGGACATCGAGCCAATTTGACACAACTGTGGGAAGCATTGGAGTCGACATGGGCCGGCATCCCTGTGGAACACTCTCAACACCTTGTAGAGTCCCACGCCCCGACGAACTGAGGCTGTTCTGAGGGCAAAAGGGGGAGGGGGAGGGGTGCACCGCAATATTCGGACAGTATTCCTAATGTTTTGTACACTCAGTGTATATGTATATAGTGAGTCTGCAGGAACATGTGTATTTCTTCATCTCTGTATATCTCATGCTGAATTAATGTGTTTTTCTCAGATTCCTCCTGTAGCTTTACATTGTGATTTAAATGGCTGTCTGGGTTTTGGGCAGTAGTCTTTACAAAACTGTCTTTCTCTCTCTCTCTCTCTCTCTCTCTCTCTCTCTCTCTCTGTCTCTCTTCTCTGCTCTGCTCACTGGTCGATAATTAACAAGCACAGATCTATAATTACAGAATATATTTACAACGCGTCCTGTTTCTCTGAATACACACACAGACACACATCTTTGTCTCTATGAATACAGACGTTCCTCCTCCTCTGTTTCCATTTACTCATTAAAAATACGGCTGAGAGAATTAATGACCTCATATGCAAATTCAAAAGATGGTCATTTCACAAAAACAGCATCTGTGTGTGACTACCTCCTGCTCTCATTGAAGACACACACACACACACACACCAATATGTCCCTCCATTCAGTATGAGATGCCAAAGCTACATTCAGCAGATCTTGTAAGTTATTAAAAAAAGCACAATAGTAATTGGTTCAAATTAATAAAACTAAAAGAAAACTAATATTTATTTATTTTTTGAAAAGCTGACGTGACCTTTGTGAGAATAAGAAAATAATCTGTGGTGTTTTTATTGCTACAGCGACGCTCTTCTTTAAGAAAAACTAAATTCAGTTCAATTAAATTGATCTTCAAAATCCCAAAGGGACTTTTCAGCCAGTCAGAGTAGTTGCATCCATGTTGCCTTTTAACTGAAAGATGTCATCCATCCATCTCATGAAGACTCATAAACACTCTCAATAAGACTCATAAAGACTCTCAATAAGACTCATTAAGACTCAATAAGACTCATAAAGACTCATGAAGACTCATTAAGACTCAATAAGACTCATTAACACTCAATAAGACTCATAAAGACTCTCAATAAGACTCATTAAGACTCAATAAGACTCATAAAGACTCATGAAGACTCATTAAGACTCAATAAGACTCATTAACACTCAATAAGACTCATAAAGACTCTCAATAAGACTCATTAAGACTCAATAAGACTCATAAAGACTCCCATGAAGACTCATTAAGACTCAATAAGACTTATTAAGACTCAACAAGACTCATAAAGACTCTCAATAAGACTCATTAAGACTCAATAAGACTCATAAAGACTCTCAATAAGACGCATTAAGACTCAATACGACTCATTAAGACTCTCATAAAGACTCATTAAGAATCTCATGAAGACTCATAAAGACTCTCATGAAGACTCATGAAGACTCTCTTAAAGACTCATTAAGACTCTCATGAAGACTCATTAAGACTCTCATGAAGACTCATGAAGACTCTCTTAAAGACTTTAATTTAGTATTTTTTAAATTTAAGACAGTTAAGAGCAAATTCTTATTTACAATGCCGGCCTACCAAACAGAACATAAAGAGAGACCTAAGACAACAAAACAGAACATAAAGAGAGACCTAAGACAACACTACATAAAGAGAGACCTAAGACAACACTACAGAACATAAAGAGAGACCTAAGACAACACAACAGAACATAAAGAGAGACCTAAGACAACACAACATAAAGAGAGACCTAAGACAACACAACACTACATAAAGAGAGACCTAAGACAACACTACATAAAGAGAGACCTAAGACAACACAACACTACATAAAGAGAGACCTAAGACAACACAACAGAACATAAAGAGAGACCTAAGACAACACAACACTACATAAAGAGAGACCTAAGACAACACTACACTACATAAAGAGAGACCTAAGACAACACTACATAAAGAGAGACCTAAGACAACACTACATAAAGAGAGACCTAAGACAACACAACAGAACATAAAGAGAGACCTAAGACAACACAACAGAACATAAAGAGAGACCTAAGACAACACTACATAAAGAGAGACCTAAGACAACACTACATAAAGAGAGACCTAAGACAACACAACACTACATAAAGAGAGACCTAAGACAACACAACAGAACATAAAGAGAGACCTAAGACAACACAACAGAACATAAAGAGAGACCTAAGACAACACAACAGAACATAAAGAGAGACCTAAGACAACACACACTACATAAAGAGAGACACAACAGAACATAAAGAGAGACCTAAGACAACACAACACTACATAAAGAGAGACCTAAGACAACACTACATAAAGAGAGACCTAAGACAAGACAACACTACATAAAGAGAGACCTAAGACAACACAACAGAACATAAAGAGAGACCTAAGACAACACAACACTACATAAAGAGAGACCTAAGACAACACAACACTACATAAAGAGAGACCTAAGACAACACTACATAAAAAGACCTAAGACAACACTACATAAAGAAGACTAAGACAACAACACTACATACAAAAGAGAGAGACCATAAAGAAGACAACACTACATAAAGAGAGACCTAAGACAACACAACAGAACATAAAGAGAGACCTAAGACAACACACAGAACATAAAGAGAGACCTAAGACACTACAAAGAGAGAAGACAACACAACATAAAGAGAGACCTAAGACAACACTACATAAAGAGAGACCTAAGACAACACTACAGAACATAAAGAGAGACCTAAGACAACACAACAGAACATAAAGAGAGACCTAAGACAACACAACACTACATAAAGAGAGACCTAAGACAACACAACACTACATAAAGAGAGACCTAAGACAACACAACAGAACATAAAGAGAGACCTAAGACAACACAACACTACATAAAGAGAGACCTAAGACAACACTACATAAAGAGAGACCTAAGACAACACAACACTACATAAAGAGAGACCTAAGACAACACAACACTACATAAAGAGAGACCTAAGACAACACAACACTACATAAAGAGAGACCTAAGACAACACAACACTACATAAAGAGAGACCTAAGACAACACTACATAAAGAGAGACCTAAGACAACACTACATAAAGAGAGACCTAAGACAACACAACAGAACATAAAGAGAGACCTAAGACAACACAACAGAACATAAAGAGAGACCTAAGACAACACTACATAAAGAGAGACCTAAGACAACACTACATAAAAGAGACCTAAGACAACAACAAGAGAGACATAAGACTAAGACAACACACACTACATAAAGAGAGACCTAAGACAACACAACAGAACATAAAGAGAGACCTAAGACAACACAACACTACATAAAGAGAGACCTAAGACAACACAACACTACATAAAGAGAGACCTAAGACAACAACACTACATAAAGAGAGACCTAAGACAACACTACATAAAGAGAGACCTAAGACAACACAACACTACATAAAGAGAGACCTAAGACAACACTACATAAAGAGAGACCTAAGACAACACTACATAAAGAGAGACCTAAGACAACACAACAGAACATAAAGAGAGACCTAAGACAACACAACACTACATAAAGAGAGACCTAAGACAACACTACACTACATAAAGAGAGACCTAAGAAAACACAACACTACATAAAGAGAGACCTAAGACAACACAACACTACATAAAGAGAGACCTAAGACAACACTACATAAAGAGAGACCTAAGACAACACAACACTACATAAAGAG
Source organism: Oncorhynchus tshawytscha (assembly GCF_018296145.1). Taxonomy (NCBI): domain Eukaryota; kingdom Metazoa; phylum Chordata; class Actinopteri; order Salmoniformes; family Salmonidae; genus Oncorhynchus; species Oncorhynchus tshawytscha. The sequence goes on along the minus strand of NC_056436.1, from coordinate 7,512,243 downwards.
AGACCTAAAGAGAGACTAAGACTAAGACCTAAGACAACAGAACATAAAGAGAGACCTAAGACAACACAACAGAACATAAAGAGAGACCTAAGACAACACAACATAAAGAGAGACCTAAGACACACAACAAGAGAGACCTAAGACAACACTACATAAAGAGAGACCTAAGACAAACATACAAGAGAGACCTAAGACATAAAGAGAGACCTAAGACAACAACACTACATAAAGAGAGACCTAAGACAACACTACATAAAGAGAGACCTAAGACAACAACACTACATAAAGAGAGACCTAAGACAACACAACACTACATAAAGAGAGACCTAAGACAACACAACACTACATAAAGAGAGACCTAAGACAACACTACACTACATAAAGAGAGACCTAAGACAACACTACATAAAGAGAGACCTAAGACAACACTACATAAAGAGAGACCTAAGACAACACTACAGAACATAAAGAGAGACCTAAGACAACAAAACAGAACATAAAGAGAGACCTAAGACAACACAACACTACATAAAGACCTACATAAAGAGACCTAAGACAACAACACTACATAAAGAGAGACCTAAGACAACACAACAGACAACACAACATAAAGAGAGACCTAAGACAACACACATACAAAGAGAGACCTAAGACAACACAACACTACATAAAGAGAGACCTAAGACAACACACACTAAGACAACATAAAGAGAGACCTAAGACAACACTACATAAAGAGAGACCTAAGACAAACAACAGAACATAAAAAGAGAGACCTAAGACTAAACACAACATAAAGAGAGACCTAAAGAGAGACCTAAGACAACACTACATAAAGAGAGACCTAAGACAACACTACATAAAGAGAGACCTAAGACAACACTACATAAAGAGAGACCTAAGACAACACAACAGAACATAAAGAGAGACCTAAGACAACACAACACTACATAAAGAGAGACCTAAGACAACACTACATAAAGAGAGACCTAAGACAACACTACATAAAGAGAGACCTAAGACAACACTACATAAAGAGAGACCTAAGACAACACAACAGAACATAAAGAGAGACCTAAGACAACACAACAGAACATAAAGAGAGACCTAAGACAACACAACAGAACATAAAGAGAGACCTAAGACAACACAACACTACATAAAAGAGAAGACAAGACAACACTACATAAAGAGAGACCTAAGACAACACTACATAAAGAGAGACCTAAGACAACACAACACTACATAAAGAGAGACCTAAGACAACACAACAGAACATAAAGAGAGACCTAAGACAACATAAAGAGAGACCTAAGACAACACTACATAAAGAGAGACCTAAGACAACACTACATAAAGAGAGACCTAAGACAACACTACATAAAGAGAGACCTAAGACAACACTACATAAAGAGAGACCTAAGACAACACAACAGAACATAAAGAGAGACCTAAGACAACACAACAGAACATAAAGAGAGACCTAAGACAACACAACAGAACATAAAGAGAGACCTAAGACAACACAACAGAACATAAAGAGAGACCTAAGACAACACAACAGAACATAAAGAGAGACCTAAGACAACACTACATAAAGAGAGACCTAAGACAACACTACATAAAGAGAGACCTAAGACAACACTACATAAAGAGAGACCTAAGACAACACTACATAAAGAGAGACCTAAGACAACACTACATAAAGAGAGACCTAAGACAACACAACACTACATAAAGAGAGACCTAAGACAACACAACACTACATAAAGAGAGACCTAAGACAACATAAAGAGAGACTAACTACATAAAGAGAGACCTAAGACAACACTACACTACATAAAGAGAGAAGAGAGACCTAAGACAACACAACACTATACAAAAGAGAGACCTAAGACAACACAACACTACATAAAGAGAGACCTAAGACAACACAACACTACATAAAGAGAGACCTAAGACAACACAACACTACATAAAGAGAGACCTAAGACAACACAACACTACATAAAGAGAGACCTAAGACAACAACAAAGAGAGACTAAGACAACACTACATAAAGAGAGACCTAAGACAACACTACATAAAGAGAGACCTAAGACAACACTACATAAAGAGAGACCTAAGACAACACTACATAAAGAGAGACCTAAGACAACACTACACTACATAAAGAGAGACCTAAGACAACACAACAGAACATAAAGAGAGACCTAAGACAACACAACATAAAGAGAGACCTAAGACAACACAACAGAACATAAAGAGAGACCTAAGACAACACTACATAAAGAGAGACCTAAGACAACACAACACTACATAAAGAGAGACCTAAGACAACACTACATAAAGAGAGACCTAAGACAACACTACACTACATAAAGAGAGACCTAAGACAGACAACACAACATAAAGAGAGACCTAAGACAACACACAAAAGAGACCTAAGACAACAGAACATAAAAAGAGACCTAAGACCTAAGACAACACTACATAAAGAGAGACCTAAGACAACACTACATAAAGAGAGACCTAAGACAACACTACATAAAGAGAGACCTAAGACAACACTACATAAAGAGAGACCTAAGACAACACTACATAAAGAGAGACCTAAGACAACACAACACTACATAAAGAGAGACCTAAGACAACACTACATAAAGAGAGACCTAAGACAACACTACATAAAGAGAGACCTAAGACAACACAACAGAACATAAAGAGAGACCTAAGACAACACAACAGAACATAAAGAGAGACCTAAGACAACACTACATAAAGAGAGACCTAAGACAACACTACATAAAGAGAGACCTAAGACAACACAACAGAACATAAAGAGAGACCTAAGACAACACAACAGAACATAAAGAGAGACCTAAGACAACACTACATAAAGAGA
>NC_056436.1:7476838-7504338 GCF_018296145.1 Oncorhynchus tshawytscha | reverse complement strand
GGAACATTTGTAGTCTAACTGGGAGTCTCGTGAGTGAAAACATCCGATGATCATCAAAGGTAAACGATTAATTTGTTTGCTTTTCTGATTTTCGTGACCGAGCTACCTGATGCTAAGTGTACTTAATGTTTTATCGTGCGATCGATAAACTTACACAAACGTTTGGATTGCTTTCGCTGTAAAGCATAATTTCAAAATCTGACACGACAGGTGGATTAACAAAAGGCCAAGCTGGGTTTTCTTATATTGCACTTGTGATAGTAATATTTATTGTATGTATTCTATGCTATTCAGCGGTTGTTGATGACACTTATCCCGATAGGGGGATTGCAGCCATAACAGGTTACCATTTAGGAATGAGTTCCTGAAATGTATGTTTTAACTCTATCCAAAACCTTAACCTAAATGTGACATTTGGAGAAACGTGGATCAACATCTAATTATGCAGTGAGACTGTGAGAGCTTGCTGACACACACACACACACGAACGCACACACACACACACGAACGCACACACACACGCACGCACACGCACGCACACACACACACACACGAACGCACACACACACACACACACACGAACGCACACACACACACACACGCACACGCACGCACACGGAGGACTGCTGTTGACAGTCTTCTGCAGGCAACCCCAGGCTATCCCTGTCTGTAGGTTTCCAAGATGTCAGCCAATGTTTTTAATGACGTTACTTTTTGCTTAAAACACAAAAAACAGTCCTTGATCTTTTGGTGTCGCTCTGCATTAGGAGAGTGTCACTGAGCTTCTCCCTTTCTGACGGCCCTACGGTACCCACCCCCTCTCTCTACCCCACCCCCTCTCTCTAGCCCACCCCCCTCTCTCTAGCCCACCACCATCTCTCTAGCCCACCACCCTCTCTCTACCCCACCCCCTCTCTCTAGCCCACCCCCTCTCTCTAGCCCACCACCCTCTCTCTACCCCACCCCCTCTCTCTAGCCACCCCAGCTCTCTACCCCCCCTCTCTCTAGCCCACCACCCTCTCTCTAGCCCACCACCCTCTCTCTACCCCACCCCCTCTCTCTAGCCCAACCCCTCTCTCTACCCCGCCCCCTCTCTCTAGCCCACCCCCTCTCTCTAGCCCACCCCCCTCTCTCTACCCCACCCCCTCTCTCTAGCCCACCCCCTCTCTCTAGCCCACCCCTCTCTCTACCCCACCCCCTCTCTCTAGCCCACCCCCCTCTCTCTAGCCCACCCCTCTCTCTAGCCCACCCCCTCTCTAGCCCACCCCTCTCTAGCCCACCCCTCTCTCTAGCCCACCCCTCTCTCTAGCCCACCCCTCTCTCTATCCCCCCCCTCTCTCTAGCCACCCCCTCTCTCTAGCCCACCCCCTCTCTCTACCCCATGCCCACCCCCTCTCTCTAGCCCACCCCTCTCTCTAGCCCACCCCTCTCTAGCCCACCCCCTCTCTAGCCCACCCCCTCTCTCTAGCCCCCCCCCCTCTCTCTAGCCCACCCCCCTCTCTCTAGCCCACCCCCTCTCTCTACCCCACCCCCTCTCTCTAGCCACCCCCTCTCTCTAGCCCACCCCCTCTCTCTACCCCCCACCCCTCTCTCTAGCCCACCCCCTCTCTCTAGCCCACCCCCTCTCTAGCCCACCCCCTAGCCCACCCTCTCTAGCCCACCCCTCTCTTTAGCCCACCCCCTCTCTCTAGCCACCCCCCTCTCTAGCCCACCCCTCTCTCTAGCCACCCCTCTCTCTAGCCACCCCCCCTCTCTCTAGCCCACCCCTATTTCTAGCCACCCCCTCTCTCTAGCCCACCCCCTCTCTCTAGCCCACCCCCTCTCTCTATCCAGCCCCCCTCTCTCTAGCCCACCCCCTCTCTCTAGCCACCCCCTCTCTCTAGCCCACCCCCTCTCTCTACCCCACCCCCTCTCTGTCTCTCTCTCTCTCTACCCCCCCCCTCTCTGTCTCTCTTTCTACCCCACCCCTCTCTCTCTCTCTCTCTCTCTCTAGAGGTTGGCAGACACGCGGTGGTCCGGTCAGATGGAACAGATGGAGCGTCTTCCTTTCCAACACTCTCTACTAGCCAGGTGAACATCTGCCACACACACACACACACGCACGCACACACACACACACACACACACACACAAGCGCGCGCACACAGGAGGCATAATTTGCCACAGTAAGACGTTATCACAGAGTATTTAAGCAGTCAGGCAGTCAACGTCTGTGATTAAAGCCTTAATCAGCTGAAGGCATCTCATTCCTCTACCCCTCTCCACTGGCCATATCTAATACACACACACACACATACACACACACACACACACTGCTGAAGGCATCTCTACTCATGTTAACTATAATCTGTATGTTAAGACACTCTCTCGCCTAGTAATCTCACAGCTACACACACATATACTTAGAGCGAACACACACACACATCACATACACACTCACACACACACACATCACATACACACACACACACACACACACACACACACACACACACACACCCTGGTGTAATCTTCCTGCCAGCTGAAGTGTAATCAAGACGGAAGCAGCCATATGTCTCAGAGTGCTGAGCTCTGGCCTCTCTCCCTCTTCTCCTCCTCCATCCCTCTCTCCCTCTTCTCCTCCTCCATCCCTCTCTCCCTCTTCTCCTCCTCCATCCCTCTCTCCCTCTTCTCCTCCTCCATCCCTCTCCCTCTTCTCCTCCATCCCTCTCTCCCTCTTCTCCTCCTCCATCCCTCTCTCCCTCTTCTCCTCCTCCATCCCTCTCTCCCTCTTCTCCTCCATCCCTCTCTCCTTCTTCTCCTCCTCCATCCCTCTCTCCCTCTTCTCCTCCTCCATCCCTCTCTCTCTCTCTCTCTCTCTCTCTCTCTCTCTCTCTCTGTGTTCCTCTGTGTTTTCTGCAGGCCAGCTGGTGAGGCAGTCTCTCTCTAAGGAATCTTTCCATCTACACGCTACGTTTCCTCTCCTCTTCTCCTCATCCTGACTAACTCCAGTCTCCTTTTCCCCTTTTCCTCTCCTCTTCTCCTCATCCTGACTAACTCCAGTCTCCTTTTCCCCTTTTCCTCTCCTCTTCTCCTCATCCTGACTAACTCCAGTCTCCTTTTCCCCTTTTCCTCTCCTCTTCTCCTCATCCTGACTAACTCCAGTCTCCTTTTCCCCTTTTCCTCTCCTCTTCTCCTCATCCTGACTAACTCCAGTCTCCTTTTCCTCTCATCTTCAGTGCTGTTGATCTTCTTCTTTCTTCTCCTGTCACTACACTGACGTGGCTGTAGTTGGTCAGAAGATCTAAAGTGAGAGAGGTTGAACACACCCATGGTCGGTTCTAGGCGCAAGCAACATAAACGCTCGCGTAGGGCCCCTGGACGCAAAGAGGTCCCAAGACTCCAAAACATTTATATATATATATATATATATATACCAGTCGTAAGTTTGGACACACCTACTCATTCCAGGGTTTTTCTTTATTTTTACATTGTAGCATAATAGATAGATAGACATCAACACTATAAAATAACACAGAATTCTATGGAAGCCATGCTGGTTAAGTGTGCCTTGAATTGTAAATCAATTAACGACAGTGTCACCAGCAAAGCACCCCCACACCATCACACCTCCTCCTCCATGCTTTACGGTGGGAACCACACATGCGGAGATCATTCGTTCACCTACTCTGCGTCTCACAAAAACACAGAGGTTGGAACCAAAGGACAGATTTCCATGAATCTAATGCCCATTGCTCGTGTTTCTTGGCCCAAGCAAGTCTCTTCTTCTTATTGGTGTCCTTTAGTGATGGTTTCTTTGCAGCAGTTTGACCATGAGATGTTGAGATGTGTCAGTTACTTGAACTCTGTGAAACATTTATTTGGGCTGCAATCTGAGGTGCAGTGTCTAATGAACTTATCCTCTGCAGCAGAGGTAACTCTGGGTCTTCCTTTCCTCCTTTCCTGTGGCGGTCCTCATGAGAGCCAGTTTCATCATAGCACTTGATGGTTTTTGAGACTGCACTTCAAGAAACATTCAAAGTTCTTGACATTTTCTATATTGACTGACCTTCATGTCTTAAAGTAATGATGGACTGTCGTTTCTCTTTGCTTTCTTGAGCTATTTTTGCCATAATATGGACTTGGTCTGTTACCAAATAGGACTATCTCTAGTGAGAGGCAACAAAGAGACCAAAGATAACCGTGAAGGAGCTGCAAAGCTCCACAGAGGAGATTGGAGTATCTGTCCATGGGACCACTCTAAGCCGTACACTCCACAGAGCTGGGCTTTAAGGAAGAGTGGCCAGAAAAAAACTTTATGGAAGTGTCCTGAAAAAAAGCCATTACTTAAAGAAAACAATAAGCAAACACATTTGGTGTTTGCCAAAAGGCATGTGGGAGACTCCCCAAACATATGGAAGAAGGTACTCTGGTCAGATGAGACTAAAATTGAGTTTTTTGTCCATCAAGGAAAACACCATGTCTGGCACAAACCCAACACCTCTCATCACCCCGAGAAATCATCCCCACAGTGCAGCATGGTGGTGGCAGAATCATGCTGTGGGGATGTTTTTAATCGGCAGGGAAACTGGTCAACATTGGAGGAATGATGGATGGCGCTAAATAAAGGGAAATTCTTGAGGGAAACCTGTTTCAGTCTTCCAGAGATATGAGACTGGGACGGAGGTTCACCTTCCAGCAGGACAATGACCCTAAGCATACTGCTAAAGCAAGACTCGAGTGGTTTAAGGGGAAACATTTAAATGTCTTGGAATGGCCTAGTCAAAGCCCAGACCTCAATCCAATTGAGAATCTGTGGAATGACTTAAAGATTGCTGTACACCAGTGGAACCCATCCAACTTGAAGGAGCTGGAGCAGTTTTGCCTTGAAGAATGGGCAGAAATCCCAGTGGCTAGATGTGCCAAGCTTATAGAGACATACCACAAGAGACCTGCAGCTGTAATTGCTGCAAAGGGTGGCTCTACAAAGTATTGACTTGGGGGGGGTGAATAGTTATGCATGCTCAAGTTTTTGTCTTTTTTTGTCTTATTTCTTGTTTGTTTCACAAAAAAATATATATTTTGCATTTTCACAAAGGTAGGCATGTTGTGGAAATTAAATTATACAAACCCCACAAAAATCTATTTTAATTCCAGATTGTAAGGCAACAAATAGGAACAATGCCAAGAGGGTGAATACTTTCGCAAGGTTTTTACAGTCAATGTTATTCACTATCCCCTTTCCTTCTCCTCCTCCTCCCCTTATCTCCTCCTCCTTCTTCTCCTCCTCCTTACTTTCTCCTTATTTTCTCCTCCTCCTCACCCTTCGCTTCTCCTCCTCTTCCCCCTTCTCTCCTCCTCGTCTTTCTCCCATTCTCTTCTCCTCCTCCTCCTTCTCCTCCTCCTCTTTCTCCTCTCGTTCTCTTCTCCTCCTCTTCCCCCTTCTCTCCTCCTCCTCCTCCTCCTCCTCCTTCTCCTCCCATTCTCTTTGCCTCCCTCCCCTTCTCTTCTCCTCCTCTTCCTCCTTCTCTCCCCTACTCATCCTCCTCCTCCTCCACATTCTCTTCTCCTCCACCCATTCTCTTCTCCTCCACCCATTCTCTTCTCCTCCTCCCATTCTCTTCTCCTCCACCCATTCTCTTCTCCTCCACCCATTCTCTTCTCCTCCACCCCTTCTCTTATTCTCCTCTTTCCCTTCTCTTATTCTCCTCTCCCCTTTTCTTATTCTCCTCTTCCCCCTCTCTTTCCCCTCCCCTCTCTTCTCCACCTCCTCCTCCTCCTCCCTCTTCTCTTCTAGTCCTCCTCCCTCTTCTCTTCTCCTTCTCCTGATCCCTCTTATCTCCTTCCCCTCCCCCTTCTCTTCTCTTCCCCCTTCTCTCCCCCTCCTCTTCCTCCCCCTCTCTTCTCCTCCTTCCCCTCCCCCTTCTCTTCTCGTCAAAATGACCCGTGCTGATCCCCATGTCTGCTGGGTGAGTTATAACCGTATTGAGATGATAAACCCATGTTCTGACATTAGTATTACTTCTCAATCTGTGTGTGTGTGTGTGTGTGTGTGTGTGTGTGTGTGTGTGTGTGTGTGTGTGTGTGTGTGTGTGTGTGTGTGTGTGTGTGTGTGTGTGTGTGTGTGCGTGCGTGCGTGCGTGCGTGTGTGTGTGTGTGTGAGGCATTCTTCCATCTCATCATAAGCTTTTATTTTAGAGCCATATTCATGCCAACAGATTATAAGGCCTCCCAGCCAGCCTGCAGTAAACACAGTAAAACACACACACACAGAACACGACAGATACTATCACAGATCAATAACAGATGTTGTAGAAGAAACTAGGTTGTATTTATATTTTAGTATACAAATCATTTGACCTTCATCTCTCTCCATCAATTCAATTTCAATTTAAAGGGCTTTATTGGCATATAATATTTATATTCATTTATATTTATATATTATAAACATATGTTTATTTTGCTTTGGCAACGTTAACAGATAATAAACAAAAGTGAAATCAACAACAACAACAACAAACAAAAATAAATGAACAGTAAACAATTGCACTCACAGATGTTACAAAATAATAAAGACGTTTCAAATGTCATATTTTGTCTATATATATGGATTGTAATGATGTGCAAATTGTTAAAGTACAAAAGGGAACAGAAATAGTTTATCAAAATTGGGTTTGTTTTCGAATTATCTGTGGGTTGTGTAATATGAGAGAAATATGTGCCTCTAACATGGTCATACATTTGGGCAGGAGGTTAGGAAGTGCAGCTCATTTTCCACCTCATTTTGTGGGCAGTGAGCACATAGCCTGTCTTCTCTTCAGAGCCATGTCTGCCTGCGGCGGACTTTCTCAATAGCAAGGCTATGCTCACTGAGTCTGTACATAGTCAAAGCTTTCCTTAATTTTGGGTCAGTCACAGTGGTCAGGTATTCTGCCACTGTGTACTCTCTGTTTAGGGTCAGTCACAGTGGTCAGGTATTCTGCCACTGTGTACTCTCTGTTTAGGGTCAGTCACAGGGGTCAGGTATTCTGCCACTGTGTACTCTCTGTTTAGGGTCAGTCACAGGGGTCAGGTATTCTGCCACTGTGTCCTCTCTGTTTAGGGTCAGTCACAGGGGTCAGGTATTCTGCCACTGTGTCCTCTCTGTTTAGGGTCAGTCACAGTGGTCAGGTATTCTGCCACTGTGTCCTCTCTGTTTAGGGTCAGTCACAGGGGTCAGGTATTCTGCCACTGTGTCCTCTCTGTTTAGGGCCAGTCACAGGGGTCAGTATTCTGCCACACTCTCTGTTTAGGGTCAGTCACAGGGGTCAGGTATTCTGCCACTGTGTACTCTCTGTTTAGGGCCAGTCACAGTGGTCAGGTATTCTGCCACTGTGTACTCTCTGTTTAGGGTCAGTCACAGGGGTCAGGTATTCTGCCACTGTGTACTCTCTGTTTAGGGTCAGTCACAGGGGTCAGGTATTCTGCCACTGTGTCCTCTCTGTTTAGGGTCAGTCACAGTGGTCAGGTATTCTGCCACTGTGTCCTCTCTGTTTAGGGTCAGTCACAGGGTCAGGTATTCTGCCACTGTGTCCTCTCTGTTTAGGGTCAGTCACCGTGGTCAGGTATTCTGCCACTGTGTCCTCTCTGTTTAGGGTCAGTCACAGGGATCAGGTATTCTGCCACTGTGTACTCTCTGTTTAGGGTCAGTCACAGGGGTCAGGTATTCTGCCACTGTGTACTCTCTGTTTAGGGTCAGTCACAGGGGTCAGGTATTCTGCCACTGTGTACTCTCTGTTTAGGGTCAGTCACAGGGGTCAGGTATTCTGCCACTGTGTTCTCTCTGTTTAGGGCCAGTCACAGTGGTCAGGTATTCTGCCACTCTCTGTTTAGGGCCAAATTTAATTCTAGTTTCCTCAGATTTTTTTTTTCAATTCTTGCCAGTGTGATAAGTAATTATCTTTTTGTTTTCTCATGACTTGGTTGGGTCTAATTTTGTTGCTGTCCTGGGGTTCTGTGGGGGTCTGTTTTGTGTTTGTGAACGGAGCCCCATTGAATTAATGAATTTAATTTATTTGACAATTTGTAAAATCCATACATGAGGGCGCTGGTGACGCCTCCAGTACTTTGTTTTCACTGAGGAAATGTACAAGTCTGCTGTTAATGATAGTACAGAGAATTTTCCCAAGGTTGCTCTTGACACATATCCCACGGTAGTTATTAGGGTCAAATTTGTCCCCACTTTTGTGGATTTGGGTGATCAGTCCTTGGTTCCAAATATTGGGGAAGATGCCAGAGCTAAGAATGATGTTAAAGAGTTTTAGTATAGCCAATTGGAATTTGTTGTCTGTATATTTGATCATTTCATTGAGGATATAATCAACACCACAGGCCTTTTTGGGTTGGAGGGTTTGTATTTTGTCCTGTAGTTCATTCAATGTAATTGGAGAATCCAGTGGGTTCTGGTAGTCTTAATGTTGATTCTAAGATTTGTATATTGATCATGTTATATGTTTATCATATTGCTGTTTATTCTTTGTTATTGAGACAAAAAGATTGGAGAAGTGGTTTACCCATACATCTCCGTTTTGGATAGATAATACTTTGTGTTGTTGTTTGTTTAGTGTTTTCCAATTTTCCCAGAAGTGGTTAGAGTCTATGGATTCTTCAATTACATTGAGCTGATTTCTGACGTGCAGTTCCTTCTTTTTCCGTAGTGTATTTCTGTATTGTTTTAGCAATAGGGGCAGCAGGGTAGCCTAGTGGTTAGAGCGTTGGACTAGTAACCATAAAGGTAGCAAGTTCAAACCCCCGAGCTGACAAGGTACAAATCTGTCATTCTGCCCCTGAACAGGCAGTTAACCCACTGTTCCTAGACCAGTTAACCCACTGTTCCTAGACCAGTTAACCCACTGTTCCTAGACCAGTTAACCCACTGTTCCTAGACCAGTTAACCCACTGTTCCTAGACCAGTTAACCCACTGTTCCTAGACCAGTTAACCCACTGTTCCTAGGCCAGTTAACCCACTGTTCCTAGACCAGTTAACCCACTGTTCCTAGGCCAGTTAACCCACTGTTCCTAGACCAGTTAACCCACTGTTCCTAGACCAGTTAACCCACTGTTCCCCGGTAGACCGTCATTGAAAATAAGAATTTGTTCTTAACGGACTTGCCTAGTTAAATAAAAATAAATAATAGTTTTAGCGATTAACCATAGTGAAGTTGAAGACTTTCTGGGTCTCTATGTTTTTGGTTGGACAGGTTTCTCAATTTCTTTTCTTAGGTTTTTGCATTCTTCATCAAATCATTTGTCATTGTTATTACGTTTCTTTGGTTTTCTATTTGACATATTTAGATTTGATAGGGAAGCTGAGATTTCAAATATACTGTTTAGCTTTTCAAGTTCACACCTTCACTATTACAGTGGAACGTTTTGTCCATGAAGTTGTCTAAAAGGGATTGAATTTTTTTGTTAATAATACTTTCCTTCCATCTATAACGTTTTGTCCAGGAAATTGTCTAAAAGGAATTTAATTTGTTGTTGCCTAATTGTTTTTTGGTAGGTTTCCACACTACTTTCCTTCCATCTATAGCATTTCTTAATGTTACTCAGTTCCTTTGGCTTTGATGCCTCATGATTGAGTATTGCTCTGTTTAAGTAGACTGTGATTTTGCTGTGGTCTGATAGGGGTGTCAGTGGGCTGACTGTGAACGCTCTGAGTGACTCTGGGTTGAGGTCAGTGATAAAGTAGTCTACAGTACTACTGCCAAGAGATGAGATATAGGTGTACCTACCATAGGAGTCCCCTCGAAGCCTACCGTTGACTATGTACATACCCAGGATGTAACCGAGCTATAGGTGTACCTACCATAGGAGTCCCCTCGAAGCCTACCATTGACTATGTACATACCCAGGATGTAACCGAGCTATAGGTGTACCTACCATAGGAGTCCCCTCGAAACCTACCATTGACTATGTACATACCCAGGATGTAACCGAGCTATAGGTGTACCTACCATAGGAGTCCCCTCGAAACCTACCATTGACTATGTACATACCCAGGATGTAACCGAGCTATAGGTGTACCTACGAAACCTACCATTGACTATGTACATACCCAGGATGTAACCGAGCTATAGGTGTACCTACCATAGGAGTCCCCTCGAAACCTACCATTGACTATGTACATACCCAGCGTCCGACAGAGCTATAGGTGTACCTACCATAGGAGTCCCCTCGAAGCCTACCATTGACTATGTACATACCCAGGATGTAACCGAGCTATAGGTGTACCTACCATAGGAGTCCCCTCGAAACCTACCATTGACTATGTACATACCCAGGATGTAACCGAGCTATAGGTGTACCTACCATAGGAGTCCCCTCGAAACCTACCATTGACTATGTACATACCCAGCGTCCGACAGAGCTATAGGTGTACCTACCATAGGAGTCCCCTCGAAGCCTACCATTGACTATGTACATACCCAGCATGCAACAGAGTTGCAGGAGTCGTGACCTGTTTTATTTGATTATGTTCTCGTAGTTGTGTCTAGGGGGGCACATGGGGGAGGGAATGCTGTTACCTCCAGGTAGGTGTTTGTCCACATGTGTGCCGAGGGTGTCAGGTTCTTGCCCTGTTCTGGCATTTAGGTCGCCACAGACTAGTACATGTCCCTGGACCTGGAAATGATTGATTTCCCCCTCCAGAATGGAGAAGCTGTCTTCATTAAAATATGGGGATTATAGTGGGGGGATATAGGTAGCACACAGGAGGACATTTTTCTCTGTTAAGATCATATCCTTTTGAATTTCTAGCCAAATATAAAATGTTCCTGTCTTGATTAATTTAATGGAGTGAGTTAGGTCTGCTCTATACCAAATTAGCATACCCCTGAGTCCCTTCCCTGTTTCACACCTGGTAGTTTGGTGGATGGGACTACCAGCTCTCTGTAACTTAGAGGGAAACCAGTGGGTCCGTCTCCTCTATACCATGTTTCCTGTAGGATGACAATGTCTGTATTTCTGATTTCTTTGATGAAGTCCAGGTTCCTGCTCTTTGGGCCAAAGGCAGATGACCACAGGCCTTGGATATTCCAGGATGAGATAGTGAAGGATTTGTTTTCCATAAAGTGTCCAATGTTGTTGGTCGTGTGGTTTGTCCTCAGACCAGTAAGTGTGAGCAGAGCCTGCTGAACATCTGGTATATGCCAATGGCTTGGGCTAGAATAAGAGTCGGGGGTTGGGCCTGTTTGCTCAAGGCCTGGGCGTATGTGTTACTATCATGTTGAGGCTCTCTTTGAGGGAGTGGGGGGCATGGTGTGGGCAGGAGGGGCAAAGGTCTGATATGAGGGGGCCTAAATTGGGTGTGGGAATGGTTGACTTCGGGGGGGGTGTTGATTGGTTGGCGTGGGGGGTGGGGGGAGGTCCTGCAGTTCTAGGGGGCGGGGGGGTCCCGCAGGTCTAGGAGAGTGCCTCACTGGTCTGGGAGGGGTGTCTGTTGATCAGCTGTTGTGTGAGTTGCTGGGGCTGCAGTTGAGGGAGATGTCCTTTGGGTCCGGGAGAAGGTGGGCACTACTGCCTTGTATCTCTCTCTCTCTCTCTCTCTCTCTCTCTCTCTCTCTCTCTCTCTCTCTCTCTCTCTCTCTCTCTCTCTCATATGCTGGGAGTGTTTGGTGCATGCTGGGAATTGTTTGAGTGAAGGAGTGCGTGTGTTGTGGAGAGTTACATATTCACAACTTTCGGTCTTCTATTTCTTGGTGGCATTTTTGTTTTCTTCTGTGTATGATTAAGGTTATTATTTTTGTTGTGGTAGAATTAAGAATTTTGTTTACCATATCGAAATTACCCTGATTTTGGCGGGGATGGCAGCTTGAATGGGGATGCCGTCCCTGTCACTTCGACACGGCTTTAGGTGTGTTACTGAAGCTACTGTCACGGTGGAGTTTCTGGTCGCCGTAGGAGAGAAGGTAGGTTATGAGAATGTTGCTTATGCATCCTGGATGAATAAAGCTGTGGTGGTATTTCTTAAAGAAGAGTGTCTTGTTGATCGTATGGTTGAGCATGGTGTACTTCTTAAAGAAGAGTGTCTTGTTGATCGTATGGTTGAGCATGGTGTACTTCTTAAAGAAGAGTGTCTTGTAGATCAGATGGTTGAGCATGGTGTACTTCTTGAAGAAGTGCGTCTTGTTGATCGGATGGTTGAGCATGGTGTACTTCTTAAAGAAGAGTGTCTTGTAGATCAGATGGTTGAGCATGGTGTACTTCTTGAAGAAGAGTGTCTTGTAGATCGGATGGTTGAGCATGGTGTACTTCTTGAAGAAGAGTGTCTTGTAGAACAGATGGTTGAGCATGGTGTACTTCTTAAAGAAGAGTGTCTTGTAGAACAGATGGTTGAGCATGGTGCACTTCTTACAGGAATGTTTATTCAAGTTACGCCACTTTTTTCTCGGTCAACAAGGGTAACGATTTCAAATGTACCACCGTTTATTCCCAATGAGCTATTGGAGCGCGAGTTATTGCGCTTTGGGAAGTTCGCCAGTTCAATAAATATTGTCCCGTTGAAACAGGTTATGTCGTTTCGGCGACAGGTGTTTATGTTTTTGGACTCACCGGAGCAGACTTTAGAGTTATCGTTTAAAATCAAGTATGACAATAGAATGTATATGGCTTATGCTAGTACGGGTAGTCAACGGTGTTTTGAGTGTGGGGATGTTGGTCATAAGCGACATGCTTGCCCAAAAAAGGGAGAAGGCAGAGGGAGGGGCGCAGGTGGTCATCGTAACGCCTGGGCCCACTGATGTAGGGAGAGGTGAGCTGACAGCGGTAGAGCAGCCACAAGCACCTGTTGCTGAGGAACAAGTTATCTGTGTTGAGGGCACGGAGTTGCAACTTGTATGAGAGGGAAATGTTATGCTGCAGAAAAGTATTGTTGTAGAAGGTAAGGATGGATCTGAAGAGCCATTTCCTCAGACTGGTGAGGAGGTGCCCAGTACGAGTGCTGGGGTACAGGAGGGGGTTAATGTGGAGCTAGGCTCCCAGGGAGTGGAGGAGATGCCCACTACAAGTAATGAGGTACAGGAGGGTTTTCATGTGGAGCTAGGCTCCCAGGTAGTGGAGGAGATGCCCACTACAACTAATGAGGTACAGGATGGTTTTCATGTGGAGCTAGGCTCCCAGGAGTGGAGGAGGTGCCCAGTACGAGTGCTGGGGTACTGGAGGGGGTTAATGTGGAGCTAGGCTCCCAGGTAGTGGAGGAGATGCCCACTACGAGTGCTGGGGTTCATGTGGAGCTAGGCTCCCAGGTAGTGGAGGAGATGCCCACTACGAGTGCTGGGGTTCATGTGGAGCTAGGCTCCCAGGTAGTGGAGGAGATGCCTGATACGAGTGATGAGGTGCAAGTGGGGAGTGTTGAGAGGGGTGTGGTAGAGGGGAGTCAGTTGTCTGTGGCCTCAGCTGAGGATCAGGAGAAGGATATGATAGCAGCTGGACTAGAGGAGATAAATTACTTTCTGGATCAGACTTTTGGGAAATCTGTCAAATTGGCAGATTATTTTGATGTTGATAAGTTTGTGAGGTCAGCTGTGGTGTTATAGAAGACGGTGGGGTTAGACCAGCCGAGTGAGAAGAAGCGGTTTCTCTTGAGGAAATGTATTACTGCTGTTGCAGCAGCAAAAGGTGGTGGGAAACGTGTTCAGGTTCAGAGAAGATTAAAATAATGATGATGATCATGCTTCATAGGGTGTCTTTTTTCTCCTTGGTTTCTCTGTGGTTTCTTCTGCTTTTCTTTTCTCTTTTCTACATGGAGATACTAATGGTAGGTTCTCTCAATATTAATGGGGGACGGGACAGGAAGAAGAGGGCTTGGGTATTAGAAGTAATAAAACAGAAAAGGCTTAATGTAGTTTTCCTACAGGAGACACATAGTGGTGAGGAAAATGAGGTTGACTGGGGTATGTGGTGGGAGGGGCAGCATGTACTCAGTCATGGTACTAATTTCAGTGCTGGGGTGGCAATCATGTTTACCTCAGGCTTAGGGGTGACTGTGGTATCTACAACAGAGATTGTCAAGGGTCGGGTTTTATTGGTCAAGGTGGATGTTATGTTTTTATTAATATTTATATATATATATATATATATATATATGTTATGTTTATATCCTAATGAGGGTATGCTGTATTTATTTATCAAATAATATATATTGTTATGTTTATGCTCCTAATGACATTGCTGTATTTGATCAAATAAAGAAGGCTGTAACACAGTGTGACCAAGAAGGCTGTATGGGGGCTGTATGGGGGCTGTATGGGGGCTGTATGGGGGCTGTATGGGGGCTGTATGGGGGCTGTATGGGGGCTGTATGGGGGCTGTATGGGGGCTGTATGGGGGCTGTATGGGGGCTGTATGGGGGCTGTATGGGGGTGAGGGCTGTATGGGGGCTGTATTGGGGCTGTATGGGGGCTGTATGGGGGCTGGGGGCTGTATGGGGGCTGTATGGGGGGGGGCTGTATGGGGGCTGTATGGGGGCTGTATGGGGGGCTGTATGGGGGCTGTATATGGGGGCTGTATGGGGCTGTATGGGGGGGGCTGTATGGGGCTGTATGGGGCTGTATGGGGGCTGTATGGGGGCTGTATGGGGGGGGGCTGTATGGGGGCTGTATGGGGGCTGTATGGGGGCTGTAGGGGGGGGGCTGTATGGGGGGGGCTGTATGGGGGCTGTATGGGGCTGGGGGGCTGTATGGGGGCTGTATGGGGGCTGTATGGGGGTGGGGCTGTATGGGGGCTGTATGGGGGCTGTATGGGGGCTGGGGCTGTATGGGGGCTGTATGGGGGGGCTGTATGGGGGGCTGTATGGGGGCTGTATTGGGGCTGTATGGGGGTGAGGGCTGTATGGGGGCTGTATTGGGGCTGTATGGGGGCTGTATTGGGTCTGTATGGGGGTCTGTATGGGGGGGGGGCTGTATGGGGGGCTGTATTGGGGCTGTATGGGGGGCTGTATGGGGGCTGTATGGGGGGCTGTATGGGGGGCTGTATGGGGGCTGTATGGGGTCTGTATGGGGGGCTGTATGGGGGCTGTATTGGGGGGGGGGCTGTATGGGGGCTTGGGGCTGTATTGGGGCTGTATGGGGCTGTATGGGGCTGTATGGGGGCTGTATGGGGGCTGTATTGGGTCTGTATGGGGCTGTATGGGGGCTGTATGGGGGCTGTATGGGGGGCTGTATGGGGGCTGTATGGGGGGCTGTATGGGGGCTGTATGGGGGCTGTATGGGGGCTGTATGGGGGCTGTATGGGGGCTGTATGGGGGCTGTATGGGGGCTGTATGGGGGCTGTATGGGGGCTGTATGGGGCTGTATGGGGGGCTGTATGGGGGGCTGTATGGGGGCTGTATGGGGGCTGTATGGGGGTGAGGGCTGTATGGGGGCTGTATGGGGGCTGTATGGGGGCTGTATGGGGGCTGTATGGGGGCTGTATGGGGGCTGTATGGGGGCTGTATGGGGGCTGTATGGGGGCTGTATGGGGGCTGTATGGGGGCTGTATGGGGGTTAGGTTAAAGAGAATATCAGGCCTTTGAACAGGACATCAAATCTATTGAATTGAAGCTGCTATTGAATTGAAGCTGCTCACTCAGAACGACCCCCTGGACTAGTCATGAACTTACAGGACAAGAGACAATGAACTGAGGTCGTTTCTGCATGAAAGAGTGAAGGGTGCCTTGATTAGGTCTCGTTTCGCTTCCCTCAAGGATACGGACGCTCCTAGTGCTTTTTATAAGACCTAGGGCAGTGGACAATGCAACGCAAACAGATGGTCTGCCTTCAACTCCCTGATGGGAAGGTGACCACGGATGACAGTGAAATGCATCAACATGCCGGGGATTTCTACTCTGTCCTCTATAAGGCGGAGGATTGTGATTCTCTGTGTACTGAACAGTTGTTACATGGACTTCCTCAATTGGGACCTGAACATGGAGTCACATTGGACTCTAACATCACACTGCAAGAGCCACATTACTCCACAGCAGTTATGCAGCTCTCATCAGGCCGAGCCCCTGGCATCGATGGTTTACCATCTGAGTTTTATAAGCACTTTTGGGGGTGTATTGGGGTGGATTTTTATGAAGTGGTGTGTGAATCTTTTCATGAGGGTTCTCTTCCTGTATCCTGTCAACGTGCTGTGCTTTCACTGTTGCCAAAAGAGGGGGATTTGGCTCTTCTAAAAAATTGGAGACCTGTTGCTTTGCTGTGTGCAGAATATAAAATTGTATCTAAATGTCTCTCAAACAGGTTGAAAGAATATCTGGGATTGTTGGTCCACAAGGACCAGTCCTACTGTGTACCTGATCGCTCATTTAAAAAATTAAAAAATGTACAATTTGTTTCAGATAAGAGATGTTTTAGACATTTGTAAACTGTCTGATGTGAATGTGGGTTTACTTTCTTTGCATCAGGAGAAGCCTTTGACCGTGTGGACCACCAGTACTTGTTCAAAACAATGAAAGCCTTCGGGTTTGGGGATGTTTTTTTGTCTTGGATGAGTTTACTGTATGCTGGGGCCTCATGTATGGTGAAGGTGGGGAGTGGTTTGAGTTGCCCCATCCCCGTCCAAAGGGGAATCAGGCAGGGATGCCCAATTTCAGGGCAGTTATATAGTCTGGCAATTGAACCAATGCTTTGGTTTTTTTTGTAGTTGTGTTGCTTAATTTTGTGTTAGATTAGTGATATGGAAGACCCGAAAGAACAGTATTCGGGGACAGGGGTCTGTGGATGTGGTGGGAATGCTGGAGGGAATGTTGGCAGCGAGACTAAGGGTTGAGTTTGCCTATTATAAACTTGTCAACAATATTGATCTGTTTTTGAGTATATGGGGTATTCAGAGGCTGTTGTGTTTAGTTACTGTGGAGGAGGAATTAGAGTTGTGTTTTTAATTGATGTGTAACTGTGGTTTTGTATGAGTATTTATTGTGTAGTGGGCCCACAGACCCAATAAAGATGATTTAAAACTCTCTCTCTCACTCTCTCCTCTCTCTCTCCTCTCTCTCTCTCTCTCTCTCTCTCTCTCTCCTCTCTCTCTCTCTCTCTCTCTCTCTCTCTCTCTCTCTCTCTCTCTCTCTCTCTCTCTCTCTCTCTCTCTCTCTCTCTCTCTCTCTCTCTCTCTCTCTCTCTCTCTCTCTCTCTCTCTCTCTCTCTCTCTCTCTCTCTCCTCTCTCTCTCTCTCTCTCTCTCTCTCTCTCTCTCTCTCTCTCTCTCTCTCTATCTCTCTCTCTCTCTCTCTCTCTCTCTCTCTCTCTCTCTCTCTCCTCTCTCTCTCTCTCTCTCTCTCTCTCTCTCTCTCTCTCTCTCTCTCTCTCTCTCTCTCTCTCTCTCTCTCTCTCTCTCTCTCTCTCTCTCTCTCTCTCTCTCTCTCTCTCTCTCCTCTCTCTCTCTCTCTCTCTCTCTCTCTCTCTCTCTCTCTCTCTCTCTCTCTCTCTCTCTCTCTCTCTCTCTCTCTCTCTCTCTCTCTCTCTCTCTCTCTCTCTCTCCCTCCCCCCCCACTCCCTCTCTCTGTCTCTGTCTCTCTCTCTGTCTCTGTCTCTCTCTCGCTCTCTCTCCCCCTCCCCCTCTCTCTCTCTCTCTCTGTCTCTGTCTCTGTCTCTGTCTCTCTCTCTCTCTCTCTCTCTCTCTCTCTGTCTCTGTCTCTGTCTCTGTCTCTGTCTCTGTCTCTCTCTCTGTCTCTGTCTCTGTCTCTGTCTCTGTCTCTGTCTCTGTCTTTGTCTCTGTCTCTGTCTCTGTCTCTGTCTCTGTCTCTGTCTCTGTCTCTGTCTCTGTCTCTCTCTCTGTCTCTGTCTCTGTCTCTGTCTCTGTCTCTCTCTCTGTCTCTCTCTCTCTCTCTGTCTCTCTCTCTGTCTCTGTCTCTGTCTCTGTCTCTGTCTCTCTCTCCTCCAAGGGCACAGCAGTTCTGTGCAGATGTGTCTTTTCTTCTTCATTAGGCATCAGCCACTCACCCTAGGCCTGATTTCACACAGTGTGTGTGTGTGTGTGTGTGTGTGTGTGTGTGTGTGTGTGTGTGTGCCACTCTGCTGGTCATACCAGCAGAATAAAGATCAGTGCCTTCCTGCTCTGCCAGACAGGTGTGTGTGAGAGAGTATTTGTGCCTTAAGTCAATTGACTTGTCATGTGTGTTCGCTTGCAGTCGCTGGACTTTACCAATTGTCTCAATGCCTAGGGCACCCAACACACGCACGCACACACACACACACACACACACACACACACACACACACACACACACACACACACACACACACACACACACACACACACACACACACACACACACACACACACACACACACACGCACACACACACAGCCAGACTGCTTCTAAACAGGGTTACAGAGGTTAATGTAGTCAAGTCAGGAGAAACAACCAGCTGCTAGCCTTCTAATGCCTCATACAACACCATGTAGAGGAGAGGAGGGGGAGGGAGGAGGCTGGAAGGAGGGAGGAGGGAGAGAGGAGGGTTAGGAAGGAGGGAGGGAAAAGAGGGAGGGAGGAGGGGGAAGGAGGGAGAGATGGAGGAGGAGAAGGCAGGGAGGAAGTGGGAGGGAAGAAGGGGGAGGAGGGAGGAGGGAGGAAGGAAGGAAGACGTAGGGAGGGAGGGGGAAGTGGAAGGGAGGGTGGGAGGGAGGGAGGAAGGAAGTGGAAGGGAGGGAGGGGGAAGGGGAGGAAGGGTGGATTTCGCAGTGGATCTTGAGTAACCATGCTGTTGTGAGACCCTAAAATCTCCAGAGAAAATCAACACCTTTAGAAAATGAAACTGTTCAATCCCATATTGGTGTGCTGGGGTGTAGCCAGCCCCCTATTCTGTATCACAGTCTGTCATAGGAGATTGATTTTACACTATAAAAGTCAAATGACCCTCCCTTCATCTTCGGGCATACCATTTCACACTGTGTGTGTGTGTGTGTGTGTGTGTGTGTGTGTGTGTGTGTGTGTGTGTGTGTGTGTGTGTGTGTGTGTGTGTGTGTGTGTGTGTGTGTGTGTGTGTGTTTTGGGTAAAGCTGATAATGAAGCTTGTCAATATGCCTATGACGTGGTATGGTGTCCTGTCTGCCTATGATGTGGTATGGTGTCCTGTCTCTGCCTATGATGTGGTATGGTGTCCTGTGTCTGCCTATGATGTGGTATGGTGTCCTGTGTCTGCCTATGACATGGTATGGTGTCCTGTGTCTGCCTATGATGTGGTATTGTGTCCTGTGTCTGCCTATGACGTGGTACAGTGTCCTGTGTCTGCCTATGACGTGGTAGAGTGTCCTGTTTGTCACTATGAAGTGGTACAGTGTCCTGTGTCTGCCTATGACGTGGTACAGTGTCCTGTTGGTCACTATGAAGTGGTACAGTGTCCTGTGTCTGCCTATGACGTGGTAGAGTGTCCTGTGTCTGCCTATGACGTGGTACAGTGTCCTGTGTCTGCCTATGAAGTGGTACAGTGTCCTGTTTGTCACTATGATGTGGTACAGTGTCCTGTGTGTGTAGGTGTGTATTTGCCTATGGAGTGAATCTGGTGAAGGGATGATGGGTAGCGTCTCAGATTGTTTACATTGTTGGGTCACATTGTGATGGGGTAATAGTTTTTTTTTTTAAGTCCTTCCAAAAGTCAGAGAGACACTCCCCTTATCCTGCCTAATCCGTTCCTATTGGGCCTCACAGGACACCATACCCCTTCATAGGCAAACCAACACAGGCACATTGACAACCCTCATTATCAGCTTCAGGTATGCCTAAAGACGCAGGGAGGGTAATTAGACTTTTGAGTGTAAAATCAATCACCCTTCAGAGATTGAGGCCCACTACATGGGGTCCGGTTACCCTCCAAAACCAACCAGATCTCACAGACCAATTCTGACGTTCATACACATTTTTCCAAACGCCAAATTTTAATGTTGCTCCAAACGTCAAATCTGGAGGGATTGAATATATATATTAGCGTCTAACACAGGGATCGAATATATATATATATTAGCGTCTAATGCAGGGATTGAATATATATATATTAGCGTCTAATGCAGGGATTGAATATATATATATTAGCGTCTAACACAGGGATTGAATATATATATATATATATTAACGTCTAACACAGGGATTGAATATATATATTAGCGTCTAACACAGGGATTGAATATATATATTAGCGTCTAACACAGGGATTGAATATATATATATATATATATATATATATATATATATATATATTAACGTCTAACACAGGGATTGAATATATATATATATATATTAACGTCTAACACAGGGATTGAATATATATATTAGCGTCTAACACAGGGATTGAATATATATATATATATATTAGCGTCTAACACAGGGATTGAACGGAGTTCACAGTTTACGCCCATCCGACATCCCTGTCCACAACACACTAGGTAAACCCACATCTCCTTGTTGGATATAGAGCTCACTGTTGCCCCTAGTGGCTGGTTTTGAAGGCATCTCCCAACGTCCTCGGGACCCACATCTCCTTGTTGGATATAGAGCTCACTGTTGCCCCTAGTGGCTGGTTTTGAAGGCATCTCCCAACGTCCTCGGGACCCACATCTCCTTGTTGGATATAGAGCTTACTGTTGCCCCTAGTGGCTGGTTTTGAAGGCATCTCCCAACGTCCTCGGACCCACATCTCCTTGTTGGATATAGAGCTCACTGTTGCCCCTAGTGGCTGGTTTTGAAGGCATCTCCCAACGTCCTCGGGACCCACATCTCCTTGTTGGATATAGAGCTCACAGTTACCCCTTGTGGCTGCTCGGGACATGGACGGATGTTTAAGTTAATGAGTGATCTGAATGCATAACACCATTATGGAATCGAACAAATTCATTTAGTTTAGCTACATCATTTATTTTCGCGGTGTTTTTGTGGTATTTTATTAGGATCCCCCTTTAGCTGTTGCAAAAGCAGCAGCTACTCTTCCTGGGGGTCCACACAGAACACCGAACACAGAACACAGAACACAGAACACAGAACACAGAACACAGAACACAGAACACAGAACACAGAACACAGAACATCATTAGACAAGAACAGCTCAAGTACAGAACTACATAAAAAAACTAAAAACTAAAAACACACTGGTAGTTTACATATCAACACAGACTATCTGGGTCCAATAGGGGAGAGGCGTTGTGCCGTGAGGTGTTGCTTTATCTGTTGTTGTTTTTTAAATCGGGTTTTAATTTAACAACAACACAACCGAAATGCTTCTGGATTTGTACTTTCCAATTCAACATTGCCAATTGTTGCGTTTGTCGGCTGCAGGTGTTTCATGATTTCAACAAATCTTCAGGTTAAGGTTTTTGCCGTTATTTTGATTCTACTTCTACAGTACGACTCTGGTGAACTCAGTTTGAACCATCTCAACCGTTTTCAATACGTCAACACATACGGTACCCACACTGCCCTGGGAGATGCCGGTCTCAGATTAGTCAGAGAGCTCTTCAAAAGGTAGGTCCACTTCCTGGACCTCATCGCTTTCCGCTGATCGTGTGTGTGTGTGTGTGTGTGTGTGTGTGTGTGTGTGTGTGTGTGTGCGTGTGTGTGTGTGTGTCCGCTGTCCGAGAGACTCGCAGTAGAATAGCAGGAAGTGTAAATCTGTCAGTACCGTTCTAACACCAACGTAGCGCCTAGCAACACATGCTATAAAACTGCATACATAACACACACGTCAGTGAGCCATAGGGTTTGAACCCACGCCACATGTTACAGAACAGACAGAGAGTATTAATAACCAGGTTAACTTACCCAGGTTAGAGTATTAATAGCCAGGTTAACTTACCCAGGTTAGAGTATTAATAACCAGGTTAACTTACCCAGGTTAGAGTATTAATAACCAGGTTAACTTAACCAGGTTAGAGTATTAATAACCAGGTTAACTTAACCAGGTTAGAGTATTAATAACCAGGTTAACTTACCCAGGTTAGAGTATTAATAACCATGTTAACTTACCCAGGTCAGAGTATTAATAACCCGGTTAACTTACCCAGGTTAGAGTATTAATAACCAGGCGAACTTACCCAGGTTAGAGTATTAATAATAACCAGGCTAACTTAACCAGGTTAGAGTATTAATAACCGGGGTTAACTTAACCAGGTTAGAGTATTAATAATAACCAGCTAACTTAACCAGGTTACATTATTAATTACCAGGTTAACTTACCCAGGTTAGAGTATTAATAACCATGTTAACTTACCCAGGTTAGAGTATTAATAATAACAAGGTTAACTTAACCAGGTTAGAGTATTAATAACCAGGTTAACTTAACCAGGTTAGAGTATTAATAAACAGGTTAACTTACCCGGGTTGGAGTATTAATAACCAGGTTAACTTAACCAGGTTCGAGTATTAATAACCAGGTTAACTTAACCAGGTTAGAGTATTAATAACCAGGTTAACTTAACCAGGTTAGAGTATTAATAACCAGGTTAACTTAACCAGGTTAGAGTATTAATAACCAGGTTAACTTACCCAGGTTAGTTGTGTGTTGTCTGTTTTGTTACCTGTCACAGTGACTGGCCTTGCTCTCCTCTGAGTAACTTTTCTTCACCTTCTTTCATGTGACAGACAGACAGACAGACAGACAGACAGACAGACAGACAGACAGACAGACAGACAGACAGACAGACAGACAGACAGACAGAGGGTCCTCACTATGACTACACATTAGACCAATGATAAGTGAGTGGTCACACACACACACACACACACACACACAGTGTGCCATTGATTGAGCTGACGGGATACACACCCGGATAGAGCCAGCTCTGAGCAGGGAGGAGAGGGCCTGTGGCAAGGTGACTCTGAGAACACACAGAGAGAGATGGCTTGCTGTGTGTGTGTGTGTGTGTGTGTGTGTGTGTGTGTGTGTGTGTGTGTGTGTGTGTGTGTGTGTGTGTGTGTGTGTGTGTGTGTGTGTGTGTGTGTGTGCGTGCATGCGTGCGTGCGTGCGTGCGTGTGTGTGTGTGAATGTGTGTGTGAAGACTGTGTGGATGTGTTTAACTATAGCTAAGAATAGTAAAACATTTGACCAACTAGGGAGTTTAGGGTTAAGGTTAGAATTAGTGTTTGGGTTAGGAGATAGGGTTCGTTTTAGGGTTAGGGTTAGGTGCTGGGGTTAGGAGATAGGGTTAGTTTTAGGGTTAGGGTTAGGTGCTGGGGTTAGGAGATAGGGTTAGTTTTAGGGTTAGGGTTAGGTGCTGGGGTTAGGAGATAGGGTTCGTTTTAGGGTTAGGGTTAGGTGCTGGGGTTAGGAGATAGGAGTTGTTCTAGGGTTAGGGTTAGGTGCTGGGGTTATGAGAGAGGGTTAGGGTTAGGTGTTGTGGTTAAGGTTAAGGTTAGGTAAAAACAATGTGACAATCTTAACAGTAAACATTACACTCACAGAAGTTCCAAAAGAATAAAGACATTTCACATGTAATATTATGTGTATAATGTTGTAATGATAAATTGTTAAAGTACAAAAGGGAAAATAAATAAACATAAATATGGGTTGTACATACAGTGGTGTTTGTTCTTCACTGGTTGCCCTTTTCTCGGGGCAACAGGTCACAAATCTTGCTGCTGTGATGGCAGACTGTGGTATTTCACCCAGTAGATATGGGAGTTTATCAAAAGAAATGTGTGGATCTGTGTAATATGAGAGAAATATGTGCCTCTAACATGGTCATCCATTTGGCAGGAGGTTAGGAAGTGCAGCTCAGTTTCCACCTCATTTTGTGGGCAGTGTGCACATAGCCTGTCTTCTCTTGAGAGCCAGGTCTGTCTTTGGCGGCCTTTCTCAATAGCAAGGCTATGCTCACTGAGTCTGTACATAGTCAAAGCTTCCCTTCAGTTTTTCGTCAGTCACAGTGGTCAGGTATTCTGCCACTGTGTACTCTCCGTTTAGCGCCAAATAGCATTCTAGTTTGTTCTGTTTTTTTGTACATTCTTTGCAATGTGTCAAGTAATTATTTTTTTTGTTTTCTCAAGACTTGGTTGGGTCTAATTGTGTTGCTGTCCTGGGGCTCTATGGGGTCGTGAACAGAGCCCCAGAGTCTCTCTCTCTCTCAGAGGGGTTGGGTCCTTTATAGTGTGATCCAACAGCATCTGGCGGACACACACACAAACACACACACACAAGCACACAAACACAAGCACACCAGTCTTTACCCTCTCTGGACTTCAAACAGCAGAGATGGTGAGGAGAGAGGAGAGGAGAGGAGAGGAGAGGAGAGGAGAGGAGAGGAGAGGAGAGGAGGAGAGGAGAGGAGAGGAGAGGAGAGGAGAGGAGAGGAGAGGAGAGGAGGAGGAGAGGAGAGGAGAGGAGAGGAGAGAGGAGAGGAGGAGAGGAGAGGAGAGGAGAGGAGAGGAGAGGGATTAGGCAAGTCAGTTAACAATTTAAGAACAAATTCTTATTTTCAATGATGGCCTTATGGGGAACAGTGGGTTAACTGCCTTGTTCAGGGGCAGAATGACAGATATTTTTACCTTGTCAACTCAGGGATTCGATCTATGCAACCTTTCAGTTCCAAGTCCAAAGCTCTAACCACTAGGCTACCTGCCACCCCGTAGTGACAGTAACTGACAGAATTGTTGACACTTATGGTAAAGTGTGACAGATTTCAGGAAACTAGGCGTATGACATGAATCACTACTTCACAAGAGAGACGTTTGAACAAAATTACTTTTTTTGGCAGAAATACCTTCTGGAACATGTAAACTTTCATGTACCTTAACAACTAACTTGTATGCCATCTGTAAATACGAATAAAATGATTCAATTACGAGCCTAGTTGGTTTAGCCACATTAAAAGTGAGCAACCTTCCCGCTAGCCATGATTGGCTGAGATAATGAGTGGGCTGGACATGCCGAGAGATGATGTTGGATTGGTCTGCCAAGCTGGTCAGTACATCAAGGTAATCCTGTCTAACGCTGCTTTTGTTATGTATTGTGTAGAAAAACTGCCTAAGTGTTGCGCTCCACTTTCTGGAGGACAGAGTTTTAAAATCAGTGGAATTTGAGTATGATAGCTAAAGAGATGGAGAAAACACCTGTCTCTGGATTACATCTTCAAACTAAGGGCAACCATGGCATCCGACAGGAGACACGTCCATCCCATGAATGATAGTCTAGCTAGCTACATTTTCAGATATTACACATTTCTAATTTTGACAGAAAGTGGTTTCATTTCAAGTTAAAGTGTACTGTTAGCTAGGTAACTAACATTAGCTGGCTGGTTCGCTAGTTAACATTATGTGTATAATCTTATTATTCGTATCTCAGAGCCATTTGCTTGGCTAGCTATAGCCTCATTTTAGCTAGCTAACATTGAACCTGGTTGGTTATCTCCCAGAATAACTCAACACCAGTTGAATATGGCCAGTGTCAGTAAATGTTGGCAAAAATGCGTAATTAAATTTGAGTTTGAGTTTGAGTTTATTTTATTTTTACAGGGACAGTGCACATTAATCAACGTTTCAGTAAAAGTGACGGTTTTAGCCAGCCGGCTAATTTTCAACCTAGGCAGGTTATTAAAAACAATTACAATACAGACAATACAGACAATCATTGAGCAGTGAGCACACGCAGAGCAACATAGGACAAGCAATACGTGGCATACAGACAGAGCAACATAGAACAAGCAAGACGTAGCATACAGACAGAGAAACATAGAACAACCAAGACATAGCATACAGACAGAGCAACATAGAACAAAAAGCAGACAAAGACAAAATTCATAAAAGCAACAAAGTGTTTCCACACCTCACAAGCTACAGACAACAGACATGGAAAGCGGCAACACACAGCTAGGGACCATGTTCACAAATCTGATTGACCTTTAGCCATGTCTTCATGCATTTAGTGAAAGTGTGATATGTGGTGCAGTTATGTGTGTCTGATGGCAGTGTATTCCAGACATGGGAAGCTCTCACAGAGAAAACGGATTTTCTAAAGGTGCTTTTCCTTAATAAGGGAACTATACAGTCTCCATATGTCTGGGTTTTCTGTTTAACAAAAATACTGAGTGGAGGGGGAGGAGCCAGGCCATTTAGGACCTTGAATACAAGACATACGTCAGTGTATTGCACAATCCCAACTCAGGAGCTCATGCTTTCTGAGGATGTAACAGTGATGATGGTTATTGGGCTTCCTATCAAGCACTTTGAGAGCCTGTTTGTAGACAGACTGAATAGGTCTTAATGTTGTACAGCAAGCTTGGGCCCAACTAGTCAAGCAGTATGTTAAGTGGGGGAGTATCATAGATTTGAAGTACAGTTTTGCTACCTCTAGTCAAACAATGTCGTATAAATCGGGAAATTAGCTAAGTTGAATTTGATTATTTGAATTACCTTTTTCACATGCTTTTTAAAAGAGAGGTTGGAATCAAGAATGATGCCATGGTACTTAAAATCAGATACCACCTGGAGCTTCTCCCCTGACACATAGACATCTGACTCAGTAGCATCTGTTGCCCTCTTTGTGAAGAAGATGCAAACAGTTTTTTTCACATTGAGATGCAAACACGAGTCACTGAGCCACTCTGTAACCTGGACCATTACAGTAGTGAGTCACTGAGCCACTTTGTAACCTGGACCATTACAGTAGTGAGTTCTTGTGCAGCTTATTGTTTGCTCTTTGCATGCACATATATCACTGTATCATCTGCATACATTTGAACTTCAGACCCAGTACAGACAGAAGGCAGATCATTAATGTACAGGCTGAACAGGAGGGGACCCAGTATTGCCCCTTGGGGCACTCCCACATCATAGCTAAGAGTGGGCGACAGCTCCTTGCTCACTCTGACACACTGAGTTCTGCCTTCAAGGTATGATTTCATCCACCTCAAGGCATCAGTGGAAAAGTTGAACTCTGACAATTTTGTGACGAGAATCTCATGGTTAACAGTATCAAAAGCCTTCCTTAGATCCAGAAACACAGCCCCAACAACGCCCCCTTTGTCCATCTTGGACTTCACATTTTCCAGAAGAAAGCAGTTGGCCTTTTCTGTGGAGTGTTTTGCTCTGAAGCCAAACTGCATGGAGTGTAATGTGAAGGGGCTGTTGTTGAGGTGAGAAATCAGTTGTTCTGCTACAAACCTTTCAACAACCTTTGACAGCACAGGTAGTATACTAATGGGCCTGTAGTTACTCACGTCGGCAGGGTCGCCTAATTTAAAGATGGCCGTTATTACGGCCGACTTCCATTCCCTTGGAAACACCCCGAGACCAATAGATGTGTTGGTGACATTAGTAATGGGGCCAATGAGTGAATCTTTGTAGTTTTTAAGAAAGGTAGAGTCCAGCCCAAACACATCTTTGGCTTTAGATTTCTTTAGTATCGAGTAGTACCTTATAATAACCTTATAATGCTGGAGTTATCTAGAGTAGTAACTAGTATTATAATGCTGGAGTTATCTAGTAGTATTGAGTAGCAACTAATATTATAATGCTGGAGTTATCTAGGGTAGTAACTAGTATTATAATGCTGGAGTTATCTAGGGTAGTAACTACTATTA
>NC_056436.1:7461838-7471838 GCF_018296145.1 Oncorhynchus tshawytscha | reverse complement strand
ATTAGTGTGAGTGAGAGACAACGAGACACGTTAGAATGTGAGAGAGACAGAGAGACACGTTAGAAGGTGAGAGAGACAGAGAGACACATTAGAAGGTGAGAGAGACAGAGAGACACGTTAGAAGGTGAGAGAGACAGAGAGACACTTTAGAAGGTGAGAGAGACAGAGAGACGTTAGAAGGTGAGAGAGACAGAGAGACACACATTAGGAGGTGAGAGAGACACAGAGAGACACGTTAGAAGATGAGAGAGACAGAGAGACACACATTAGGAGGTGAGAGAGACACAGAGAGACATGTTAGAAGATGAGAGAGACAGAGAGACATGTTAGAAGGTGAGAGAGACAGAGAGACACGTTCGAGATGGTCAGTGATCTGTTTGTTGACTTGGCTTTCGAAGACCTTAGATAGAAAGGGCAGGATGGATATAGGTCTGTAACTCTTTGGGTCCAGGGTATCTCCCCCTTTGAAGAGGGGGATGACCGTGGCAGCTTTCCAATCCTTGGGGATCTCAGATGATATGAAGGAGAGGTTGAACAGGCTGGTAATAGGGGTTGCGACAATGGCGGCGGACAGTTTCAGAAATAGAGGGTCCAGATTGTCAAGTCCAGTTGATTTGTATGGTTCCAGGTTTTGCAGCTCTTTCAGAACATCTGCTATCTGGATTTGGGTAAAGGAGAAGCTGGGGAGGCTTGGGCGAGTAGCTGCGGGGCGGGGGTCGGATCTGTTGCACGAGGTTGGAGTAGCCAGGAGGAAGGCATGGCCAGCCGTTGAGAAATGCTTGTTGAAGTTTTCGATTATCATGGATTTATCGGTGGTGACCGTGTTACCTAGCCTCAGAGCGGTGGGCAGCTGGGAGGAGGTGACCGTGTTACCTAGCCTCAGAGCGGTGGGCAGCTGGGAGGAGGTGACCGTGTTACCTAGCCTCAGTGCAGTGGGCAGCTGGGAGGAGGTGCTCTTATTCTCCATGGACTTTACAGTGTCCTAGAACCTTTTGGAGTTACAGGTTGTGTTACAGGTTGTAAATTTATGTTTGAAAAAGCTGGCCTTAGCTTTCCTAACTGCCTGTGTATATTGGTTCCTAACTTCCCTGAAAAGTTGCATATCGCGGGAGCTACTCGACGCTAATGCAGTATGCCACAGGATGTTATTGTGCTGGTCAAGGGCAGTCAAGTCTGGAGTGAACCAAGGACTATATCTGTTCCTGGTTCTACATTTTTTGAATGGGGCATGCTTATTTCAGATCGTGAGGAAGGCACTTTTAAAGAATAACCAGGCGTCTCCTACTGATGGGGTGAGGTCAATATCCTTCCAGGATACCCGGACCAGGTCTATTAGAAAGGCCTGCTTGCTGAAGTGCTTTAGGGAGCGTTTGACAGTGATGAGGGGTGGTCGTTTGACCGCAGACCCATTACGGAAGCAGGCAATGAGGCAGTGATCGCTGAGATCTTGGTTGAAAACACCAGAGGTGTATTTGGAGGGCAAGTTGGTTAGGATTATATCTATGAGGGTGCCCGTGTTTACGGATTTGAGGTTGTACCTGGTAGGTTCATTGATAATTTGTGTGAGATTGAGGGCATCAAGCTTAGATTGTAGGATTGCTGGGGTGTTAAGAATGTCCCAGTTTAGTTCACCTAACAGCACGAGCTCTAAAGATAGATGGGGGCAATCTATTCACATATGGTGTCCAAGGCACAGCTGGGGGCAGAGAGGGGGTCTATAGCAAGCGGCAACGGTGAGAGGCTTGTGTCTGGAAAGGTGGATTTTTAAAAGTAGAAGCTTGAATTGTTTGGGTACAGACCTGGATAGCATGACAGAACTCTGCAGTCTATCTCTGCAGTAGATTGCAACTCCGCCCCCTTTGGCAGCTCTATCTTGTCGGAAAATTTTATAGTTAGGGATGGAATTTTCAGGGGTTTTGGTGGTCTTCCTAAGCCAGGATTCAGACATGGCAAGGACATCCGGGTTGACGGAGTGTGCTAAAGCAGTGAGTAAAACAAACTTAGGGAGGAGGCTTCTAATGTTAACATGCATGAGACCAAGGCTTTTACGGTTACAGTCGTCAACAAATGAGTGCACCTGGGGAGTAGTAGTGGAGCTAGGCACTGCAGGGCCTGGATTAACCTCTACATCACCAGAGGAACAGAGGAGGAGTTGGATAAGGGTACGTAGCCGAGTGATCATAAGAGTCCAGTGAGTAGTTAGGCTGGCTAGAGACACGGCGATTCAGACAGCTAGCAGGGGGTTTGGCTAAAGGCTATAAGAACTGGTCGTCTAGTACGTTCGGACCAGAGAGTAAAAGGAGCAGGTTTCTGGGTGCGGTAGAGTAGATTCGAGGCATAATGTACAGACAACGGTATGGTAGGCTGTGAATACATTGGAGGTAAACCTAGGCATTGTGTAATGATGAGAGATATATTGTCTCTAGAAACATTTAAACCAGCTGATGTCACCGCATGTATGGGAGAGAGACAGAGAGAGATAGAGAGAGACAGAGAGAGAGAGACGGAGACAGAGATTTAAATAACCTTTACTGGGTCTGGGAACCCACAACATAATAAACACTCTAACAAAACCATGGTTACACATCAATTAAAAACATAAAATCTTCCTCCACAGTAACTAAACATAGCACCAAATCTTCCTCCACAGTAACTAAACATAGCACCAAATCTTCCTCCACAGTAACGAAATATAGCGCCAAATCTTCCTCCACAGTAACTAAACATAGCACCAAATCTTCCTCCACAGTAACTAAACACACCAGCCTCTGAATACCCCATATACCTATAAACAGCCCAATGTTATTAACCATTTTGTAACAGGTAAACTCAACCCTCAGTCTCGCTGCCAACATCCCTTCCAGCATTCCCACCACTTCCACAGACCCCTGTCCCAGAATACTGTTCTTTCCTGTCTTCCAAATTGCTAATTTAGCTGCCCCTGATACAATGCTAAGTAAGAGAACTACACCCCTTCTACTAAACCTGTACTTTATCCCAAATATAAACAGTTGGGAAGAGAAAACCTCTCCCAAAGCTGAGAAACAGCTAGTGATCAGGTCAATCATCCCGACCAACCTGGGACACTGTAAAAACAGATGTGCCATAGTTTCAGACTCAGCACAGAATGGACACCCTTCCCCAACAGGAGGATCCAGGTGTACCAGATGCATATTGGACACCCCTCCCCAACAGGAGGATCCAGGTGTACCAGAAGCATATTGGACCCCCAACAGGAGTCTCCAGGTGTACCAGATGCATATTGGACCCCCTCCCCCCAACAGTAGGGTCCAGGTGTACCAGCAACCCGCTCTCTTCATCAATGTGTAGGCCACCCAGCTAGAACCGTCACTGTACAACAGTCTCTGGGCTGCTTGGAGCCGGAAAGCCATGATCCTAGAGGAAATGTCCACCAGGCCTTGCCCACCCTCATGCAGTGGCAGGTACAGGGCTGCAGCTTTAATCCAGTGTCGTCCAGACCAGAAGAAATTGACAAGGGTCCTCTGAAGCTCTTGTATCAGACAGGTGGCTGTAAAATCATTTGTCTGTGTCACAGGGTAGAGGAAGCTAGATTATTAGCTACCAGCACCCTTCCCCTATAAGACAGCTGGGGCAACACCCATTTCCATCTTGACAGTCAGGCACACACTTTCTCCACTACACCCTCCCAGTTCTTTATCTGAAAGACATCAGAGCCTAGAATAAAAAACAAAGTCTTCATCCCATCTCTGCCCCACTGAAGCCCCCCTGGTAACCGTGGAGCGGACCCCGTCTGAAGGCCCCTGGTAACCGTGGAGTGGTCCCCATCTGAAGCCCCCCTGGTAACAGTGGAGCTGACCCCGTCTGAAGCCCCCTGGTAACCGTGGAGCAGACCCCATCTGAAGCCCCCTGGTAACCGTGGAGCGGAGCCCATCTGAAGCCCCCTGGTAACCGTGGAGCTGACCCCGTCTGAAGCTGATCTGGTAACCGTGGAGCAGACCCCATCTGAAGCCCCCTGGTAACCGTGGAGCTGACCCTGTCTGAAGCTGATCTGGTAACCGTGGAGCAGACCCCATCTGAAGCCCCCTGGTAACCGTGGAGCTGACCCCGTCTGAAGCTGATCTGGTAACCGTGGAGCAGACCCCATTTGAAGCCCCCTGGTAACCGTGGAGCTGACCCCGTCTGAAGCTGATCTGGTAACCGTGGAGCTGACCCCGTCTGAAGCCCCCCCTGGTAACCGTGGAGCGGACCCCGTCTGAAGCTGATCTGCCCACAATTGACTCTAGCTGAGGAGGCCCCCTCATACACCTTGAAAGCGTTTGAGAACCGTAACATCCTCACCCCCTGTAATAAAAACTGTCACGTCATCTGCATCTGCAGACAGTGCTATCGTGGGACCCTTCATTACACCTGGCACAGAGAAACCAGTAAGCTTCACTCTTAAAAAACAAAGCATTGGTTCAATTGCCAGACAATATAACTGTCCTGAAATTGGGCATCCCTCTCTGATACCCCTTTGGACAGGGATGGGGCAACTCAAACCACTCCCCACCTTCACCATACACAAGGCCCCAGCATACAGTAAACTCAACCAAGATAAAAAACATCAGTCAAAGGCTTCTCCTGATCCAAAGAAAGTAAACCCACATTCACATCAGACAGTTTACAAATGTCTAAAACATCTCTTATTAGACACAAGTTATCTACGATAGAGAGGTCAGGTACACAGTAAGACTGGTCCTTGTGAACCAACAGCCCCAGATATTCTTTCAACCTGTTTGAGAGACATTTACATACAACTTTATATTCTGCACACAGCAATGCAACAGGTCGCCAATTTTTTATGAGAGCCAAATCCCCCTTTTTTTGGCAACAGTGAAAGCACAGCACGTTGACAGGATACAGGAAGAGAACCCTCGTGAAAATATTCACACACCATTTCATAAAAATCCCCCCCAATAGACCCCCAAAAGTGCCTTTAGATCTCAGATGGTAAACCATCGATGCCAGGGGCTCGGCCTGTTGAGAGCTGCATAACTGCTGTGGAGTAATGTGGCTCTTGCAGTGTAATGTCAGAGTCCAAAAGCAGCTCCCTGTTCAGGTCCCAATTGAGGAAGTCCATGTAACAACTGTTCAGTACACAGAGAATCACAATCCTCCGCTTTATAGAGGACAGAGTAGAAATCCCCGGCATGTTGGCACATCTCACCGTCATCCGTGGTCACCTTCCCATCAGGGAGACGAAGGCAGACCATCTGTTTGCGTTGCATTGTCCACTGCCCTAGGTCTTATAAAAAGCACTAGGAGCGTCCATATCCTCGAGGGTAGCAAAACAAGGCACCCTTCACTCTTTCATGTAGAAACGACCTCAGTTCATGTCTCTTGTCCTGTAAGTTCATGACTAGTCCAGGGGGTCAATCTGAGCGAGCAACTTCAATTCAATAATTTTAATGTCCTGTTCAAAGGCCCTGATAGTCTCTTTAACTTCAATACGAGACAGAGCAGTATACCTTTGAAAAACCATCGTATTTGTTCCTTCCCAACCTCCCACCATTGTCTCAAGGACTCAGAATTCCCTTTTGTAACCCTCCATTTTTCCCAAAACAACAAAAACCTTTCACAAAACATGACATCATGTAACAATTTAACATTAAAATACCAGTAAGGTGATGACCTTTGTGGACAGGACAAGTGAATATCAACAGTAACATTATGGTGATCAGAGAAACCCACAGGAGTAATGGCACACCTTCCAACCCTACTACAGTAGTGATCAGATACATACAACCTGTCTAACCTTCCAACCCTACTACAGTAGTGATCAGATACATATCACCTGTCTAACCTTCCAACCCTACTACAGTAGTGATCAGATACATACAACCTGTCTAACCTTCCAACCCTACTACAGTAGTGATCAGATACATACAACCTGTCTAACCTTCCAACCCTACTACAGTAGTGATCAGATACATACAACCTGTCTAACCTTCCAACCCTACTACAGTAGTGATCAGATACATACAACCTGTCTAACCTTCCAACCCTACTACAGTAGTGATCAGATACATACAACCTGTCTAACCTTGCTGCACTGACACGACCTTCATTAACGTTTAGCCATGTGTACTGCCTAACTGTTGCATTCCTTACTCTCCACACATCAGAAAGCTCAAACTCAGTTAATAGACCAGACAGGCAAGTGTCTGACCGCAGTTGAGGTTCTTCAGCAGTGCGATCAACAGTAAAATCCACTGTACAGTTCCAGTCACCCCCTAACCCCCCCCCCCATAGACCCCCTAACCCCCCATACAGCCCCAATACAGCCCCAATACAGCCCTCACCCCTAAAACACCCCCCATACAGCCCCCATACAGCCCTCACCCCCTAAAACCCCCATACAGCCCCCATACAGCCCCCATACAGCCCTCACCCCCATACAGCCCCCATACAGCCCCCATACAATCCTCACCCCCTAACCCCCCATACAGCCCCCATACAATCCTCACCCCATAACCCCCCCATACAGCCCCCATACAGCCCCAATACAGCCCCCATACAGCCCCCATACAGCCCCCCATACAGCCCCCCCCCCATACAGCCCCCATACAGCCCCCATACAGCCCCCATACAGCCCCCATACAGCCCCAATACAGCCCCCATACAGCCCCCATACAGCCCTCACCCCCATACAGCCCCCATACAGCCCCCCCCATACAGCCCTCCCCCCATACAGCCCCCATACAGCCCCCCCCATACAGCCCCCATACACCCCCATACAGCCCCAATACAGCCCCCATACAGCCCCCATACAGCCCCATACAGCCCCATACCCCCCATACAGCCCCAATACAGCCCCCATACAGCCCCCATACAGCCCTCACCCCCATACAGCTGACCTCACAAACTTATCAACATCAAAATAATCTGCCAATTTGACAGATTTCCCAAAAGTCTGATCCAGGAACCCATTTACCTCCTCTAAATTGTAAATTGAGTTGTAGCCAGCCAGCTGTTAATATATCAGGAGAGATATCCATATCTTTCTCCTGATCCTCCTCAACCTACACTACAGACCCCTGACTCCCCTCTGCCTCATCCCTCTCAACACTCCCCACTTGCATCCCATCACTCATTCCGGGCATCTCCTCCACTACCTGGGAGCCTAGCCCCACCTCAACCCCCTCCTGTACCCCAGCACTCGTACTGGGCACCTCCTCACCAGTCGGAGGAAATGGCTCTTCAGATCCATCCTTACCTTCTACAACAATACTTTTCTGCAGCATAACATTCTCCTCTGGTACAAGTTGCAACTCCGTGCCCTCAACACGGACAACTTGTTCCTCAGCATCAGATGCTTGTGGCTGCTCTACCGCCTGGGCCCACCTCTCCCTACATCAGTGGTGTTTGCAACCCAACGGAGCAATCTTAATTGAACTTGCAAACTTCCCAAACCGCAATAGCTCGGGCTCCAATAGCTCATCTCAGAATAAACCTGCGGTACATTCGAAATCGCTACCCTTGTTGACGGAGAAAAAAGCACCGTAACTTGAATAAACATTCCTCTAAGAAGTACACCATGCTCAACCATCCGATCAACAAGACACTCTTCTTTAAGAAGTACACCATGCTCAACCATCCGATCAACAAGACACTCTTCTTTAAGAAGTACACCATGCTCAACCATCCGATCAACCAGACATTCCTTTAAGAAGTACGCCATGCTCAACCATACGATCAACACTCTTCTTTAAGAAAAACCACCACTGCTTTATTCATCCGTGACACATAAGCAACATTTTCATATCCCACCTTCTCTCCTACTGGGACCAGAAACTCCTCCACAGTGACAGTAGCTTCAGTAACACACCTGAAGCCGTGCCGAAGTGACAGGGACGGCGTCTCCATGTGGGTCGCCACCCCCGCCAAAACCAGGGTAATTCTGACAAGAAAAACAATATACTTAATTAATTAATTAATAACCACAACAAATAAAATTTTAAAATAATCATCATAGTTAAAGGAAAACCACCAAGAAAAGGAAACAGACAGGGATGCAACTTGAGCCCCACCCTCTTCAACATATATATCAATGAATTGGCGAGGGCACTAGAACAGTCTGCAGCACCCAGCCTCACCCTACTAGAATCTGAAGTCAAATGTCTACTGTTTGCTGACGATCTGGTGCTCCTGTGCCTAACCAAGGAGGGCCTACAGCAGCACCTAGACCTTCTGCACAGATTCTGTCAGACCTGGGCCCTGACAGACCTGGGCCCTGACAGACCTGGGCCCTGACAGACCTGGGCCCTGACAGACCTGGGCCCTGACAGACCTGGGCCCTGACAGACCTGGGCCCTGACAGTAAATCTCAGTAAGACAACAATACTGGTGTTCCAAAAAAAGGTCCAGTTGCCAAGACAACAAATACATATTCCATCTAGACACCGTTGCCATAGAGCACACAAAAAACTATACATACCTCGGCCTAAACATCAGCGCCACAGGTAACTTCCACAAAGCTGTGAACGAGCTGAGAGACAAGGCAAGAAGGGCCTTCTACGTCATCAACATCAAATGTGACATATTAATCAGGAACCCATTGCCTTGTCTGGGGTCCACTCACCAACCAAGAATTCACAAAATGGGTCAAACACCAAATTGAGATGTAAAACACCAAATAATGCATGCAGAGTAGAATTGGCCGATACTCGCTAATTATCAGAATCCAGAAAAGAGACTTTAAATTCTACAACCACCTAAAAGGAAGTGATTCCCAAACCTTCCATAACAAAGCCATCACCTACAGAGAGATGAACCTAGAGAAGAATTCCCTAAGCAAGCTGGTCCTGGGACTCTGTTCACAAACACAAACAGAGCAGAGCCACAGGACAGCAACACAATTAGACCTAACCAAATCATGAGAAAACAAAAAGATAATAACTTGACACATTGGGAAGAAATGTACAAAAAAACCAGAGCAAACTAGAATGCTATTTGGCCCTAAACAGAGAGTACACAGTGGCAGAATACCTGACCACTGTGACTGACCCAAAATTAAGGAAGGCTTTGACTATGTGCAGACTCGGGGGGGGCAGAGAGAGAGATAGGGGGCAGAGAGAGAAAGAGAAAGCGAGAGAGAGAGAGAGAGAGAGGGGTAGAGGGAGAGAGAGAGAGAGAGAGAGGCAGAGGGAGAGAGAGAGACAGAGGCAGAGAGGAGAGAATGAAGGAGACAGGGAGATGAAGGATGAGTATAGTTCTTCTCTTGCTTCTCCTAAAGAATACTTAGAATACTTAGAATATTTACAATACTTAGAATACTTAGAATATTCAGAATACTTAGAATACTTAGAATATTCAGAATACTTAGAATACTTAGAATAGTTAGAATACTTAGAATACTTAGAATATTCAGAATACATAGAATACTTAGAATATTCAGAATACTTAGAATACTTAGAATAGTTAGAATACTTAGAATATTTAGAATACTTAGAATATTTAGAATACTTAGAATACTTAGAATAGTTAGAATACTTAGAATATTTGAAGGATGAGAGTGACATTTTTCTCATCTTAATAAATAGAGAAATTGTGAGGATTATGTTGTCTATGGATTGAAGTAGATGAAGGTAATGCTAAGAGCACCTGCAGGTATAGTAGAGATGATAGAGTGTGTGTGTGTGTGTGTGTGTGTGCGTGCGTGTGTGTGTGCGTGTGTGCGTGTGTGCGTGTGTGTGTGTGTGTGTTTGTTTGTGTGTGTGTTCGTGTGCGAGTGCGTATGTACTGTGCTACACAGTTTGTGGAAAACTTATTGAGCATTGACACACTCACGCAAACACACACACACACACACACACACACACACACTCACGCACGCAAACACACACACTTCTCTTACACCACCCCCTCTGACCTCTACCCCTCCATCCTCTACCCCTCCATCCTCTACCCCTCCATCCTTCTACCCCTCCATCCTCTCCCTCCATCCTTCTACCCCTCCATCCTTATACCCCTCCATCCT
>NC_056436.1:7436838-7451838 GCF_018296145.1 Oncorhynchus tshawytscha | reverse complement strand
AACTGAATTGCTCTTTTTAAAGTTTTTATTATTAGGGGATATTGGTCTAATTCTGCTCTTTCTCTCTCTGTCTCTCCCGCTCTCCCTCCCTCTGTCTCTCTCTCTCTCTTCCCCTCTCTCTCTCTCTCTCTCTCCCTCTCTCTCTCTCTTCTCTCTCTCTCTCTCTCTCTCTCTCTCTCTCTCTCTCTCTCTCTCTAGTCATATAGTCTCTGTCTCTCAAATCTATGCTGGACAGGTCTCTCTATCTGGACAGGTCTCTAGCCTCTCAGGTCTCTCTGTCACTCTCTCTCTCTGTCTCTCTCTCCCTCTCTCTCTCTCTCTCTCTCTCTCTCTGTCAGGTCATATAGCATGCTGGACAGGTCTCTCATGCTCTCCCTCCCTCCCTCTGTCTCTCTCTCTCTGGACCCTCTCTCTCTCCCTTTCAGGTCTGGACAGGTCTAGCATGCTGTCTATGCTCTCTCTCTCTGCTCTCTCTCTGCTCTCTCTCTCTGTGGTCTATAGCTCTCCCTCATCTCTCTCTCCCTCTCCCAGGTCTAGTATCTCTCTATGCTCTCTCTATTGTATGCTCTCTAGTATCTCTCTCTGTCACTCTCTCTCTCTGTCTCAGGTCTCTCTCTCCCTCTCTCTCTCTATCTCTCTCTCTCTATCTCTCCCTCTGGGCAGGTCCCTCCCTGCTGGACAGGTCTCTAGCATGCTCTCAGGTCTCTCTATCTGTCAGGTCTCTCTCTTTCAGGTCTCTCTCATCTCACTCATCTCTCTGCTGGACAGGTCTCTCTCTCTGTCACTCTCTATGCTCTCAGGTCTGTCTCTCCAGGTCTCTAGTATGCTGGACTCTCTTACTCTCTCTGTCAGGTCATCTAGCATCTCCTCTCTCTCTCTGTCAGGTCTATAGCATCTCTCTCTCTCTCTCCCTGCTGGACAGGTCATCTCTGTCATGCTCTCATATAGTATCTGGACAGGTCTCTCTGCTGGACTCTCTGTCTCTCCCTGGACAGGTCTCTCTCTGTCTCTCTGTCTCTCTCTCAGGTCATATAGTATCTCTCCCTGTCTCTCTATCTCAGGTCTCTCTCTCTCTCTCATATAGCATGCTGGACAGGTCATATATGCTGGACAGGTCATATCAGGTCTGTCTCTCCTACTCTCCCTCCCTCTGTCTAGCTCTCTGTCACTCTCTCTCTGGACAGGTCTCTAGCATCTCTCTCTCTCTGCTCTCTCTCTCATGCTCTCCTCTCTCTCCCTCTCTCTCTGGACCCTCTCTCTCTCTCTCACTCTGTCTATCTCTCTCTCTCTCTGATGGAAAGGTCATATAGCATGCTGGACAGGTCATATAGTATGCTGGACATGTCATGTAGTATGCTAGACAGGTCATATAGCATGCTGGACAGGTCATATAGTATGCTGGACAGGTCATATAGCAACCTGGACAGGTCAAATAGTATGCTGGACAGGTCACATAGTATGC
The DNA here is from genome assembly GCF_018296145.1 of Oncorhynchus tshawytscha. Taxonomy (NCBI): domain Eukaryota; kingdom Metazoa; phylum Chordata; class Actinopteri; order Salmoniformes; family Salmonidae; genus Oncorhynchus; species Oncorhynchus tshawytscha. The sequence continues at coordinate 7,450,376 of NC_056436.1, read as the reverse complement.
TGGACAGGTATATGCTGGACAGGTCATATAGCATGCTGGACAGGTCATATAGTATGCTGGACAGGTCATATAGTATGCTGGACAGGTCATATAGTATGCTGGACAGGTATATGCTGGACAGGTCATATAGTATGCTGGACAGGTCATATAGTATGCTGGACAGGTCATATAGCATGCTGGACAGGTCATATAGCAACCTGGACAGGTCAAATAGTATGCTGGACAGGTCATATAGTATGCTGGACAGGTCATATATGCTGGACAGGTCATATAGCATGCTGGACAGGTCATATAGTATGGACAGGTCTGGATGCAGGTCATATAGTATGCTGGACAGGTCATATAGCATGCTGGACAGGTCATATATGCTGGACAGGTCATATAGCATGCTGGACAGGTCATATGCTGGACAGGTCATATAGCATGCTGGACAGGTCATATAGTATGCTGGACAGGTCATATAGTATGCTGGACAGGTCATGCTGGACAGGTCATATGCTGGACAGGTCATATAGTATGCTGGACAGGTCATGCTGGACAGGTCATGCTGGACAGGTCATATAGCATGCTGGACAGGTCATATAGTATGCTGGACAGGTCATATAGTATGCTGGACAGGTCATATAGTATGCTATGCTGGACAGGTCATATAGCATGCTGGACAGGTCATATAGCATGCTGGACAGGTCTATGCTGGACAGGTCATATAGCATGCTGGACAGGTCATATAGTATGCTGGACAGGTCATATAGTATGCTGGACAGGTCATATAGTATGCTGGACAGGTCATATAGCATGCTGGACAGGTCATATAGTATGCTGGACAGGTCATATAGTATGCTGGACAGGTCATATAGTATGCTGGACAGGTCTATTCTGGACAGGTCATATAGCATGCTGGACAGGTCATATATTATGCTGGACAGGTCATATAGTATGCTGGACAGGTCATATAGTATGCTGGACAGGTCATATATGCTGGACAGGTCTGCATGCTGGACAGGTCATATAGTATGCTGGACAGGTCATATATTATGCTGGACAGGTCTATGCTGGACAGGTCATATAGTATGCTGGACAGGTCATATAGTATGCTGGACAGGTCTATAGCATGGACAGGTCATATAGCATGCTGGACAGGTCATATAGTATGCTGGACAGGTCTATTCTGGACAGGTCATATAGCATGCTGGACATGGACAGGTCATATATTATGCTGGACAGGTCTATGCTGGACAGGTCATATAGTGGACAGGTCATATATGCTGGACAGGTCATATAGTATGCTGGACAGGTCATATTGTATGCTGGAAAGGTCATATAGTATGCTGGACAGGTCATATAGCATGCTGGACAGGTCATATAGTATGCAGTATCAGTATCATCTGGTTCTAAAGGTTGCATGTTTGGACTGTTTGGAGTTCATGTCTAACCATAAGAATTCTGAGTTCACGCTTAAACTTAACCTTATATGAAGCAGTAACAAAACATTTTTGAAATTTGATGTTTGAGAAAAGGATGAACGTTTTATTCTGACGCGAGACTGTGAGGGATTGTTGGCTGTTACGCTGATGTAAAGATTCGGGCATGTCTAGTCTTACCCTTCTTCCAGAACATACATAATACAATAGAAATGTGACATTTGGACAATGTCCTCTCCTCCTCTTCTGTCATCGGGCTTCCTGTCTCTCCTCCTCTCCTCCTCTTCTGTCATCGGGCTTCCTGTCTCTCCTCCTCTCCTCCTGTTCTGTCATCAGGCTTCCTGTCTCTGCTCCTGTTCTGTCCTTAGGCTTCCTGTTTCTGCTCCTCTCCTCCTCTTCTGTCATCAGGCTTCCTGTCTCTCCTCCTCTCCTCCTCTTCTGTCATCAGGGTTCCTGTTTCTGCTCCTCTCCTCCTGTTCTGTCATCGGGCTTCCTGTCTCTCCTCCTGTTCTGTCATCAGGCTTCCTGTCTCTCCTCCTCTCCTCCTGTTCAAATCAAATCAAATCAAATGTATTTATATAGCCCTTCGTACATCAGCTGATATCTCAAAGTGCTGTACAGAAACCCAGCCTAAAACCCCAAACAGCAAGCAATGCAGGTGTAGAAGCACGGTGGCTAGGAAAAACTCCCTAGAAAGGCCAAAACCTAGGAAGAAACCTAGAGAGGAACCAGGCTATGTGGGGTGGCCAGACCTCTTCTGGCTGTGCCGGGTGGAGATTATAACAGAACATGGCCAAGATGTTCAAATGTTCATAAATGACCAGCATGGTCGTATAATAATAAGGCAGAACAGTTGAAACTGGAGCAGCAGCACGGCCAGGTGGACTGGGGACAGCAAGGAGTCATCATGTCAGGTTGTCCTGGGGCATGGTCCTAGGGCTCAGGTCCTCCGAGAGAGAGAGAGAGAGAGAGAGAGAAAGAGAGAATTGGAGAACGCACACTTAGATTCACACAGGAAACCGAATAGGACAGGAGAGGTACTCCAGATATAACAAACTGACCCTAGCCCCCCGACACATTAACTACTGCAGCATAAATACTGGAGGCTGAGACAGGAGGGGTCAGGAGACACTGTGGCACCATCCGAGGACACCCCCAGACAGGGCCAAACAGGAAGGATATAACCCCACCCACTTTGCCAAAGCACAGCCCCCACACCACTAGAGGGATATCTTCAACCACCAACTTACCATCCTGAGACAAGGCTGAGTATAGCCCACAAAGATCTCCGCCATGGAACAACCCAAGGGGGGGCGCCAACCCAGACAGGATGACCACATCAGTGAATCAACCCACTCAGGTGACGCACCCCTTCCAGGGACGGCATGAGAGAGCCCCAGTAAGCCAGTGACTCAGCCCCTGTAATAGGGTTAGAGGCAGAGAATCCCAGTGGAAAGAGGGGAATCGGTCAGGCAGAGACAGCAAGGGCGGTTCGTTGCTCCAGAGCCTTTCCGTTCACCTTCCCACTCCTGGGCCAGACTACACTCAATCATATGACCCACTGAAGAGATAAGTCTTCAGTAAGGACTTAAAGGTTGAGACCAAGTTTGCGTCTCTGACATGGGTAGGCAGACCGTTCCATAAAAATGGAGCTCTATAGGAGAAAGCCCTGCCTCCAGCTGTTTGCTTAGAAATTCTAGGGACAATTAGGAGGCCTGTGTCTTGTGACCGTAGCGTACGTGTAGGTATGTACGGCAGGACCAAATCAGAGAGATAGGTAGGATCAAGCCCATGTAATGCTTTGTAGGTTAGCAGTAAAACCTTGAAATCAGCCCTTGCTTTGACAGGAAGCCAGTGTAGAGAGGCTAGCACTGGAGTAATATGATCAAATTTTTTGGTTCTAGTCAGGATTCTAGCAGCCGTATTTAGCACCAACGGAAGTTTATTTAGTGCTTTATCCGGGTAGCCGGAAAGTAGAGCATTGCAGTAGTCTAACCTAGAAGTGACAAAAGCATGGATTAATTTTTCTGCATCATTTTTGGACAGAAAGTTTCTGATTTTTGCAATGTTACGTAGATGGAAAAAAAGCTGTCCTTGAAATGGACTTGATATGTTCTTCAAAAGAGAGATCAGGGTCCAGAGTAACGGCGAGGTCCTTCACAGTTTTATTTGAGACGACTGTACAACCATTAAGATTAATTGTCAGATTCAACAGAAGATCTCTTTGTTTCTTGGGACCTAGAACAAGCATCTCTGTTTTGTCCGAGTTTAAAAGTAGAAAGTTTGCAGCCATCCACTTCCTTATGTCTGAAACACATGCTTCTAGCAAGGGCAATTTTGGGGCTTCACCATGTGTCATTGAAATGTACAGCTGTGTGTCATCCGCATAGCAGTGAAAGTTAACATTATGTTTTCGAATAACATCCCCAAGAGGTAAAATATATAGTGAAAACAATAGTGGTCCCAAAACGGAACCTTGAGGAAATGTACAGTTGATTTGTCAGAGGACAAACCATTCACAGAGACAAACTGATATCTTTCCGACAGCTAAGATCTAAACCAGGCCAGAACTTGTCCGTGTAGACCAATTTGGGTTTCCAATCTCTCCAAAAGAATGTGGTGATTGATGGTATCAAAAATAGCACTAAGGTCTAGGAGCACGAGGACAGATGCAGAGCCTCGGTCCGATGCCATTAAAATGTAATTTACCACCTTCACAAGTGCCGTCTCAGTGCTATGATGGTTCTGTCATCAGGCTTCCTGTCTCTCCTCCTGTTCTGTCATCAGACTTCCTGTCTCTCCTCCTGTTCTGTCATCAGGCTTCCTGTCTCTCCTCCTTTTCTGTCATCAGGCTTCCTGTCTCTCCTCCTGTTCTGTCATCAGGCTTCCTGCCTCTCCTCCTGTTCTGTCATCAGGCTTCCTGTCTCTCCTCCTGTTCTGTCATCAGGCTTCCTGTCTCTCCTCCTGTTCTGTCATCAGGCTTCCTGTCTCTCCTCCTGTTCTGTCATCAGACTTCCTGTCTCTCCTCCTGTTCTGTCATCAGGCTTCCTGTCTCTCCTCCTGTTCTGTCATCAGGCTTCCTGTCTCTCCTCCTGTTCTGTCATCAGACTTCCTGTCTCTCCTCCTGTTCTGTCATCAGACTTCCTGCCTCTCCTCCTGTTCTGTCATCAGGCTTCCTGTCTCTCCGCCTGTTCTGTCATCAGGCTTCCTGCCTCTCCTCCTCTCAGGCTTCCTGTCTCTCCTCCTGTTCTGTCATCAGGCTTCCTGCCTCTCCTCCTCTCAGGCTTCCTGTCTCTCCTCCTGTTCTGTCATCAGACTTCCTGCCTCTCTCCTCCTCAGGCTTCCTGTCTCTCCTCCTGTTCTGTCATCAGGCTTCCTGTCTCTCCTCCTGTTCTGTCATCAGGCTTCCTGTCTCTCCTCCTGTTCTGTCATCAGGCTTCCTGTCTCTCCTCCTGTTCTGTCATCAGGCTTCCTGTCTCTGCTCCTGTTCTGTCATCAGGCTTCCTGTCTCTCCTCCTGTTCTGTCATCAGGCTTCCTGTCTCTCCTCCTGTTCTGTCATCAGGCTTCCTGCCTCTCCTCCTCTCAGGCTTCCTGTCTCTCCTCCTGTTCTGTCATCAGACTTCCTGCCTCTCCTCCTCTCAGGCTTCCTGTCTCTCCTCCTGTTCTGTCATCAGGCTTCCTGTCTCTCCTCCTGTTCTGTCATCAGGCTTCCTGTCTCTGCTCCTGTTCTGTCATCAGGCTTCCTGCCTCTCCTCCTGTTCTGTCATCAGGCTTCCTGTCTCTCCTCCTGTTCTGTCATCAGGCTTCCTGTCTCTCCTCCTCTCAGGCTTCCTGCTAGGCTCCTCTCCTCTCAGGCTTCCTGTCTCTCCTCCTGTTCTGTCATATTATATATATATCTATATACTTATATTATATATATATCTATATACTTATATTATATATATATCTATATACTTATATTATATATATATCTATATACTTATATTCTGTTCATCCCTCCTTTTGTTTCTCTAAGCTCTCTGTCATTTACTTTGTGTCAACAAACATGCACACACACACACACTCACAAACACACACACACACATTTGCTTTGTGCTAAGCTTCACTGAACTGATACCATTGCTTGTACAGACAAGTTCAAGTCATTCATTACAATAAGCAATTAATTTAATTAACCTCTAATCAAATGTGCAGTGTGTCTGTCTTAAGGACGTGTGTCTGTCTTAAGGACGTGTGTCTGTCTTAAGGACGTGTGTCTGTCTTAAGGACGTGTGTCTGTCTTAAGGACGTGTGTCGGTCTTAAGGACGTGTGTCTGTCTTAAGGACGTGTGTTTGTCTTAAGGACGTGTGTCTGTCTTAAGGACGTGTGTCTGTCTTAAGGACGTGTGTCTGTCTTAGGACGTGTGTCTGTGTGTGTCTTAGTGTGTCTGTCTTAAGGACGTGTGTCTGTCTTAAGGACGTGTGTTTGTCTTAAGGACGTGTGTCTGTCTTAAGGACGTGTGTCTGTGTGTCTGTCTTAAGGACGTGTGTCTGTCTTAAGGACGTGTCTGTCTTAAGGTGTGTCTGTGTGTCTTAAGGACGTGTGTCTGTCTTAAGGACGTGTGTCTGTCTTAAGGACGTGTGTCTGTCTTAAGGACGTGTGTCTGTCTTAAGGACGTGTGTCTGTCTTAAGGACGTGTCTGTCTGTCTTAAGGACGTGTGTCTGTCTTAAGGACGTGTGTCTGTCTTAAGGACGTGTGTGTCTTAGTGTGTCTGTCTTAAGGACGTGTGTCTGTCTTAAGGACGTGTGTCTGTCTTAGGACGTGTGTCTGTCGTGTGTCTGTCTTAAGGACGTGTGTCTGTCTGTCTTGTGTCTGTGTGTCTGTCTTAGGACGTGTGTCTGTCTTAAGGGACGTGTGTCTGTCTTAAGGACGTGTGTCTGTCTTAAGGACGTGTGTCTGTCTTAAGGACGTGTGTCTGTCTTAGTGTGTCTGTCTTAAGGACGTGTGTCTGTCTTGTGTCTGTCTTAGGACGTGTGTCTGTCTTAAGGACGTGTGTCTGTCTTAAGGACGTGTGTCTGTCTTAAGGACGTGTGTCTGTCTTAAGGACTGTGTGTCTGTCTTAGGTGTGTCTGTCTTAAGGACGTGTGTCTGTCTGTCTTAAGGACGTGTGGACGTGTGTCTGTCTTAAGGACGTGTGTCTGTCTTAAGGACGTGTGTCTGTCTTAAGGACGTGTGTCTGTGTGTCTGTCTTAAGGACGTGTGTCTGTGTCTGTCTTAAGGACGTGTGTCTGTCTTGTGTCTGTCTTAAGGACGTGTGTCTGTCTTAAGGACGTGTGTCTGTCTTAAGGACGTGTGTCTGTCTTAAGGACGTGTGTCTGTCTTAAGGACGTGTGTCTGTCTTGTGTCTGTCTTAAGGACGTGTGTCTGTCTGTCTTAAGGACGTGTGTCTGTCTTAAGGACGTGTGTCTGTCTTAAGGACGTGTGTCTGTCTTAAGGACGTGTGTCTGTCTTAAGGACGTGTGTCTGTGTGTCTGTCTTAAGGACGTGTGTCTGTCTTAACGTGTGTCTGGACGTGTGTCTGTCTGTGTGTCTGTCTTAAGGACGTGTGTCTGTCTTAAGGACGTGTGTCTGTCTTAAGGACGTGTCTGTCTGTCTTGTGTGTCTGTGTGTCTGTCTTAAGGACGTGTGTCTGTCTTGTCTGTCTTAAGGACGTGTGTCTGTCTTAAGGAGTGTGTCTGTCTTAAGGTGTGTCTGTCTTAAGGACGTGTGTCTGTGTGTCTGTGTGTCTGTCTTAAGGACGTGTGTCTGTCTTAAGGACGTGTGTCTGTCTTTAGTGTGTCTGTCTTAAGGACGTGTGTCTGTCTTAAGGACGTGTGTCTGTCTTAAGGACGTGTGTCTGTGTGTCTGTCTTAAGTGTCTGTGTGTCTGTCTTAAGGACGTGTCTGTCTGGACGTGTCTGTCTGTCTTAAGGACGTGTGTCTGTCTTAAGGACGTGTGTGTCTGTCTTAAGGACGTGTCTGTATGTCTGTCTTAAGGACGTGTGTCTGTCTTAAGGACGTGTGTCTGTGTCTGTCTTAAGGACGTGTGTCTGTCTTAGTCTGTCTTAAGGACGTGTGTCTGTGTGTCTGTCTTAAGGACGTGTGTCTGTCTTAAGGTCTTAAGGACGTGTGTGTCTGTACGTGTGTCTGTCTGTCTTAAGGACGTGTGTCTGTCTGTCTTAAGGACGTGTGTCTGTCTTAAGGACGTGTGTCTGTCTGTGTGTCTGTCTTAAGGACGTGTGTCTGTCTTAAGGACGTGTGTCTGTATGTCTGTCTTAAGGACGTGTGTCTGTCTTAAGGACGTGTGTCTGTCTTAAGGACGCGTGTCTGTCTTAAGGACGTGTGTCTGTATGTCTGTCTTAAGGACGTGTGTCTGCATGTCTGTCTTAAGGACATGTGTCTGTATGTCTGTCTTAAGGACGTGTGTCTGTATGCCTGTCTTAAGGACGTGTGTCTGTATGTCTGTCTTAAGGACGCGTGTCTGTATGTCTGTCTTAAGGACGTGTGTCTGTCTTAAGGACGTGTGTCTGTATGTCTGTCTTAGGAGGTGTCTGTGTGTCTGTCTTAAGGACGTGTGTCTGTCTTATGTGTGTCTGTCTTAAGGACGTGTGTCTGTCTTAAGGACGTGTGTCTGTCTTAAGGACGCGTGTCTGTCTTAAGGACGTGTGTCTGTCTTAAGGACGTGTGTCTGTCTTAAGGACGTGTGTCTGTCTTAAGGATGCGTGTCTGTCTTAAGGACGTGTGTCTGTCTTAAGGACGTGTGTCTGTCTTAGTGTGTCTGTCTTAAGGACATGTGTCTGTCTTAAGGACGTGTGTCTGTCTTAAGGACGTGTGTCTGTCTGTCTTAAGGACGTGTGTCTGTCTTAAGGACGCGTGTCTGTCTTAAGAACGTGTGTCTGTCTTAAGGACGTGTGTCTGTCTTAAGGACGTGTGTCTGTATGTCTGTCTTAAGGACGTGTGTCTGTCTTAAGGACGTGTGTCTGTATGTCTGTCTTAAGGACGTGTGTCTGTATGTCTGTCTTAAGGACGCGTGTCTGTATGTCTGTCTTAAGGACGTGTGTCTGTCTTAAGGAAGTGTGTCTGTCTTTAGGATGTATGTCTGTCTTAAGGACGCGTGTCTGTCTTAAGGACGTCTGTCTGTCTTAAGGACGTGTGTCTGTCTTAAGGACGTGTGTCTGTCTTAAGGACGTGTGTCTGTATGTCTGTCTTAAGGATGTGTGTCTGTCTTGTCTGTCTTAAGGACGTGTGTCTGTCTTAAGGACGCGTGTCTGTCTTAAGGACGTGTGTCTGTATGTCTGTCTTAAGGACGTGTGTCTGTCTTGTCTATCTTAAGGACGTGTGTCTGTCTTAAGGACGCGTGTCTGTCTTAAGGACGCGTGTCTGTCTTAAGGAAGTGTGTCTGTATGTCTGTCTTAAGGACGTGTGTCTGTCTTGTCTGTCTTAAGGACGTGCGTCTGTCTTAAGGACGTGTGTCTGTCTTAAGGACGTGTGTCTGTCTTAAGGACGTGTGTCTGCCTTAAGGATGTGTGTCTGTCTTAGTGTGTCTTTCTTAAGGCCGTGTGTCTGTCTTAAGGCCGTGTGTCTGTCTTAAGGACGTGTGTCTGTCTTAAGGACGTGTGTCTGTCTTAAGGATGTGTGTCTGTCTTAAGGACATGTGTCTGTCTTAAGGACGTGTGTCTGTCTTAAGGATGTGTTTCTGTCTTAAGGACGTGTGTCTGTCTTCAGGACGTGTGTCTGTCTTAAGGACGTGTGTCTGTCTTAAGGACGTGTGTCTGTCTTAAGGACGTGTGTCTGTGTCTGTCTTAAGGACGTGTGTCTGTGTCTGTCTTAAGGACGTGTGTCTGTCTTAAGGACGTGTGTCTGTCTTAAGGACGTGTGTCTGTCTTAAGGACGTGTGTCTGTCTTGTGTCTGTCTTAAGGACGCGTGTTAAGGACGTGTGTCTGTCTTAAGGACGTGTGTCTGTCTTAAGGACGTGTGCCTGTCTTAAGGACGTGTGTCTGTCTTAAGGATGTGTGTCTGTCTTAAGGACATGTGTCTGTCTTAAGGACGTGTGTCTGTCTTAAGGACGGGTGTCTGTCTTAAGGACGTGTGTCTGTCTTAAGGACGTGTGTCTGTCTTGTCTGTCTTAAGGACGTGTGTCTGTCTTAAGGACGCGTGTCTGTCTTAAGGATGTGTGTCTGTCTTGTCTGTCTTAAGGACGTGTGTCTGTATGTCTGTCTAAGGACGTGGGTCTGTCTTCAGGACGTGTGTCTGTCTTAAGGACTTGTGTCTGTATGTCTGTCTTAAGGACGTGGGTTTGTCTTAAGGACGTGGGTTTGTCTTAAGGATGTGTGTCTGTCTTAGTGTGTCTTTCTTAAGGTCGTGTGTCTGTCTTAAGGACGTGTGTCTGTCTTAAGGACGTGTGTCTGTATGTCTGTCTTAAGTACGCGTGTCTGTATGTCTGTCTTAAGGACGCGTGTCTGTATGTCTGTCTTAAGGACGTGTGTCTGTCTTAAGGAAGTGTGTCTGTCTTAAGGATGTGTGTCTGTCTTAAGGACGCGTGTCTGTCTTAAGGACGTCTGTCTGTCTTAAGGACGTGTGTCTGTCTTAAGGACGTGTGTCTGTCTTAAGGACGTGTGTCTGTATGTCTGTCTTAAGGATGTGTGTCTGTCTTGTCTGTCTTAAGGACGTGTGTCTGTCTTAAGGACGCGTGTCTGTCTTAAGGACGTGTGTCTGTATGTCTGTCTTAATGACGTGTGTCTGTCTTGTCTGTCTTAAGGACGTGTGTCTGTCTTAAGGACGCGTGTCTGTCTTAAGGACGCGTGTCTGTCTTAAGGAAGTGTGTCTGTATGTCTTAAGGACTTGTGTCTGTATGTCTGTCTTAAGGGCGTGGGTTTGTCTTAAGGACGTGGGTTTGTCTTAAGGACGTGTGTCTGTCTTAAGGACGTGTGTCTGTCTTAAGGATGTGTGTCTGTCTTAGTGTGTCTTTCTTAAGGACGTGTGTCTGTCTTAAGGACGTGTGTCTGTCTTAAGGACGTGTGTCTGTCTTAGTGTGTCTGTCTTAAGGACGTGTGTCTGTCTTAAGGACGTGTGTCTGTCTTAAGGATGTGTGTCTGTCTTAGTGTGTCTGTCTTAAGGACGTGTGTCTGTCTTAAGGACGTGTGTCTGTCTTAAGGATGTGTGTCTGTCTTAGTAGTGTGTCTGTCTTAAGGACGTGTGTCTGTCTTTAGGACGTGTGTCTGTCTTAAGGATGTGTGTCTGTCTTAGTGTGTCTGTCTTAAGGACGTGTGTCTGTCTTAAGGACGTGTGTCTGTCTTAAGGACGTGTGTCTGTCTTAAGGACGTGTGTCTGTCTTAAGGACGTGTGTCTGTCTTAAGGACGTGTGTCTTTCTTAAGGACGTGTGTCTGTCTTAAGGATGTGTGTCTGTCTTAAGGATGTGTGTCTGTCTTAAGGACGTGTGTCTGTCTTAAGGACGTGTGTCTGTCTTAAGGACGTGTGTCTGTCTTAAGGACGTGTGTCTGTCTTAAGGACGTGTGTCTGTCTTAGTGTGTCTGTCTTAAGGACGTGTGTCTGTCTTAAGGACGTGTGTCTGTCTTAAGGATGTGTGTCTGTCTTAAGGACGTGTGTCTGTCTTAAGGACGTGTATCTGTCTTAAGGACGTGTATCTGTCTTAAGGATGTGTGTCTGTCTTAGTTTGTCTGTCTTAGTGTGTCTGTCTTAAGGACGTGTGTCTGTCTTAGTGTGTCTGTCTTAAGGACGTGTTCTTTATGCACTCATTATACAACGTATCTTAGTGAATTGATCCAAGCCTACACACACCCAACACACCCAACACACCCAACACACACACACACATATATAAACACACAGACACGGAGTCGTAGAGGAAACTCGGGAAGCTGATGGATTAGAAGTTTTTAATTATTTTAATGAACTGTGATTGTTATGCGGTGAATATCTGGCATTTAAACAGGTTGATTATTAATTAAAAAGCAACTACAATATGAGGCTTTGTTTTATTACGAGAAGATGTGAGTGAGAGTTTGTGTGTGTGTCAGGAAGAGTGACAGAAGCTGAGAGAGTATGGATAGTAAAACAATGATTTTTCATCAATGCATTTTTAGAGACATGTCTCTACCCCATCTGTCTCTCTCTCTCTCTCTCTCTCTCTCTCTGTCTCTCTCTCTGTCTCTCTCTCTGTCTCTCTCTGTCTCTCTCTCTCTCTCTCTCTCTCTCTCTCTCTCTCTCTCTCTCTCTCTCTCTCTCTCTCTCTCTCTCTCTCTCTCTCTCTCTCTCTCTCTCTCTCTCTCTCTCTCTCTGTCTCTCTCTCTGTCTCTCTCTCTCTCTCTCTCTTTCTCTCTCTCTCTCTCTCTCTCTGTCTCTCTCTCTGTCTCTCTCTCTCTCTCTCTCTCTCTCTTTCTCTCTCTCTCTCTCTCTCTCTTTCTCTCTCTCTCTGTCTCTCTCTCTCTCTTTCTCCTATATATATATATTTCTGTCTCTATTTCTATCTCACACACACTCTCTTTTCTCTCTGTTGTGTTCTAGAAACGTCTCTTCCAGCCAACACACGCCTGCAGGTAGCACCTGATAACACACACACACACACACACACACACACACACACACACACACACACACACACACACACACACACACACACACACACACACGCTGTCCAAGACGTTCCTTCACCTGCGTAACAGAGGGAGGAGGTTAGCATACCATCTGTTACTACACGTAACTGTTCAATAACAACATAGGCACCAGTGGCACAAATAGACGACAAAGGGGAAGTTTATTAGGGATTTTTGTGGGGAAAAGACACACACTCTTTTCCAGGGGGTGATCCTCACATTCAGGAACTCAGCTATTCCGGTACACAAGGGTGTTAGTCCACGCACGCACACGCACGCACACACACACACACACTCGCACGCACACGCACACACTCACTCACACACACACACTCTCTCACACACACACACTCTCTCACACACACACACACACACAGACAAACACACACACAGGCTCTCTCCTCCAACTCTTCATAACACGGTTCTCTCCTACTCGTTGTGCTTCCCCCATTTATCCTCAAACACTCCTTAATGAGTTACAACCTCGATGGGGCAGGAAGTCCATATAAGGCCCGGGGGTGAGGCCAACGGACCTCCAGATATCTCCCCTCAATCACCACTCCCCTCACCTCTCCCTGCCGGCTGCCCCCCTGGGAGGGAGGGGTTCAGATCCCTAGAGCATCCATCCTGGATAGGGCATTCCCAATCACCACTCCCCTCACCTCTCCCTGCCGGCTGCCCCCCTGGGAGGGAGGGGTTCAGATCCCTAGAGCATCCATCCTGGATAGGGCATTCCCATGGGCTGCACCTGATCTGTGGACGACAGAGAAAGCAAAGGGCTGTAATGATATGAACCAGTTGGTGACCCAGTTGTTACTGTCCTTGTTCCTTGACATCCAAACCAGTGGTGTCCGTTTACGAGGGTGACGTGCCCAATAAGTCATACTTCAGAAAATGAATCACAATTTTTAAAGGAACTGTTTGACTTTGTCTTAGCTAGGTCTTTTTATTTTGTCTAAATTTGCACTAAGAATGGCATAATCAAGTTACTGTTTCCGTTTCTAGCACTTTCCACTTGTTTCTAGCACTTTCCACTTGATCGCTAGACATTCTTTCTTTTCACCGTGGAATATCATTGTTCCCTTGGCAACAGACTGGGTGTTCCTCACCTTCTTGTAGCTGTGATGGGTCGGCACCCTGTTTCGGACACAACGGTCTGAACCACCTGTGGTCCGGTGTCACCAGCACGGGTCCAGAACACAGGGCTCCCTTTAGGACTTGGGAGGCTTTCTCTGTCTCCTCGGTCCACTTCACCTGGGCGGGCAGACGGCTACTGGTTAGATCTGTCCGGAAGCTGGCTAGGGAGGCAAAGTGGGGAATAATTCTTCCTGTAGTCAACCCCACAAATGTGTGTAGCTGCTTCTTGGTGAGGGGGCGGAGCCAGTCCCAAATCACCTCCACTTTCTTCACCTGGGGTTTGCCACATCACCTCCCGATCGTGTACCCCAGGTACACAGCTTCCCGCAGACCAAGCCTACGTTT